>NC_133770.1:107332024-107334513 GCF_003597395.2 Chelonoidis abingdonii | reverse complement strand
CACTGGGAATACCCTCCCAGCCTAAGTATACAAGTACCAAATTAAAATCCTTTTAGCAAAAATACAAATTTGAACTCCTCTCAGCCAAATACACAATTAAACTCCTTCCAGCCAAATGCACATTTGCAAATAAAGAAAACAAACATAAGTCTAACTCGCTTATCTATCTAGTACTTACTATTTTGAACTGATAAGAGCTTGTATCGGAGAGATTGGAGAGAAACCTGGTTGCACGTCTGGTCCCTCTGAGCCCCCAGAGTGAACAACAACCAAAAAAAAAAGCACACACAGAAACTTCCCTCCCTCAAGATTTGAAAGTATCCTGTCTCCTGATTGGTCCTCTGGTCAGATGACAGTCAGGCTTACTGAACTTGTTAACCCTTTACAGTCAAAGAGATATAAAGTACTTTCTGTGCTATTAACTTTTCTTATCTGTTTATGACAGTCTTTCTATCCATTACTTAATGATTCCCAATATTCTGTTTGCTTTTTTGACCGCCCCTGCACATTGAGTGGATGTTTCAGAGAACTATCCACAGTGACTCCAAGATCTTTCTTGAGTGGTAACAGCTAATTTAGACCCCATCATTCTATACATATAGTTGGGATGTAGAGAGGATTGCTATCCAGTTTGCTGTCTAGGTTCCCCATAACTCCCCCTATACACCTCACCTCTGACACCATAGTGGCTCTCCCGTGCATAAACCAAACTGCAAAAAACAAACCTGGAACGTAGCTCCAACCACCCAGTCTCATCTGTAACACTCTGAAAGCAGGGAAAGATGACTGAAATCCAAATACAGCTAGCACCTTCCATACATGCAGACCACTTACCATTTCTGAGGTTACCTGTGCGAATAGGCATCTCAAGGAGGTAAATGCACATACACACAGTTTTCAAGGTGGGTTTTTTTTTTTTTTTTTTTGCTATCACGATTTATCTGGGATGTGAACCATAAATGACTGTTCTTTCCCCTACTCCTACAGTCACAGCATTGCAACAGCCAGCCCTTCAAGGACAGGGTCTCTGTACTGCTGACAGGTTGGCCAACCTGAGGGACCGAAAAAAGAACACTTGGGATGAGACATTTGCAGAACTCCTGACAGAGTCTCTGTGGAAAACCAGGCTGGCTGAGAAGCTGGCTATGAGAACCCAGAGGGAGAAAGAAAAGCAGCTCAGGGAAGTGGCCAAGGACAGGGTCACAGTGGCCAGAGAAAGTGTGATGGTGGCCAACAACAGCATCACCATGGCAAAGGAGAGCATGGAAAAAGACAGATGTGAAGGCAACTCATGAACACTGTCCTGAGCCAAAATGCCCTCCAGCAAAATATTACTTACTAGGTCAGCAGGCCCTGCAGTCCCACAATTTGTTTGTTAAATGTATTTCCAGATACAAAGATATTTTTCCATTGGTTTCATTAAAACTTTATTGGGTTTTTATTGCTCTCTCATAATAAATCTATTTATAACATATCCATTATGGGTCGTCATGGCATTTAACACACAAAATCCTTTAAATAAAGCTGAAATAATTCATAGGGTTTTACAGTTGCACATAGGGAACATTAAATTTTAACCAGCTACACACCATACCTCTGTGCTCATAATACTCCCTCTACCAAGGTTAATGTGTTCCGGCATGGAACTCAAAATATGAAAAATAAGCATCCCTGATGCATTCTCCCTCATATTTGTGCTCTGAATAGGATGCCTTGCTTGCTGCTTGAACCTCCAGGGAAGACTTTGCAACCTCCTACTCATCAGTGAGGCTTTCCCCTTTGCTCTCACAGACATTTTAAAAAAAGCATGCAGTTATAATGCCTGGAATGTGTTTTTTTCCTGGCACTTCCAACCTAGTCCATAAACAGTGCCACTCGCCTTTCAAACAGCCAAATGCACACTTGACTACCGTTCTGCAACTACTGAGGTGACAGTTAAAATGTTAAGAACATAAGTAATGGCTATGCAGGATAAGACAAATGGTCTATCTAGCCCCAAATCCTGTCTCCCAACAGTGGCTAGTGCCAGTGGCTTCAAAGGGAATGACCAGAACAGGGGAATTGTCAAATTATCCATCCCTTGTTGTCTAGTCCCAGCTTCTGGCAGTCAGAGGTTTAGGGAGACCTTAAGCATGTGACAAAGTACTTTCTATTTTCCTCAGTAGGATTTGACTTCCAATTTTTAAAGGATGTCTTTTTGCCTCTCTCTTCCTCTTTTACTTAGCTGTTTAGCCATGCTGCATTTTTTGGTCCTGTTATTTTTTTTTTTTTATTTTTTTTTTAATTTGGGGTACACATTTAGTTTGAGTCTTTATTAGGATGATTTAAAAATATTTCCATGAAGTTTGCAGGCATTTCACTCTTGCATCCGACGAAGTGGGTATTCACCCATGAAAGCTCATGCTCCAAAACGTCTGTTAGTCTATAAGGTGCCACAGGATTCTTTGCTGCTTTTACAGATCCAGACTAACACGGCTACCCCTCTGATA
>NC_133770.1:107326130-107330268 GCF_003597395.2 Chelonoidis abingdonii | reverse complement strand
TGAGTGGTATGTTCAGAGACTATCCACAGTGACTTCAAGATCGTTTCTTGAGTGGTAACAGCTAATTTAGACCCCACTTTCTAATACATATAAGTTGGGAATGTGAGGGATTGCTATAACATTTTGCTGTCTAGGTTCCCCTAACTCCCCCTATAAGCTCACCTCTGACACCATAGTGGCTCTCACGTGCATAAACACAAACTGCAAAAACAAACCTGGAGCGTAGCTCCAACCACCCAGTCTCATCTGTAACAACATTCTGAAAGCAGGAAAGAGACTGAAATGCCAATACAGCTAGCACCTTCCACATGCAACCACTTACCATATTCTGAGGTACCTGTGCGAATTAGCACTCAAGGAGGTAAATGCAATAAGCACAGTTTTCAAGGTGGGTTTTTTTTTTTTTTTTTGCTATCACGATTTACTCTGGGATGGAACCATAAATGTGTTCTTTTCCTACTCCTACAGTCACAGCATATTGCAACAGCCAGCCTTCAAGGACAGGGTCTCTGTACTGCTGAAGGTTGGCCAACCTGAGGGACCGAAAAAAGAACACTTGGGATGAATTGCAGATCCTGACGAGTCTCTGTGGAAACCAGGCTGGCTGAGAAGCTGGCTATGAGAACCCAGGGAGAAAGAAAAAGCTCAGGGAAGTGGCCGAAGGACAGGTCACAGTGGCAGAGAAAGTGTGATGGTGGCCAACAACAGCTTCACACATGGCAAGGAGAGATGAAAAAACAGATGTGAACGGAACTCATGAAACTGTCTGAGCCAAAATGCCTCGCAGCAAAATATTACTTACTAGGTCAGCAGGCCCTGCAGTCCCACAATTTGTTTGTTAAATGTATTTCAGATACAAAGATTTTTTCCTTGGTTTTTAAACTTTATTGGGTTTTATTGCTCTCTCATACATAATCTATTTATCAATATCCATGGGTCGTCATGGCATTTAACACACAAATCCTTTAAATAAGTAAAATAATTCTAGGGTTTTACAGTTGCCATAGGGAACTTAAATTTAACCGCTACCACCATCCTGTGCTTCATAATACTCCCTTCTACCAAGGTTTAATGTGTTCGGCATGGAACTCAAATAGAAAATAAGCATCCCTGATGCATTCTCCTCCTATATTTGTGCTCTGAATAGGAATGCCTTGCTTGCTGCTGAACTCCAGGGAAGACTTGCAACCTCCTACTCATCAGTTGAGGCTTTCCCTTTGCTCTCACAGACATTTTAAAAAAGATGCAGTTATAATGCCTGGATGTGTTTTTTTCCTAGGCACTTCCAACTAAGTCCATAAACAGTGCCACTCGCCTTTCAAACAAGCCAAATGCACACTTGACTACCGTTCTGCAACACTGAGGTGACAGTTAAAATGTTAACATAAGTATGGCTATGCAGGATAAGACAAATGGTCTATCTAGCCCAAAATCCTGTTCTCCAACGTGGCTAGTGCCAGTGGCTTCAAAGGGAATTGACAGAACAGGGAATTGTCAAATTATCATACCTTGTTGTCTAGTCCCAGTTCTGGCAGTAGAGGTTTAGGGAGCCTTAAGCATGTGACAAAGTACTTTCATTTTTCTCCGTAGGATTTGACTTCATTTTTAAAGGATGTTTTTGCCTCTTCTTCCCTCTTTTACTTAGCTGTTTAGCCATGCTGCATTTTTTGGTCCTGTTATTTTTTTTTTTTTATTTTTTTTTTAATTTGGGGTACACATTTAGTTTGAGTCTTTATTAGGATGATTTAAAAATATTTCCATGAAGTTTGCAGGCATTTCACTCTTGCATCCGACGAAGTGGGTATTCACCCATGAAAGCTCATGCTCCAAAACGTCTGTTAGTCTATAAGGTGCCACAGGATTCTTTGCTGCTTTTACAGATCCAGACTAACACGGCTACCCCTCTGATACAAGAGTGAAATGTAACACTTCCTTTTCCTTTTCATTTAACTAGCGTTCTTATTTTCGTGTAATTTACTTCTTGGATCAGATCCTGTGCTGCACTTTGGACTAAATCAAGCATTGTCTCTGCTTTTTTGGGTTCCAGGATTATCTGCTTCAAGAAGCAGTCATTAACAGCGGAGGCTCCAGGCACCAGTGCTCCAAGTGTGTGCCTAGGGCGGCAAGCCATGGGGGATGCCTTGCCGGTCTCTGCAAGGGCAGCAGTCAGGCAGCCTTCGTGGCTTGCCTGCAGGAGGGCTGCTGGTCCCATGGATTCAGCGGCAATTCGGCGGTGGGTAGGATGAAGTTGTAGGACCAGCAGACC
This sequence comes from Chelonoidis abingdonii, assembly GCF_003597395.2. Taxonomy (NCBI): domain Eukaryota; kingdom Metazoa; phylum Chordata; order Testudines; family Testudinidae; genus Chelonoidis; species Chelonoidis abingdonii. The sequence goes on along the minus strand of NC_133770.1, from coordinate 107,328,002 downwards.
TCCCGCAGGCAAGCCGCCGAAGGCAGCCTGCCTGCTGTGCTTGGGGCGGCAAAAAAGCTAGAGCTGCCTCTGGTCATTAATGTCTAGAAATTTTCAGTATCCTGTCCTGAGGTGACACATACCCAGTCAATATGGGGATAGTTGAAATCCTCCATTATTACTGAGTTTTCTGTTTCTGTAGCCTCTGACGTCCCCCTCAGCATTTCAAGGTCACCATCACCATCCTGGTCAGTGGTACAGTCCTACTGCTATACTCTTGTTGTTCAAGCATGGAATTTCTAACCATACTCTGTAGCACAGTTGGATTCATTTAAGATTTTTACTATATTTGACTCTACACTTTCTTTCACATATATTACCACTTCCCCAACACCACAATCTACTTTCATTCCTATATATATATTTTGTATCTGGTTATTACTGTGTCTCACTGCTTATCATTGTTCCTCCAATTTTATGTGATGCCTATTATATCAATATCATCATTTAATACCAGGCACTCAAGTTCACCCATCTGACTTTTATATAACTGACCAAAGTATGGAGTCTGGGGGAAGGATTTCTCTTTATATATACTGCAATGAGTAATCTCTTTGTAATGTTGATTAGTGCGTTTTAACGTAGTACTGTTTCAAACAGCACTATGTTATAGTGCACTAGAACAGTGGCTGTCTGCCTTTCTGATTACTGTATCCCTTTCAGCAGTCTGATTTATCTTGTGCACCCCAATTTCACCTCACTTAAAAATGACTTGCTTACAAACTCTGACGTAAAAATACAAAAGCCTCACAGCACACTGTTACTGAACAGTTGCTTACTTTCTCATTTTTACCATATTATAAAATGAATTTGAAATGCAAGTACAATATTTATATTCTGTGTCTAGTAAGTATATAGAGAGGTATAAACAAGTCATTGTCTGTATGAAATCTTAGTTTGCGCTGACTTTGCTAGTGCTTTTCATGTAGCCTGTTGTAAAACTAGGCAAATATCTAGGAGTTGTTGTACCCCTGGAAGGCCTCTGCATACCACAAGCGGAACACATACTCTGAGGGAGAACTAGGGAATTTTTAGTTCACACCATCTGGTTTGCATAGACCAATTAATGTGCAATATGTTAGCGTGCTTTGGAGATCACATCCCCATAGTCTGTTACTGCTGCATGAGACAAGCCCTTATATACAAGTAACCATTTCTGGTGGTTTTCTGAAGTTTATTGGATAGGCACTAGTTTCACTTTGGTATTGGGGGGTGTTTCATCTGTGTTTATCAGTTAAATGACTGAGGCATATAGGATTTAAATTGATGGTGTACCGTATTACTGAAAAACACTGAACGTGCCTGAGGTCGTGTGCAAGTTCAGTGAGCATTTCTTGAACAATTTCCACCCCATTTTTAGACATGGAAATTTTTAAAAGTGGAACTTTTGATTTTGAAATTGACAAATTCTGTTCTGAAATTTTTTGATTGCAAAACTATTCCCTCCTCTCAGTCTCACCATGCAACTAAATTAAATTGGCTGGTAGTTGCTGAGATTGCTGAAGGAAAAGCTTGAAATGTGAGATAGTGCTCAAGGTAGCTGTCTTTGTCTGGCTTCAGCAAATTTGAAATATCATCCTTTATGACAGACATTTAAAAGGCATCTTAATACTAAAAGCAAAAAATGTTCGTCATTGTGTTAGCCAAATAGGCTTGTTTCCCCCTGGAGCTACTCAATTACCCCAAGGAGGCACGGAAGACAGGAAGACGGGTACCAAGCTTTTATTCTCGGTCAGCTGAACGGGTGCTTCTTTCTTGGCTAGTGCCAAAGGAAGAAGACACACCTTACTGGCTCAGAACAGCCTTTATATACTAGGTTACAAACATCTTTAC
>NC_133770.1:107251873-107314299 GCF_003597395.2 Chelonoidis abingdonii | reverse complement strand
GATCTGTTTAACATCTTTCTCCTAGGTATTTTGCCTACGTGCATCTAAGAAGGGTTACATACGTGCAAAGATTAACTGGGATGATACTGGGATGATAAGCAGAGGATTGCCATAAGCAAAGAGTTAGCAAATTCCTTTTGCTCTACAATTGGCTGTCACGCCCTTTAAGGTTAATCAGGTTCAGCCACCCCTGTATCAGCTCAGCTGCCTCCTCTGGATGATATTGATCAGCTGGGAACTAGGTGGGTTGGGTTCATTTCTGGGCTTTGCTGGGAGGAAGCTGTGTGGATTGTACATAAGTCTGAGAGAGGTTAGGTGGTAAGAAAAGAGCTACCTAGTGCATGTGAGAGGGAAGGGGGGAAGGGGAACATGCACAACAGGAGCTTTACTGCCCGCCCACTCACCCACCGTTGGTCTGGAGCTGGAGCTGAAGTAGAGCAGACCTTGAAAGTCGGATGGCTGTGCCTGGTGGGAAGCAGATGCCTATTGTGTGTTGACTAAGTTTGGACTCTGAGAGAAGAAGAAGCCTGACAGTCCACAAAAAAAGGACTGAGCATTGAGCCCACTAGTGATGGGAAACTATTTTGGCGTATGCTGAATATGAAGATTGTTTTGTTGGCCTCTTTGCTTACACCTCCATCCCTTCGCCCCCAAACAGGACCGAGTTAAATTTGGCTTGGCCAGAGGGTCAAATCAACAGAACAGTCCACCTGAGCCAAAGAGGTAAACAGAGCAGAGTTGTTGTAATGTCAGGTTTTCCTGGGAGGTGCATTCAGGTGGTGAGTTCCCCCAAGACAGACACACACTTATCTTCTGTCTCTTAAATAACAGAGTTCCTAAATATTTGAGGGGAAAAAAATCATATTTTAACCATCATTCTTATATATCTTGAAGCACCATGTTGATTCACCGTCAATAACGGGGAAAAGCCAGTGTAAAAGAGCTGGGTCCTAAGGACGGAAGGGGGAACAAAATAATCATATCTTCCCCTAACCCCTTGCCTCCTCACTCTGTCTCCTGAGCTCATGTTCCTCAGTAATCTCCATGTTTGCTCTGAATCATGCAGGAAAGGAAGGAATTGACTGGTGGATGTGTATAGTTATGGATCCATTGGCAATAACCTTGCCCTACCCCAAAGTTCTCTTTACTTGCGACTGCAGTTGAACCCCCCTGTGGAATCTTGCCTCCTTGCTCCTTGCTTCCAAGCTCTTCCGTTGCCCTTACTTGAGCTGGAAGATCTGGCTCCAAGTACCTTTGTTGGTGGGAGGAGGGCTGGCAAATGTAAGCTAACCCAATTAAGCAAAGACATTGAGTCCTCTGGCAAGAAATTGGTAAGGAATAAATTTTAGGGTTCACCACAGCTCTAATTACTGCCACATGGCCAGATTATGTGCAGAACAGCAAAACAAAATGGAAAAGTAAGTGAAAACAAAACTACAGTAGTGTGGTGGTGATCTCTGTTGGACCAGGCACTGCATCAGTGTCACAGCAAGAGCTTTTTTTTAGCACGTCCCTCCCCCCAGTTAGTCTTCAACTTGTGGTAGAACAGACTGTGAAGGAGACTTTACTAACCACAATTACAATAAAATCAGCAAGCTGACAAAACAGCTTACCTAGAAAATTAACCACCTCTGCAAATTAGAGCTGAATTCTGAAGTGAAGAGTGTCTTTGGAAAATGTCCAAACTTGAAATGGCTACAAGACATTAGCGATGCTCAGAGACCCAGCTACAGTGCTTCTCAGCTTGGTGGCTTATATCCATTAGACATGCTTAGACATCTGCTTGTTTTAATAACCCTTTCACCCTTTTTTCATGGGGCTTGAAATCCATTAGTAATGGTCAAAATGAGGATTAAGAAACCCATTCCACATCTGTTATTCCAGACAGCTGAAAAATGAACTTGCAGATAAGTTCTTCGCTCTTTCCTAAATAAATCTGTTAAACAAATCAGAATCTGAATGATAAAATGTTTATGGATTGGTGCCCTTTGTCAGTCAGATAAAATACAATTTTATGTATATATTTGTCTACATAGTCACTGTACTGCCAATGTCTAACTCATTGGCTTGTAAAAAACATTTGGTCACATTTTTCAAGAATGCACTAAATTAACTGTCATTTCCTCCTCTCTGGATCTCCAAATTCAAATGATCTATATTTTTCATCATTGTGATAATAAAATCCTGTGGCCCCATACTCTTTTAATCTAGCTCAGATGCTGCCTAAAAGTTATCAGGAACTTTGCACTGCCAAATATTGTAATGTCTTCTCATTGCCAGATCCAACATTGTGGAAATGTGTAGTCCAAGTAAACTACCAGAATTAAATGACCATAAGCAATTTAGGTAAGGTTTGGCTGGGAACTGAAAACCTAATTATCCCTCCTGATGATGCACAAAGATGAAATTAATGGATGTAACTGAGTCAATTAACTTGGAAGGATAAACAAATTAGGTCAGGAATCATAATCTTCTCTGACGTTGCTGCCTTGACTTGCAGCAACAATGAATACTCATACGCTGCAAAGATTCTGTGTTTTTTGGCAATGCAGACATCAACATACAATTGCAAATGTGTGCACGTTGACTTCTATAAATAGAAAACTTAAGCTGTTGAAATATACAAGGCTGAAAGTCTTTCATAATTTGCTGTCAAGTATGCCAATCTTTCATTAAATACAAAGGATTTACCCAGAAACAAATTTAATTAATCCAGATACAAATAGTACGGGTATCAACTACAAAGCGTTCTGTGGCACCTTATAGGCTAACAAATGTATTGGAGCATGAGGTTTCGTGGGTAAATACCCACTTCGCTGGATGCATGTTTTTACCCACGAAAGCTCATGCTCCAATACGTTTGTTAGTCTATCAGGTGCCACAGAACTCTTAGTCTGGATCTATAAAAGCGGCAAACACAGCTACCCCTCTGCTACTCAACTACAAAGAGACACTATCCATTATGGTGACAATAGCTAAATTTGAGGTGACCACAATAGGAGACAGAGTTGGATTCTGATCTCCATTGCATCATCCTGGCACAGATGTAACTCCACTGACTTGAGCGGAATTATTCTTGATTTACAAGAGCAAATGGAAGTGTGAACAGAATCAGGTCCATTTATCATTCTTTTTGGCATCCACTAATACCTTTCTTTCTCTGAGAGTGTTGTTACATATTTTGTTTTATTTCTGTCTCTGATTGCTTTCCTTGTGATCCAGGATTTCTTTGCATTTCCCCATGGCTCGCTCTTGTGATCCAGGATTTCTTTGCATTTCCCCATGGTTCTTTCTTTACATTGCTTCTCTCTGTCCAGTTTATTGCTGTAGGATTTAATTTTAATCCTACAAAAGGTAACTGGGCTACTCAGACTTTTCATTACCAGGGAATAGGTTCACTTGATGCTCCTTTTACAGGGAGAGTTATCAAGACTTTTTTTCATGTTCATGTCTAATAGGCTCAGAAGTTATTACTGTATTTCTATCTGACAGTTCCTGGTTTGAATAGGTGCTTTCACATGACTAATCACGTAATTGTGAACCCTCCTGCTTGTTCAATAACAAGTCTACTTGAAAAACTCTCAGTAGTAGGATTTAGCTTTTCATATCTATCAGCTCCTTACATTAGATAGACTCCCTTTTCTGAACTTTAAGGAACTGCTCACTTCAGGAATGCCTCCAGGATGGAAAATGGGTTAATATTTACTCCATAACTTTGCTGTGATGATAATGATCCATTAAGAATCTGGAACAGTGGAGTCATATGAAATAATTTAGAGAGGTGGTTGACATGTTTTCAAGTAGGTAGTAAATAATAATTCTTCAAAAGGGTGTTAGTACTTATCCTATAGTAGGTGTGCATATTTATGTGCATGTGATTGGAATATTTTGTACTGCCATATCTGATGGGGCCATGCATATACCCTGTTTTCTTGTGCTCCCATGCCAGGGCATAAAGGACAGAGTATCTGGGACTCTCCCTCAGTTCCTTCTTGCACTTCCTTTTGTGGCAGTAAAATGGAACGTGGTGAACATCTGAGCCACTAGTTCTGGCTAAAACTTGATAATTTTTTTCAAAACCTCCACAACTCTCTTATCCACTGATAGTCCAATTTCATTCATGACAATTCCTTATCTGGACTGAATTTTGACACTCAGATCCCTTGCATATATCCTCCTGTACTGGGCACCTTAACCTGGCAGTTTCTAAATCTGCAGGTTTCAAGTCTGGCCCTTCCCGCAATGGAGATACCCATATATCAGATAAGTGCTTGATATGCTGGTCGTTTTCATTGAGGATGTGAAAATTACGAGATGCCCAGATGAAACTTCATCTACTGCAGTGATCTACAAAAGGCTCTTCAGATCCGAAGAAGACTGGCATCAGAAGTCAGGAACCAAATAAACTAACTTCTGACTTTGTCAAGCACCCTGATTAGCAGACACTCAATGCTGAAGACCAATGGAGAAAAGACACACCAACATTTTCACCTCTGGCACTGAAACCAGCAACATCAGCACTAAAATCAATGCTAGGTAATGAAGCTCGGCACTGAAAGTAGGTCCCCCACAAACATAAAGGTAGATACTCTAGATGGAGCTCAGTGCCTTCCAGCAGGGACAGAACCCAAACCCTTTGGGCAGGAAACCAGCGGGCTCTATAGGGCTCGGCCATTATCGCATCAGAAATGGCACTGGATTGGTTAGTATGAGATAAGCCAGCCATATCTATATGTCATGATGGTGTGGCCCTATTGAAGTTATTATGGTCTGCCCTCATTGGGCATCCATGTCTACCTGTACCTGAATGACTGGGTTATCAGTAAAGCTGGTCGGAGTAGGAGGCTGCAAACAGTCGCAATTAGGACACCTTGTGATCTATGAGAAGTTGCCTATTATACTACCATCTATGATAGTGTTCATAGGAGCCAAGATAGACTCTCAATCAGCAAGATCTTATCTCCCAGAGCATAGTTTCTGATCTCACCAACCAATGACAAACTACCTGCAATCAAAGCTGATGTTGTGAATGTGTGGGACTACTAGGCATGTATGTATGTGATACCTCTTGTATAAATGTGACACCACTCGTCAAACTCCATCTGTAACCTTTAGAACTATGGCTGGGATTGCTGAACTCTCCATCCTAATATCACATGAACAAGAGTTGCAGTGCTGCCCCAAGTCCTTTGAGAACTCCCTTTGTGGCTGGTCTCTGAGAATGTGTGAGAAATGATTCTCTTCTGTGCCCCCTCTCAGCGGTGACACACATAGCTTAAGGATGGCTTGGGGTGCCCACCTGAACCATCTTTATTTGAAGCTATGTATGAACATCCTGGACCTCACACATGTGTGATGAATTATATAAACAAACAAGGAGATGTTCAGTCATCTTTTCTCTTCTATGAGAGAGTTGGTGTCATTACCATGCAGCATCCCCCTTTTAGAAGCCAGCAGCAACCTGGCAGACTTGTTAAGCAGGCATGCAGCAACCAACCACTGAAAAAGTTCCACATAAGCTATTAAAGATTTATAGATTCTAAGACCAGAAGAGATCACTGTGATCATTTAGTCAGATATCCTATATAATACAGGCCATAGGATGTCCTAAAAATCATCAATGATGGAGAATCCATCATGACCCTTAGTAAGTTGTTCCAGTGGGTAATTACTCTCAATGTGTGCTTTATTTCCAGTCTGAATCTCTCTAGCTTTAACTTCCAGCCATTAGATTGTTTTATACCTTTCTCTGCTAGATTGAAGAGACCATTATTAAATGTTTGTTCCCCATTATTGACTGTAATCAAATCACCCTTTAACCTTTTCTTTGAAATGCTAAATAGATTGAGCTCCTTGAGTCCCTTACTACAAAGCATGTTTTCTAATCCTTTAATCATTCTCCTGGCTCTTCTCTGAACCCTCTCCAATTTATTAATATCCTTCTCGAATTGCGGACACAATATTCCAGCAGTGATTGCACTATGGCCAAATACAGAGGTAAAATATCCTCTCTACTCCTTCTCAAGATTCCCCTGTTTATGCAACCAAGATAATAATTTGTCCTACCCTGAGTGCAGGGGACTGGATTAGATGATCTCTTGAGGTCCCTTCCACTCCTATGATTATATGATTCAAAGAACAGCAAATAGCCAATAGCCTTTTAGTCACAATATTGCATCAGGAGATCATGTACAGCTGATTGAAAAATCCCTGGGGGCATTGGTTGATAGTCACCACTTCTAAGTATAAAGTCCCTCATCCTATAAGGATGGCCTACATTATTTGTTCTTAGAAATATGCGTTTGCATTTAGCCATATTAAAACACATATTTTATTTGCTTGCACCCAGTTTACCAAGCAATCCAGATCACTCTGTAAAAGTGACCTGTTCTCTAGTATTTACTACTCCCCCATTTTTTTATGTCTTCTGCAAACTTTATCAGTGATGATTTTGTGTTTTATTCCAAGTCATTGATAACATTGCAGGAATTACCATAGTTGCCACAGGAATTTCATTCAATAATGAATGTGGGTGGGGAGGTAGTCCACGTGATCATGGATAGAGAGAACAGGTGGTCTGTCTATATTAATTAAAATATTTTTCCATACCATGGAATAGTTTGAGAACCCCTGCCAGGAACATGAAATGAGACCAGTGAGAAGAGAAACTACTGTTTCATAACTTTTGGAGATTGCTCTTGGTGAGTAGAATTTTGTGGTGAACCTGAATCTTACCAAGGATCCTTTTGGTGAACATAGGGGGAGGTTTAGGTCTGGATTTGATGCTATCTTGGTTTTTTGGGGGGGCCAAATTGGGCTCTCTCTCAATTTTCCTCTCTCCATAGGACTTCTTCCAAAATGCTGGGTTCTCCCTAACCTTTTACCCATATTCTGGGGGAAAGAGCCAATGGACTTTTTCTTAGTTTTCCTTCAGCGTCTTTAGGGTGAGCTGAGTGGGTATACTTCTGCTGAATTTGTTGAGAGTGCCTGCTGGTAGGTGCATTCCTGTCAAGTATCTTTTGTGAGAGAAGGGAAGACCTGTTTAGGGTGATCAGATGTCCCGATTTTATAGGTACAGTCCCTATTTTTGGGCCTTTTTCTTATATAGGCTCTTATTACCCCCCTAACCCTGTCCCGATTTTTCACACTTGCTGTCTGGTCACCCTAGACCTGTTGCAAAAAGGGATTGTAGATAGGTTTGATAAACTTGACCAAATAATACAGAACCATTAGACACAACTGCAATGTTAAGGTATAATACCTGGTATAATACAGGGCAACAGAGTGGTATGGAGGTGAATTGTCCTGCTGAATCAGAATGGAAATCTAATGGAGTTGTACTCAAGTACCACAATGAGAGCTATGTTAGAATATGATCTCCAAATACCAACAATAATAGTAACATTTTGGTTTAGGTAAATATGAGTAATGTTGGGGAGTTGAGTGACACTAAGGGTCCAGACTGCAGCTGTGCATCCTTGTTGGCACTCTGGCTGTCTTTTTGGCATTGGTAAGTAAGACCAGGAAGAGCAATTAAAAATATTTCAGATGCAAGGCCCTGTTTCTTCTCTCGACATGTGATGAGCAGGCAACTTATAGAGGAGGAGAGAATAACATCCTGGTTGTTTCATAAATCTCTAGCCCTCCTGCTAGGTGGACCTGGCAGCAACTAGGGCTGGGTTCAATATCTAGGGGTTTCTTTTCATCAATCCAACACAGAACCGGCTTGAGCCCCCACCTAGTAACCTGGGAAATTTACACATCGCCCTTGGGTGCCTCTGAAAGGCAATACTTTCGCACTTGCAAGAGCAGAGTCCGGGTGTGGAAAAAAAGCTTTTTTTAATAAAAAGAAGGAAGTAACTTGGCATTAATTTGGGAAAACACCACAAACAAGGTTCATAAACATAAACCATAAGTAAAAGACCCACCCCAAGTAGGTTGAGCAGTGTCCTTTTCCCCTCAGGTTCTTAAATCCAGCAACCCAAAAGTCCTCTTCACAGGCCGACCCTTCTCTGCACCCCACTCACAGTTGCTGCCCTTGGTCAGTGCAGACCCAGAGTTCAGAAGTGTATCTGCAGAGTTCACCTCCCACCCTGGGTGGGGAGCAAAGCGAAGGGGTAAGAGGCATCTTACATGCTCGTCAGCCTCTCTGCCACCGCCCTGCTGGCCACTTGTCACACCTTTCCGCTGGCACCCTGCTGGCTGCTCATCTCTGGCCACTCCCGCAGGCAGCCTGCTTGCTGCTCCCGCCGGCCACCCCACTGACCGTCTGCTCACTGCTTCGACCGGCGGGATCTTAGCGATTTTAACTCTTTGCAGAAACACAGTCCTGACTCAAGTGATTTCACCTTTGGACAGAAACACAGTCTCACCGCAACTAGTTTCAGCTCTGTGAGCCATTTTACATAATAAAAGTAGCTCCTAATGAAGCCTATTTAGCTCTGTTCTTTCTGAGTGGGGGTGAATGAAATAGGTTAAACCAGCCTAGGGAGGTCCCTTGAGGATGTGCAGCCTCCTGGCTGGTATTCCTGCCCCCACCATTCTTCCTTTCATAGGGTTTGGACATTCGAGCCCTTGTTTTACCAAGGTTCTTTAAATTGAAAGTGACTCCCTCCTTTGGGACAGGTTAAGCACAGTCCTTCTTTTCTGTTGTCTCACAATAATTACAAACATTGGTAACCACAATTTCACTACCCTCACATTCAGTACTAACATAATTTGTGACCCACCACTAGCCAAGTTGATTAAAATGAGCAAAACACTGCTCCATCAGCTGCATATCAAGCAAATTTAAGCAAAGCAGGAGCAAACTGTGTTTACATAAGCACACCTCAGGGTCTCTTTCCCACTCCCAGCTGGCTGTCAGGGAAGCATTCATTCAGACCTTGCTTACAAATCTAAGAGAATCCCACCTTCATCTTGCTTCCCAAGGATGGCGAGAGAAGAAGCACCTTCCTCCTATCTGTCCTACATTTTCCCTTTCTCTGGAAATAGGAAGAAGAATCTCATCTATGACCCAGGTCACTCACATTCTGTCTCTGATTACTTGAACAATCATTATTGCCTTCTACTTCCGGTTGCTGGCAGATTTGGTGCTTCAGATATATACTAAGGACTCTCAGTGCTGTCTTTAAATCGCAACAAAAGCTTGTGAGTGTCTTGCTTTCAGCCACCTAAGAATATAAACAGCCATTAGAAATACAATATTTTACAGAAATGGCCCTACAACATTCACAATGGCTGCCATGCTTTGGACCATGAATGCAGCATACTATGGGAATTTGTTTACAAAAGATGGCCTCCATTTCCACCTCTGATTCAGCTAGATAAAATTCAGAATGAAGTGGTATCAGAGAGGGCTGTATTCCACCCAGTGGCCCATATTGGAACAATCTAGCCCATTGTTGTTTTTTTTAAAAAGTTCCCCCCCCCACCTCACCCCCCAAAAGAAACCAACAAAAAAAAACCCCTGTAGTTACAGCTCAAAGCAGTGCAACTTTACAAGAATGTTGCTACAGTTTTTTTTGAGACATTACTTTAGAATAACATAGTACATTATATGTAACTGTGCCTTAGTGGGTCATAACTGAGAATGCCAAATTCAGGATGAACTGCTGAGAAATAGGGCAAACACAACCCAGAAGTGGTGATTATTCTTTTATAAGATATACCAAACCAGCCACAAAAATAAACTCCTGTTTCACCACACTGGCAAAACAAGAAAACATAAAGGCAGTTTCCTCAGGCATTCCAGTTCTTATATCACCACCAAAAGCAATGGATTCAGAGATGAGTGGTTCTTTACAACCATTCTTATCAGATAATAAGTTCTTCTGATCCTAAAGGACCAGCCACACACCCAGGTCAATATATAACTTAGATCTTACACAAAAATCACGCTCGTGCCAATCCTTTAGTATAGGGATGGGCAAACTTTTTGGCCTGAGGGTCACATCTGGGTTTAGAAATTGTATGGCAGGCCCTGAATGGTCACGAAATTAGGGTTGGGGGTTGAGACAAGGTGAGGGTTCTGGTTGGAGTGTGGGATCTGGGGTGGGGCCAGAAATGAGAAATTCAGGGTGTGAGACAGGGGCGGCTCTAGCTATTTCGCCGCCCCAAGCACGGTGGCACACTGCAGGGGGCGCTCTGCTGGTCGCCGGTCCTGTGGCTCCGGTGGATCTCCTGCAGATGTGCCTGCAGAGGATCCGCTGGTCCCGTGGCTCCAGTGGACCTCCCACAGGCATGCCTGCGGATGCTTCACTGAAGCCACGGGACTAGCGGACCCACCGCAGGCATGCCTGTGGAAGGTCCACCGGAGCCGCCTGCCGCCCTCCCGGCGACCGGCAGAGTGTCCCCTGCGGCATGCTGCCCCAAGCATGCACTTGGCGTGCTGGGGCCTGGAGCCGCCCCTGGTGCGAGAGGGGGCTCTGGGCTGAGGCGGGAGGGGTGGGTTGCGGGGGGGGAGGGCTCTGGCTGGGGTGTGTGGGCTCTGGGTAGGGCTGGGGGTGAGGGACTTGGGGTGTAGGAGGCTGCTCTGGGCTGGGACCAAGGGATTGGAGGGGGATCAGGGCTGGGGATGAGGGGTTTGGGGTTATAGGAGGGTGCTCTAGGCTGGGACCAAGGGGTTCAGAGGGTGGGAGGGGGAATCAGGCCTGGGGCAGGGGATTGGGGCATGGCTCAGGGGTGCAAGCTCCAGGCGGTGCTTACCTCAAGTGGCTCCCAGAAGCAGCGGTATGTCCCTCCTCCGGCCCCTACGTGGAGACATGGCCAGGCGGTTCTGCTGCATGCTGCCGCATCTGCAGGCGCTGCCCCTGCAGCTCCCATTGGCCATGGTTCCTGACCAATGGGAGTTGCAGAGGCAGCGCTTGGGGTAGGGGCAGCATGCTGAGTAGAGTCTCCTGGCTGCCCCTATGCATAGGAGCCAGAGGGGAGACATGCCGCTGCTTTTGGGAGCTGTGCGAAGCAGCCTCTGACCCTGCTCCCTGACTGGAGCTGAGCAAGCCCCAAATTCCACTCCCGAGGGGAGCTCAAGAGCTGGATTAAAATGGCTGGTGGGCCAGATCCGGCCTGCAGGCCATAGTTTGCCCACCCCTGCTTTAGTATCTAAAATCTAATGGTTTATTTACAAAAAGAAAAAAATAAAGTTGAGAGTTAAAATTGGTTAAAGGAATCAATTACATACAGTAATGGCAAAGTTCTTGGTTCAGGCTTGTAGCAATGATGGAATAAACTGCTGGCTTAAGTCAAGTCTCTGGAAAACACCCACAGCTTGGATGGGTCATTCAGTCCATTGTTCAGAGCTTCAGTTTATAGTAAAGGTCCTTCCGATGTAGGAAACAGGATTGAAGACAAAATGAAGAGGATGCAGCTGCCTTTTATAGTTTTTTTTTTTTTTTTTTTCTTCTTCATGTGGAGGGCAGCCCATTGTTCTTACTATGGAAAATTACAGGACCGCCTAGTCATAGCAGGACATTCCATTAAGTGTAGATGGGGGTCTCCCATGGTCCGTTGTCAGTTAAATGTTCTTTTGATGGGCCATTCATTTTGAATAGGCACTCCAAGATGCGCTGGCTAATTATTTTGTGGGTGTTCACCCAGGGGCAAACATTTGAAATACAAATATAGAGCCAATATTTGTAACTTCACATACAAAAATGACGTGCATACAGATCGCATAATCATAAGTAGCAAATCATAACCTTTTCATCAATACCTCAGTTGACAACTCTTCGTACGATATTTGCTGGATATATATGCTCTATAGGTCATATTGTAGTCAGATAACATTACATTTTGTAATGCTGAATTGATGATGATGCCAGGCAAAAACTCCTGAGTTCTGACTCATAGAGGTGCTGGAACAATTTTTATAGTGGGGGTGCTGAGAGCCATTGAACCAAACTGTAAACCCTGTGTATAATGGAAACCACATCAAGCCAGAGTGGGGTGAGAGTGCAGCAGCACCTATATTAACTCAGGCAACACTCTCTTTGAAATCAATGGAAGTGTTGCTTGATTAAAGACTTCAGAATGCAGTCAGCTTTCCTTAAATGAATAAATAGCCAATGAGAGGTATGTATAGGGATGTTTAGAGGAATGCAGCATACAGGTAATGCATATCAGTGTCACTTAAATTAGTGTTCATAACTCAACAGCACCATGCCAGACTCTCATGATGTAAGTGAGAGCAGAATTTGGCACAATATATTTTTACTGAAAGAGACTGGAGTTGATCATTGTAATGTAGTCAAAATGAGATTTATATTAAACTGATCATTTATAGATCATGCAGCCTTGTTAACGTCATAAGGACGTCTCTTTTTTTTAAGCTGTGCTTTTTTGTCAAATGGTCATTCATCATTTGTTTATTATAAGTCTTCATGTTGTAAGAAAAGGGTTTTGAGATTATAGTGATAAGGACTACTAGCTTTCATTTAAGAACCTACAAAGTACCCCTTGTTTTGGTAGTTCCCACATGAGGCCAAGAGCCAGGAAAATGAATTTTAACCTTCCACAGTAATTGGTTTATCATAAACAGTAATGCTTACAAAGGGACATCCTGATGGATGTAGTTTAATTCAACAATAATGGATCATTAAATTCAGTGCAGAAGAATGTGAGGGCACTTGTTCGTTCAGAACCTTGAGAATGGAAACCAAGGTGTATATTACATAAGTGGATTGCATTCTGTTTTTATGAGTATCATTCCAAGGGCACCAGCCAAAATAGGATCAGTCATAGATGCTACAAGACTGAGCTGCTTTGGTAGATTACTGACATGCCAAGTTCAGTTTTATTTCCAAGAGACGTCATATACAATGGGAATAAAATGTTTGACATCAGTGATATAGCTGTGAAATTTCTAGAAGGGTTGCAGAAGCACCATACGAGTATTGAAGCTGCAAACCAACGTAAAGAGTGTTCCTGTATAGCCATAAAACATATATTAGTAAATAAAAATGCTAACCACAGTGATATATAGAGAGAAGTGCAAAAATACATTATTTGGGTGGAAGGTTATGAAAATGTAGACCCGGGGATCAGACAGACTAGGGAAGGGACTTGGAATTAATTGCTGGTTCTAATGCCATTGAAGTAAATGAAGATTACCTCACAGATGAATTTGGTGCCTCATATTGACTGCTTTGGTCTTTGTTTTATAATTTGAATGTTAGGTAGTATTAGAGCTGACTGAAAAAATTAAGATGAAACATTTAAATTGTGAATGGTCTTTGCAGAATGGTTTGATCTTTGCTGAAATTCTGACAGTGACCAGGAAATATACCTGGTTTCCTACCAGCTTGCCTGCTTGGCTCTACAGCAGTTCATGGTTGCCACTGAGGGCTTTGCATATCAGAATTGACACCTGGCTGCTTGGGACCCCAGAGCGACAAAGGTCCACAGATCCAGGGCAGTTGGCCAGGCAGACTGCCTTAGAGTCAGGGAACCTAGGCTACTGGGCCTTCTATTTTAGGGGAGGGATAACTCAGTGGTTTGAGCATTGGCCTGCTAAACACAGGGTTGTGAGTTCAATCCTTGAGGGACCATTTAGGGATCTGGGGCAAAAATCTGTCTGGGGATTGGTCCTGCTTTGAGCAGAGTGTTGGACTAGCTGACCTTGTGAGGTTCCTTCCAACCCTGGTATTCTATGATCACATATACTACTGTGAAGCTGGGGCTCCATTCCCTTTCTTGGAGAATTTCAAAATGTTGGGGTTTTGTTCCAAATAAGAATGAACCCAAATTCTGAAACATCAAAATCCTCTGTAAAACAGACCTTTCTCTGTCCAGCTATGTAGTATATTGTTCTCTGGACAGAAGAATAAGGAGGGAGGAGACTACAGTAGCCCAAGCTTAGTTGCTTTGTGTAAAGATTTGAATTGTTTTGACTCTGGATTTTGAGGCTGGGCATAAATAAATGCTCTGGACACATTGTGCCTTTTCAAAGAATTTTGAAAAACCACTACATGTTTGTGATCAGTTTCCCATGGTGATGGAAGACTCCAAGCAGAGGATTCTCCATTTTCCAAAAGAATCTTATTTTGTCCAGTAGGTGGCATTCCTTTACCAAGAATCCAAAAATAATTATTTTGGAGCTAAACCTCAGATAAAAAGAGACAATATTTAGAGTCCTTCTAGACAAATTAATTTTTTTTACCACTGTAATCATTTTTCTCCCTAACTTTAAAACAACAAATGAACCAACACATTGTATCATATATTAAGGAACTCAGAATGAAGGGAATCCAGTGTCTTGGCTCACCTTCAAGTATTGAATCCAGTTTAGCTTCAAAAAGAACAAAATTAAATTTCCCATTGAGGCTTCATCTAAACACCATTGAAGTCAACAGAACATCTTTCAGTTGACTCCTGTGGTCAGGTCTAGAGCCTGCAGGTATACAATAGACCTACTGAGGGGCAATGACTTGTATTGCTGCAGTGCTTTCCATTAACAGAATACTTCTTGTCATAGGACTTACATTATAGTCCTAACATTATTGTCCTAATGAAATCAGCTTATTCTGAAACAGTTCCCTTTGAATGGAGATCACTTTATTACACCATCAATTCACATCAATGTTGTTAAAACATACTGAAATCTCCTAATCTATATTAATGTGAAAACATTGTCCTCTTAGTTTTTGAGAGACTCCTCTTTTCTCCATTCCACCCTATTTTAATTTAACAGGGTTTTTCAATAGTGTACAAAAATCCATAATTAAAAAAAAAACAGCAAAGCAATTGGCTGGCAAAGCAATTGCTTGACAGCTGCAGCCATGTTAAACACCTTAAAGGGGAAAAAACAAGAATAAGCAGTTGGTGCAGTCATGCATATTAAGATGCACTCAGCTGCTACTGAAAACCATTTTCTTAGTACTCCATTTAGGAGAGGAAAAATTTCAGAGGGGATGTACAAATATATATTTTCACTAGTGCCTGGAGAAGCAGCAAAGTAATGATGAATAGTAATATTAATATAGTCTAAATACACCATACTTGGAGAGTAGCAGCACCAATCCTCTAACTCTGTTTTAATCAAGGAATTTCTAATCAGAAACAGTTTTTCAAAAAGTCACATTACTATGGCAACACTTAGAATAATACAGCAATATATCATTGCTACTGCAAGTGTGAGACTAAAATGAGATTAATAAAAGTGAAACCCTTGCAAACCCAAAATAATTAATATCCAGTTTCCATTTTATCTGAACCAAAACAATCTTGGAGGAGGAGGGAATGTTAGATTAAATATGGATCACTTTATAGAAGGACACTGAATAACGTGGTGAACAAAGATGTGAATCACCCTTTCAGTCTCAGTATTATCCCAGAGATTGGTAGGCCAGGGCATGGCACTCGTATAGCACTTGCTTCTCTGAATATAGCGTGCCTATACTCGTATAGCACTTGCTCCTACTGGCTATAGCGTGCCTATACTCATCCTGCTGGAACTCAGTGGCATTTGATGCTACGGATAGTTCCCATCTCCCAGAATCTCTAGGAGGGAATGGAAATGCTCTGAAATGCCTTAGGCCCTTCTCAGAGTGAACGTAGAAGTTCATTATGGGCAACTGTTCCTCCACATACAGAGTTCCCTATGGCTCAGACTGTCCCCTATTATACAACAGCTGTATGAAGCCACAGTAAAAGTAATGTTAGACAACATGAGACAAAATGGCAGGAGTACATAGCTGACACTCAGCTCTGTATCTCCTTTACATCAGTCATAAACAGCACCATCTCCCTCATTGTTCAGCCAAAATAAATTCCTGGATTAATAGAGCAGTTGTCTAAAAATGAACCCAAGCAAGACTGATGAGATGCTGGTAGGAAGAGGGGAATCTCTTTGAAGAATTTGTGTCCTTTATCACACTGAGGTCTTGAGGATGCCCAGCCTCAAACTGTTAAATCAACCGAAGGACTTCAGGTCCTTTTCAATACCTCATGGTTATTGAACACTCAGATAACACAGTGGCAACCCCAATATCCCACTCACTTCCATCTGCAAGTGGCCAGAAGATTGAGCCCCAAACTAGCAGATGCAAAATGGGTCATTGTGATCGAAGCAGGCTTACTTATTGCAATAGACTATATCTATGGCAGATGGAACACACCTTGAAAAAGCTCCAACTTTTACAAGCTGGTGTCTACTTCGCAACTGAGGCGATTTTATGCAAATCACCCCAATACTCTGCTCTTTGCACTGGGTTCTCACTGAGCACAGTGTCCTGTTCAAGGTCCCAGTCCTGGACTCGGTGGCAGCCACGACAGCTGCTTTCCTCTAGAATAATGAAACTGTAGGCTGATGTGGGGGAGGATTGGGAGTGCAAGAGACAAGAATGTTCACACAACTGGACCCAGACTATGAAGCCACATCTTGGAAATATGCATTGTTACTCTGACTTGCAGGAGGTGTATGGATGTAACTTCAGTTAGAAAAACAATCATGGAGCTAACCACTTTCAGAATTAAATAAAAAACTCAATTGTTTGACCTAGCTTACCCTCAATCATTTTTACACATACACATTCACACTTTCTTTCTCTCTCTCTCTCTCTCTCCCCCCCCCCCCCCCGGCCCCCATAAATTAGTCAAGCTATTTCTCTTACATACTGAATAGGAAGAAAAAATGAGAGAGTGTGTTATTTTTATTTCTATTTTGAAATATTTGGGTTGTGCTGAGATACTACAGTGATGGAGACCATATAATTAACTAGATAAATAGATAGAACCCTTCCTGCTGTCTAGCCAAAGATTTTTTTGCCCCACTAGTTCCCACCATGTAGACTCCTTTTAAATCCTGTTTGCCCTACTGGTTGACTGGATGACGGTTAAGTCAGTTAGGGACAATCAGGGGTCTTATGTTGCTGTTTACACAGTACTATAAGTAAAAGCGGCTTGACACTGCACTGGAAGAAGGGAATATGTGGCAAGAGGAAGTTAAAAAGAGTGTAAACTGTGGGGCAGCGTTCTGCAGTCTGATCTAATGCAAAGGGCTAAATAAGAAGCCCCTTTTGCTCTGACCTAGGAGCTGCACCCACCAACCCCTCCCTCATTCATTCATAAATAGCCAGGAAAGACCGTCTTTGCTTCACATGTTGGCAGGCAACCCCTGCCATTAAGGTGCATTCCATAGCCCTTCTCCACTGGCACATAGCAGCTACTAATGGGTGTGGAGCACCACAGAAAAAACAACAATCAGTGAGACAGGGAAAAATGATGTCTCTCCCACTTAGAATCTTTCATTTTATCTTTGAGGCACTGTTTCTTGAACCCTCTCCTGCTACACTGTTGAACACCACCTGACACTAAAGACCCTTAGAGACATTGAGGTAACTATCTGCTGTCCTATTGCATAATCTCTCCCGCCCCCCATGACAAATGCCAAAAGAAAAGCAGGTGTTCTAGGTTCAAAACTTTTTTTGTTTTTTGAGGGTGGGGAGGGAAGAAGGAATGGCAAAATTGATAAAATAATAGCAAACACTTTGTGTAACGTTTTGAACTCACAGTTTTCACACAAAATACTCCCCCAGATGAAAAATATCAGTTGTCAGCTAGCAGTAGGCTAGCCAGTGGGTTGAAATGCTTTAAAAGTTAACTGCTATCAGTTACATGCATTCAGAAATAACACGTCACTGTAGCACTCTGTTATCAAATCTTTGCTAAGAAGATTTGGGGAGAGGAAGTCAACAGTTAATGTGAATTATGGGCCTTGATTTCAGACCTGCTGAGCTCCTACAAATCCAATTTAAACAAGTGAGAGGTATAGGTGCTCAGTGGTTCTGAAAATCAGGCCTATAGTGTGCTTCAGAAAACCATCTTGATTAGATTCCTATGTCAGTCTATGCAGTGGGTTTTCATCTCTCTTACTGCAGATAATGACAGGAAAATATCAGAGGACAATATCCTTGACTCAAAGGCTCCAGCTGTTTTCTTCTTAAGTGAGGTGTTTTTCTTGTGCAAGATTTTCCTGTAGATTACAATGAGAGTGTTAAGTATCAGAGGGGTAGCCGTGTTAGTCTGAATCTGCAAAAGCAGCAGAGAGTCCTGTGGCACCTTATAGACTAACGGACGTTTTGGATCATAGCTTTTCTGGTGAATACCCACTTCGTCAGATGAATGTAGTGGAAATTTCCAGGGCGGTATATATGTGCTACAGGCAAGCTAGATAACAAGGTTAGTTCATCAGGGAGGATGAGGCCCTGTTCTAGCGCTGAGTGTGAAAACCAAGGGAGGAGAAACTGGTTCTGTAGTTGGCAAGCCATTCACAGTCTTTGTTTAACCCTGAGCTGATGGTGTCAAATTGCAGATGAATTGAAGCTCAGCAGTTTCTCTTTGAATCTGGTCCTGAGTTTTTGCTGCAGGATGGCCACCTTAAGGTCTGCTATAGTGTGGCCAGGGAGGTTGAAGTGCTCTCCGACAGGTTTTTGTATGTTGCCATTCCTAATATCTGATTTGTTGTCCATTTATCCATTTCCATACAGACTGTCCAGTTTGCAATGTACAATAGCAGAGGGCAGCATTGCTGGCATATATGGCGTACATTGTGTGGACGTGAGAGCTGAATGAACTGGTGATGGTGTGGCTGATCTGGTTAGGTCTGTGATGGTGTTGCCGGTGTAGATATGTGGGCAGAGTTCGCCATTGGGGTTTGTTGCATGGATTGGTTCCTGAGCTAGAGCTACTATGGTGCGGTGTGCAATTGCTGGTGAGAATACGTTTCAGGTTAATGAGTGTTGTTTTGTTATTTGAAGATCTATATGCTGGCTGAAGGATCCCGTTGAGCACTGATTGCAGGCTCCATGTGATTGAGGTAGGATTGCCAATTTTGCTTGGACATATTCCTGGTGGTTTCCTCACATGACATAGTCTTTAATTAAATATTAACCTTTAATTCCTGGAGACTCCAGGACAATCCTGGAGGGGTGGTAACCTTCAATTGAGCATTTCACTAATATTAATGGCAACATATCAATTCTTTCAATTAACTGATGGCTCATTGACATGAATGGTTCAATTTTTCACTCCAAATATTGTTAAATAAATATTTTCTAGCCATTGTAATGTTTGGGTGCTGTACACACACACGAGATGTATTATATTTACATGGGCTGAGTCTCCTCAACAGAGCATAAAGACTCTGATTGAGGGCCGAAACTCAACTCCGTTCTGTAGCTTGCTTTGGTAAATAAAAAACAATAATGCAACATAAGCCTCGTCTAAGCTTGCTCTCTGAGTTTGGCTATCCCTAAATGTTCACTTCAGTACCTCTGTACTAGCCCCTGAGTTCATTCTGTTGAGTCACTTCTATTTCCCTTATGTCACAGTGGAGTTAGTGAGCGCTTACCTACTATAATGAACCAGCAGGACTTCAACAGGTTTATTTTATGTGGAAGGTTTAAATACTGCTAGTAATATGGATCAACAGAAGAATCCTGCTATCTGTGAAAATCAGGCCACCACTGGGTGTCTCAACTTGGCATCTAAAAACTAAAGTATTGTAATGATCAGTGCAGACAGCACTTCCATCAGCAAGTTTTGCTGAATCTTTAGTGTTATGTTGTCTTGTTTTGATGATATGCTGTTGTCTTGATGGCAAAGATGGGCTAGGAGGAAATTAAGTCCTGCTCATGTGTTCTGGAGGTTGTTGCTTATAGCAGTCTTAGCCTGGGATGCATAAACTAATAACGAATAACAAGCTAATTGTTATCTTATCTCTGTAATTAAGGAATCCTTCTGGAACCATGGCATGATCCATTGTGTTATGCTATTCTTACTTCTAACTTTTTAAGGTTTAAAACATGTCTTGTGCCTCTGGGTTCTTAATTCTTCAAGAATTGGAGGCACAACCCTTCAAAATGGGGCCCTGATCCTGCAAAACTATTTAGATCGGCTTAACTTTATACATTTCATAATCCCAATTAGACCACTCACATATGTAATGTTAAGTGGGTGTATAATGGCTGCCGTCCTGGCTGACACACTGGGAACATAACTGGACACGTCCAGAGCTAAAAGCATGAGCTACTACAGCTTGAGGGAAAGCTCTCTAGCTAGTGGTGTAACAGCCTTGTATCCTGTGCTGATTGAGCATGGAGGGGGACTTGTAATACACACTCACCTATGGGTTACAGGTACATGACCCTTTGTAAGATCAGATCCTAAAACTGCTATGTAGAACTGGAAGAGACCTCCAAAGTCATTGAGTCCAGCTTCCTATAGCAGACAATCCCACATACAATCCTATTCATAAAGTTTTCAAACTCCATTCTAAAACTAGTTAGGAGTAATAGACTTAGTTGGAAGGCTGTTCCACAACCTCACTCCTCTGATTGCTAGAAACAGTCTTCTAATTTCCAGCCTAAATTTATTCATGTCCAATTTATTCCTATTTTAATACCCATTTGAACAACTCTAAGTAATTCTCAAACACATTGTTTTTTTTTTAAGTAGCTCACTTCCGCCTTGTATAACACTTTCTACTTACTCCTTTTAGAAGGGTTTATACAAGCCCCTCTACTTCTGGCACACAAGTGAAATCACTTTACACCCACATGGAGACGCTATACCATTGCCCTTAAACCCTTAAGGAATGAATGGTTATTTTATTTTTCATTACTCTGTTTCATAAAAAGCAATTCAGCGTGTCTATTAAGCGTGGTGTTGGATATTGCTTTGCTCTGCAGACAAATCTATTGCTTTTGCAAATTTCTGCTCAAAGACCAGGAAGCCTTCTGCACAAAAAGAAATATCTGATTGTTTTATTCCTTAGGAAGGTACATTAGCTGCTGCATAGTTTGAAGAGTTTTCCCAGCATGGTACTATTTTTATCCCCTTGTACTTATGTCTTACAATTGCCAGAGTTAGCTGACCCACGAACACATGTCTGGTCTGCTCCCTGGACAGATCACACAGCCATCTCTGCCAGGCAGGAAGTGGTGAATGAACTTAAGGATTAGGGTAGGACCACTAGTAAACACTAGTAGCATATTTGTTAATCGACGGGAAATTACCAGTATGATATATAGGTGGAATGAAGCATGGCCCTTTCTGGCTTTTGAGCTTTGACAGGTTAAAAAAGCAAAGCAAGTAATATGAAAAGGACATTGATTTGCTGCCATGAGTTCTAACAGAGACCTACCTAATCATAGCAAAAAAGGATCCATGGACAGCAAATCCCAGGAATGTAGCCTGAAGCCTCAAACTCTGGAGAAGGGCCAACTATAAAGCTTCCTCCCCTTAAGTTGGGTCTTGGACACAGAGGCCATTTACAGATGCTAAATTTTACTTAGCGGCTGTGCTGCACAAGCCAAAAATAAATCGATTTGTTATTTAAACTCCACAAATGTAGTTCACGTTTGTTTAAAGCCATGGTTCCCAGGCCTGCCAGTGACTGCGAGGTAAGAACTTTTGGGAAATAGACTAATTGCCCTTGGAGGCTCTTGTATGATGCATCTGTTGACACATGCAAATTATGGACACTACAGTATATTTTGGTGTATAGAGCCTATATTAACTGTGTGTAAGTGATGAAGTGGTAAACTTTTACTGAAAGGAAAAACAACTGGGCTCCAAAGTGTCCCCTTTACTATGAGGACAGGATGTACATTACTCCAGCTCACTACACGAAATAGGTGTTTATTTTTTGTCTGCCTAAATGACTGTGGTTGGAAAATATTCAGCAAAATTAGTATTACCAGGTTAGATTCATCAGGGAGAGGGGTGGCGAGAATCCTATACATTTGTCCAAATATGTCACTGTATATAAAAAATGTACAAGACATACAGTTCAATTTTTTTGTCACAGAAAATGTGTTATGGACATCATTACATATTTATCATGTAATTTAAATAAATATACCTTTTAATATACAATCACAAAAACTTTATATAGAAATGTCTAGTTTCATGCCATAATCTTGTAGATTTTAATAATACTTTGCACATATATACAGGATTTTTCATCTCAGTACTTCAAAGCATTTTAGGAACATGAATTAACTGAGTCCCACAAAACTGGTATAAGGAATATAATAATTGTGCTCATTTTGCAAAGGAGGCACAGCTCAGTAGATGGGGTGCTGGTTATTACCAGAACAAATGAGGACAAGTTATCACTGAAGTTTAGGAGACTCAGGAGAACACAGTGCTTGTTAACAAGCTAGTCTTTTTTTTCTAAATATGTGTTTTGCTAGAGCCTTCAGAGCAGAACTTTGAGAGGTGGGGAGATCAGAGCTCCTCTTAGCCCTTCTCTAAGCTTGTGGAGCAGAGTAGCCTAGCCTTTCAGGCCAGTATGTGGAATAAGCCACTTAGTGCTTCCCCGAGCTACTCTGATATTAGGGAAGGGGAGGACACAGCATGGTATTTCTCATTGTGTAACAAACTCTAGAGCACACAGGGATAAAAGTAGAGTCTAGAGGCCATAGATGTACACTCACTTGACTATCCTGGGGAGAACAGAAAAGACAGCAGATAGGCAGAATGTGGCTGCTTAGATATTAGGACCAGGTAGAAAGCAAGTAAAAGCACTGAGGGGTTTATCCTTCTGAGGCTCTTTGTTTGTTTAATACAAGAAAAGGAGAAAACAAAACCCACCTTGTATTTTGTGTATCTATTTGGGATACATCTTATGGATTGGTATACTTCATTTTTTAGGAACTGTCGCTTTGTTGTTTCATATACTGTGTTCTCGCTAATAACATGAGAGGACTCCATGTTTCTAAAACCAAATTTGTTGGTTATTAAGAAAACTATTTACAAAGATGCTGCAACTGCATCTAGCATTCCAGCTGTTTGTACAGAGATTAACTTCTTGGTGCCCTCCTCAAACTCTTCCCTCCTGCTACGTATGTCTTACAGTGTTCTAATAAACACCTTGGTCTAAAATAGCATTATTAATAATATCCAGATGTCCCGATTTATTATTCTGGCGGTGCAACATGCCAATGCTATCAGATCTGGAGAGGAAGATTCTTCTGTTGTCTAGTCATCTGGAAAAGATCATGTTACTGCAGACCCCAAGATTGCTAGTGATAAGGAGGTGTAGTGGCTAATGGTCAGGAGGTCTGATACTATGGTACTGATGAGAAATGGTGATCCAGCATTAGTGGCCAGAAGAAGGATGTGGGTGGAGTAAAATCCACCTCACCCATTGGCACCATGTCATGGTAAGTGTCTCCATTGCTCAGAGAGCATTGCAGCAGCATCATATGCCCCTAACTACTCCTACAGACATCGCTTTTTCTTTGCTTTCTCTTTTTCACCCCTATCACTGAGGTCACAAAAGCAGCTGGGAGGAGTGGCATGCTCATCTTTAGTCTCGTGACTGCATGCACTCTGTGCAGGTCAGATTCAGCAGTGCTTACATTACCCATATCATGCTTCTTGGAGACAAAATTGAGGCTCTGCTGCCACTGCTCCAGCTATTCCAAGTGTGCAGTTGTGCATAATACTTTCTTGCTCTGTCTGTCCTTTGATCCTGTTGCATCTGCTGCTTCTGATTATTTCTGCAGCATAATACTGCTGTTCTCTGTGTTCATTCTGCCTGGCTTAAATTCATTCTATCCACTTCATATACCCCTCTTGTTAAATCTTGAGTTGACAAAAATGTTGCCACCCTTTTACTCCTTTTTTGGGGTAGAGGGACAAGAAAGATCATTCCAGCACACTCACGGCAGACTTATTGGACCAGTCATAGGTCACCAGTTGTTGGTCACCAGCTGTTTGATGACTGACAGCTTATATGTGAGTAACTATTGGATCAACTTTACATTGGGAGGGAGCACCTGTATTGTTGCAGCTGGCTTCACAGCAAGATGCCACAGTGCATGGGCATTTTCAAAAAATCACATACTGTCACATAGTCTATTGCAGAAGCTGAGGGAGGTGACAGATGAGTGGTTGACCATCTTCTTTTTCTTCCCTGTGCTCATGACCTCAGACTTTGAGGATAATATGGTGGATGCTATGCAAGATGATGGCTTTGTCTATGTACCTTTCTTTGCACATATCATAAACTTAATTTTGCAGGAGTTCCATGCTGGAAAAGAACCAGTTTTGCTTTTCCTCTCATTTTCTTTTTTTCGCTAAGGTACTGCTGGGTACTGCCTTTTCACATTTTATCTGAATAACTAATTTCCTGAAATTTCATGAAGAAATGAAATGGTGGTGGTGGTGGGATGGCAAAATTTTCACACTAAAAAGAGGAAAATCTTATGGTTTTTGAACAGCTGTAATAGAGAAGGGGATGAACATAGAAAAGAAAATCTAAGAGATGCCACCAAGAACACTTCCTATGCTGTATTTGGAGGTGAAAACTCTCTTTAGAAGTTTTTTAGCTAATCATTGAGGTTCTATAGTTTTAAGATCTCTGAGAAATCTTCTGTCCTTTTTTGTTCCCTTAAAGTTTTAACTTTACTTCATTTCCAGGAAAAAAAAAAACACCTTATCTTTTCAGTGTTAATTGCTTATAGTGGTCGCTTCTAGCCTTAAAATCTATGAAAAATCTCTATTTTCTTCCCACTTTTTGGTTGCTACACTAAAACAAAACAAATAATTTGATTTGATTAAGCTGCTGTGTAATGAGGGATAAGCTAATTAAAATTCATGCATACATTCCATTTTGTTCTTAATTGGTTTTTGGAACATTTAAGGGACAAAGGTACTAGTAAAGATGAGTGTGTGCAAATCTCAGTGCTGAAGATAACCCTAGGTCACCATGTCATAGGACTGGCAGATGCTTGTGATTTGTAGGTAAGTGTGTTTAAAATGTCTCAGAAGGGTCAAATTGAGAGGATGGGGTACACCTGGGTCAGGTGTAGGCTGGCTATACAGCCCTAATTTGAACCTGAAGCCCAGCTGAGTAGGGAGAGGCTGGATTTGTGTAAAGCCAGGGAGAGGAGAGCAACAAGGGGCTGCAGGGAGAGAGAGTCAGCAGTCGCTCTCAGGCTTGAGAACAAGGAGCCGGAAGATGCCTAGGGAAAAAAGTAGCAAGGCTGAGACCGTATGGACCTTAGCTGCTGATTGTAGTGTTCCTAGGCTGGAACCCAGAGTAGAGGGTGGGCCTGGGTTTCCCTGATGAGCCACTGGGGAAGTGGCATGGACTGGAAAGTGGACCTTGCAGACTGCCTGAGGGGTTTGTTTAGAGACTTTGATACCCCCAAAAGACAGGGAAGCTCTAGTGATCTGGCTGGAGGGCCAAACCATGAAGAGGAAGTGCTGCAGCTTGCGGGGTGCGAGAAAGGCCATCGAGTGAAAGGGTGGGACATGGGGATCAAGAAACTGCAAAAGGAGGTATCAAACCACTGGTGAACTAACCCGCAGATGAGCTACAAGGATGCACCACAACAGTGCGTGGAGCGAACCCCAGGACCATTTGGTGGAGAAAACTGGCATGATGGTCACCCTTGAAACAAGGGTTGTGTGAGAGACTGTGCACTTGATCACTTCCAATGCAAGAGTGAGAGACATTAGTTAATGGATAGAAGGGAAGTGAAGAGACTCAGATAGTGAGGAAACCAGGAAAAGTAGCAAAGAACAGGGAAGAAGGACTATGAAGCCGCCTTGCATGGAAGCTTATTTGCAGAGGGCAGTTATAGCTTCCCAAGCTGGACTCAAGAGTTGCTGCTCCCACTAAAGGGGGCTGATAAACAACAGGAATGGTTTCAGGCTCTACTGTGGCAGCAAAGACACTGAGAAATGCAGCTATACCTGGGAGATTATTGAGAGAGTTGGCCAAAAAACAACAGCGGTAGCTGAGGATCTTCTGGGCAGAGATTAGTAGAGGTTGCGGAGGCCAAAAATGGGGAAGAGGGTTCATGGCTAGGAGGCCTGAGGCCTGGCCAAGAAAGTGTTACAGCTGTGGGAGCAGGGGACATATGATAAGGGAATGCCCCTGTATGACTCTCAATAAGAAAGTTTGCCCTGAAGAGAGGGAAGCAAGGCAGCCCAGAAGGATCTCGCCTGTTATGAGAGCACGAAAGGGATGTGTATGTTTTTCCTGCAGAGAAATAGGAAATGTAAAGAGGTGTGGCCCTCAGTGGAATGGCCAGACTGAGCAAAAGGAATGAGGAGAAATGCCAGAAGCTTGTTACTTGGGCACAAAGTTGGTGGAGAAGGCCAAAAGGACTATAATGGTGGAAGGAGGAGAGAATCTGGAAGGAACAAAGACTCCCATAAAAATAAAATTAAAACATACTGGGATAAATACAAATACTAACCAGGAGACAGTAGAAACTCAGATCCTGGGGGAAGGGGTGCTGGGAGAGTGTGGAGAACATGGAAAAGGACTATATAAAAAATTGGTAGCCACAGAGCAGGCTTTACTAGCAGCTGTTCCTGAAAAAGAAGTATTGGGACGACGTGGAAGAAAAGAGTAAACTGCTTCTCTTGGTGGGTGACCTGGAGAAGTAAAAGGATGATCTGCCTGCGGGCCCAGCTTAGGCAAATGCAGGGTCTATACTAGTCTAATAGTATTCTTTTCTAGGTTTTTTTATACCCCTGAGGGTTGTAGACTTGAGTGGGAGGGTATGTGATGAGGGGTGCAGCCCACACCATCCCTGAAAGGGGTTAAAACATCTCAGAAGGGGCTACTTGACAGGGTGAGCTACACCTGAGGTGTAGGCTGGATATGCCGCCATAACTGAACCTGAAGCCTAGCTGGGTAGGAAGAGACTGGGTTTGTATAAAGCCAGGGAGAGAGAAGCAGCAAGAAGATGCAGGGGGAGAGAGTCAACAGTCACTCTCAGGCTTGAGAGAAAGAAGTAGGAAGCAGCCCAGCGAAAACAGCAGTAGGGGTGAGACCTCATGGACCTTAGTTGCTGATTGCAGTAACCCTAGGCTGGAACATGGTGTAGAGGGTGGGCCTGGGTTCCCCTTCCAGCCACTGTGGGAGTGGCCTGGACAGGGCAGTGGACTTTGAAAAGTGCTGAGCGGGGGAGGGAGAGGGTAGGAAGCTTTAGTGACCTAGCCGGAGGCCAAACAATGAAGAGGAAATGCTGCAGCTCATAGTGTGTGAGAAAAGCCACTGAGTGAGAGATTGAAATACGGGGGCCCAAGAAATCGCAAGAGGAGGTATCAAACTAGGGGTGAGCTAATCCTCAGATGAGCCACATGGAGGCGCCACAGTAGAGGTCACAGCTGAGGTAGATTTTTAATGAGGGATTTAAAGAGGATAAGGATGCTGACATTACTAATTTTGATGTAAAAGTTCTTGTATACAGGGAGCAGATGCATAATGACTGGGAGAATAAGTGGTTATGACTGGGCGAATGAGCACTGGTGTGATGTAAGTATCGGAACGTGAGTGCAATGGGTAATTGAGGGCAACATAAAAAGAGATACAGTGCTCCTGTGCACCCTTTTCTTTGGCAAATATAGAAACATCCAATGGGGATAGGGAAACACACAAGCCTCTTACTGCTAGTCTCGCTTGCTTTCCTAGCCCCTACTTCAGTCTCCTTATCTTAGGACTGAAAAGCATTCAGGCACTTATGGAGCATATGATTGGGAGATCCTAGAGCATATGAGATTGTCTGTCTGTTTTTCTTGACCAATGAATAGGCTGTCTATTGCACTTTGACCTCTACCTTTCACCTCTCCTTCCCGTACACATACCTGAAATGAAACAAGTGCCACATACAGTTTTTCAACCAGACCAGCTGAATGGAGCAATGTGAACAGAATGTAAATAGTACATTCCCATTAAGTTTTAGGAGGGTAAACAAAGAATGTGGAGACCAACAACTTCTATATGTCATGTAACACAAGTGCATTGTAAATGGCACATATCTGAAATTAAGCAGACGTATACATGTTGAGATTTACATGCAAATATTCAAAAGGAGCTGTTAGCAACAAGATTTTAAAGACTTTAGTCAGCTTTTGATGTATTTAATTCATTTATTTATTTTAAGGGAGTGTAGGTCAAAGTCCTGTTGGATGACAGGAATCAGTATAAGAAGCAATTGTAGAATTTGCAATAAATTTGCTGTTCAACACAGGTTTGTCTTGCACAGAAGTTAGACACCTGTACCATTTATTCTTCAGACTTTTTCGCTTTTAAAGTGCAAGCTCATAACTAAGGCTTCAAACGTCTGGCTGAGTGCACCAAATGCTTCAATGAAACTGCTCATGTCAGTAAAGATAAACTTGCATAATTCTTTGAAGGATCAAGGCTTTAATAGAGATTTCACAGTCACAGAGCCAAGTTCCACTTTCAGTTGCTGTACACTGATGTAAATTTGGAGTGTGACTCCACTGACCTCAATAGTATTATTCCAGGTTTACTCTAGTAAAAGTTAAAGCAGAATTGGCCCACAATGTGTTAATAAAAGTTCAGTAGTAATATATCACTGTGCATTCACACTCACTTTCATCTTTTAAATCTAACAGTTCAAGTGTATGCATTTGAAAGTGTTTGAAAGTACAGAAATGTTTTTGGTCATAAACTGTCCTTCCCATTTTTGGCTGCATTTTCAAAAAAACAGGTAGCAACTGTGCATATAAAACTTAGTTGCACAAGCCATTACCAGTTTTACTAGGAAAATGTAAGCAGCCATTTTTGAGAATGTAGACCTATGTGCAGTAACCTGCCTATGTACCCCCATGCAATCTCTGTTTATCACCAACACTAATACAGCACAGGAAGTGACAGTGTAAGTTATCTACCGTGTTCTGTCAGTGCACCTGAAGTCTGAACTGGAAGGTACCAACTCCAAGTATGGTAGTGGCCTAGGGTCATTTAGCCTTTATCCCTTGGTCTCTTTGAGATTCTGGAGAATCTCTGCTAATAAGACTGACAGTTAGTGATGTGGATACTTATTCCCTCAGAGCTGAACAGAGACCACCAAAACATAGAGGCTGTACGCTAGACAACAGATGTTAAAAATTTCCAGTGACTGATAACATGGTCTGAATCTGAAATTGCAGCCTAGAGGACTTTTGATAACTCTCTGAACCATCAAATTCTTCTACAAAATAGTTTTCTAAAATAATCATAGAGCTTTGAAGGGACCGTGTGAGGTCATCTAGTCTTATAGTATTCTTTTCTAGGTTTCGTACTTTGTTCTAACATAATTTTTCCTAATTTTTTTAACCACACCTCCTAGGGACAGGGTTTATTCTTAGTCATTAGTTTGTTCCTTCAGTCTAAGCAAATGAAGTTCATTAACCACCCTTCACCCCCCAAAAAGAACCCCTCTAATTCTTCCTAATTTCAAAACTGAAAGCTCATAGAATGTTGCCCACTGTTTAAAAACAATATACTGAAATTGGTCAAAGATTAGGGAAAGGTGGAATGTTGAATTTGGATTTTCTAAGCACTCTATATAGTGAGAACCTTCATTATTGTTTACTTAACAGTATTTTGACTACTAGGCCATGCCCTAAATTCTGTGAGGACATTTAATTTCCAATGTCAAATAGGGGTGCTGAACATTAATTGGGAAGGTGTTCTGACTTTCTATTTCTAGGTTCAGTTCTGGAAATTCCTTGCCCCACTCATAACAGTCACATCCAGATTTTGCTGCTCGGTTCGTAATTGGAAAGCTGCTGGGACAATTTAATACCAATGAGGGAACATCCATGGCTGATTTAACTCATATGGATTCAGGAGTGGTGACACTTTCAGAGATAAGGTAAAGGTTGCACGTTGAGAGCTGGGTCACCTAACTCACTCCACAAACAAAGAACCCCTTTCTCTTAGTTGACTTGAAGCAGTTGACCATAGAAGTTTGAAGCAGAGGTCACACCCTCAATCTTGGACCTTGCAACCAGGGAACCAAACTGTATAGCTTTGGGGTGTGGTCAGATCTGTCTGCATTGGCACTGGCCTACAACAATCTCCTTACAGCATTGTCTTTCTTCAGTACATATGAATTTAATGAACTTTAGGACTATATAATGCACAAGAAAATTCTATGTGGTAGATTCAGGGTAGTCCAAAGTTAAGTGAGTTTGAGCATTGGCCTACTAAACCCAGGGTTGTGAGTTCAGTCCTTGAGGGGACCATTTGGGGATTGGTGCTGGTTTGAGCAGGGGGTTGGACTAGATCAGGGCTAGGCAACTATGGCACACATGCCGAATGCGGCACACGAGCTGATTTTCAGTGGCACTCACACTGCAAGGGTCCTGGCCACCGGTCCGGAGGGCTCTGCATTTTAATTTAATTTTAAATGAAGCTTCTTAAACATTTTAAAAACCTTATTTATTCTACATACAACAGTAGTTTCGTTATATATTATAGACTTATAGAAAGAGACCTTCTAAAACGTTAAAATGTATTACTGGCACCCAAAACCTTAAATTAGAGTGAATAAATGAAGACTCGGCACACTACTTCTGAAA
Organism: Chelonoidis abingdonii; assembly: GCF_003597395.2. Taxonomy (NCBI): domain Eukaryota; kingdom Metazoa; phylum Chordata; order Testudines; family Testudinidae; genus Chelonoidis; species Chelonoidis abingdonii. The sequence continues at coordinate 107,283,954 of NC_133770.1, read as the reverse complement.
GGTTGCTGAACCCTGGACTAGATGATCTCCTGAGGTCCCTTCCAACCCTAATAATCTATGATTTATGATATCTTTGATTTCCATCCACTGTCATTTAGCAGTCAGCAACTCTAATGATTAAGTGGCAGGGGCTGTATCATAGGGAAGAGGATATATATATTTTTGGCATTATCTCAGTCTTAGTGTGAATGGGGTTGTTATCAAACATTTTCATTCCTAGAGACAATAAACAAGGCTTTCTGTTCTTTGCTATTATTTGTCCTGGCACTAGCATCTTTGAAAATAGCTTATAAAATCAGTCAAATCATCTCTGTACACACAAGATATGGTACTGTTTGTATATGTCTTGGAACTCTGAAAAGCTGATCTCACATTCCCTTTCATTAGTTGATATGGCCACACTGGTTCATATATAGTGTGGCAAATGAAATGAAAATAACAATCCTTTCTTTCAAAGATCTCAAAGCTCTTTGCAATTATTCAGAAAGTCTTGGAAAGTGGCATAAAAACTCGGAGTCAAATTCTAGTGCAATTTAATGCTGGCTGAGGTTATATTATCCAGCACGGAATGGGATACATACCTTGTTTTCTGTAGCTAGCAACTGGGAGTATTTCCTGTAGATACACACAGGGCAAATATTCCTCCAGTATGTAATCTGGGACTAAAAGGTGGAGCTAGAACATGATTTGTTGTATGTAATCTGATAATGCAATATGCACTCTGTGGTTGCATTGGATCTGTGAATGTCTGTAACATTCCTGCTGGTTATCTGCACTTTTGCTCTAGTATCAATGCCTTCTGACAACATTATTTGCATATATACCTCAGAAGACTAGCCTCCAGATGCGTACTCCACTATGAATGTTCAATGATGATAATACAACTTTTTGGAGCAACTTTCTAAGGTTTCAGCACATTTCACATTGCTTTATAAAGCTGATCCATAATGATGAAATCAGAGCTGCTCTTACTGGTTTCTGACGAAGTTTGCGAAAATTAATCTCACTGGTCATTTCTCCAATCTCAGTATTAGACTGCTGGCAAGGTTTCTTCACAGACAAATATATATGTATACTTAGAAAAATACAGAAATTATTTTTCATGCTCTTTTCTGGTTGTGAGTACAGATTTTACATGTGGATAGAGCTCTTCCTCATCCCTCCTACCAGTTACAGGTGTCTGGTTTTCAACTGGAACATCTGGTTGAAAAGGGACCCTCCCCAGCCCAGTGAAAATGAGCAAGTGAGTGAGGTGTGGGGAAGAGCAAGAGATGGAGGAAGGGGCGGTGGAGTGGGTGGGGCCTCAGAGAAGTGGCAGGGCAAGGGTTTGGTTTTGTTGGATTAGAAACTTTCTTACATGGATATAAATTAGGAGTCACTTTACTTAAATCAGCTTAGGTATGACAATAATGAGCATTATAGAGAACTGAGAGAGAGTGACGTGACCGGGATGAGATCAGAATCAGATCCTTTTCCTCCTATCTTTTCTGCATGTCATTTCAGTATATTGGTTTTGATTGTTAAATGGTTTTTGTGTGTCTGCAGGGTAGGGGGGTGTATTTTTGAATCTGCTAACATTTTTAATACACAATTTGAATAAATCCAATACATTAAATAAATCCAGCCTGAAGTGGAAAATGTACACAACAGTGGAGAAAAGATGAAGAGTTCTTAGTGGATTGAAGATAGAATTTATGTATAACTGCTGAAAGAGCAATAGCTGCACCCTAAAATGGTATGTGAAATTTTGTCAGCATGCAGTGGGATTCCATAAAATGTTAGGAATGAAGCAAACATGGCTGATCATCACTTTAGCTGTTCTGGATGTATTGGATGCTATATCTACCTGGCCATCAATTTTTGGAGACAGCATCTGAATTATAAGCATAACAGAAATGATGGACCAAAAATTCTGTGTCGTTTTATTGGTACATTCCAGTGACAATCGGCAGAGTTGCATGGATATAGATGAGAGGAAAGCTTAGCCCAAAATCTTTCATGTAGCTAGTGGCTTTCGTTAATCAGACAGATGTACTAGCAGTGTGAGCTACATAAGAATTTGCATATAGGAGATCCCAAACTCATGACTATTACCTTGGTCATTTGGTTATTTTCATCACAAACATATTCGCCAGCTGCCTTTAAAGATAATTTTATTAAGTAGTGTACCTACTATAGTACTGCGTGTAATAACACATATGGCCAGTAGATGGACCCAAAGATGCAATACAGGATTTATAGGGCACTTGATTGCCACAGAAATCCGCAGTATGCTGACCAAATAGAAAATGACTTGTGTTTAATGAATGGCTATTTCCTATTTGCTTTTGTTGCTCTTGGTTTATCCAACCACTACCATATTTTCTCTTCCATTCTGAGTTTAAAATGGAGCATTTATTACTTTTCTAGTAGCATTTCTTATCTTTGGAAGGAAATACATGGAAACCTAAGGGACATGAATAGCTTGGGACAAATTCAGCCTGGAATAAGTAAGTGGACCTCCCATAGAAGTCACTAGACAAGATGGAGAATTTGGTTGTCTCATGATTAGTCTATTAGAATTATGCAAACATTAACATGCTGATATCTGGATGCTGTAAGAAGACTTGGATAACATTGTAAATCTGAGGGGAAAAATGCTAAAACTTTAAAACAAGCTCTTCTTCCTAAAACTGAATAGAAATCTGTTGCTAATATCACACATTTCAGGATTTGGGCATCTTGCCCATTTTTTTTTTTTTTTTTTTTGGACTCGTACCAACATAGGAATGTTGAGAGTTCTGTCTCTGGTTGGGTTTCTTTTAAGCTCATTGTGGCCCTATTTGCTAACAGTAGACTATGCTAAGTTTTTCTTAGTGATTTGGGATGCTTATAAAAGCAATAAAACAACATCTGGAAACATAAATTAGTTATTTTTCAACCTGCCAGACAAATCGTTTACATTTTTTTCCCCAAGTGGGAGTGGATATTTTCTGCCCTCACGTGGGTGCCCAAGATGGCCACTGGAATTTGATCTGCTCATCCCGCAATGCTGAACTAATTCTTGTTGATCCATCCCACTTAGCTGAGGGTAGTAGTTTTACCCTACTTAGCTGTGTACTGTACTTCCAAAGTCACATCAAACTGTGCTATTGAGAAAGTAGGAAGTTTGGGTTGTGCAGATAGTGTGGTAGCTAGAGAGTCACAGTGAGTTTCCTAGCGACTGCACACTCGTAGTTGGGTCTCTCCATAATCCTTATTATACAGTTGCTAACAACTCTCTAGTGGTTCTGTAGCTCAGGTGCTGTTCGGGAGATTGTGAGCCACAGCTTTTATTTTAGCAACTGGTGGTGCAGGATCTAGGAGATTTTACTTGTTCTTGATGTCCTCGTCTGCTAAATCTACTGAAACTCAGAGGTAGGGGAAGTGGCCACACTACATTCCATAAAGACTCCAGAAAAGAATAGGAGGGGATGTCAGGTCATCAACCCCTCCCAGAAAACAATTAAAGTTTGAAGGGTTGCAGGGTCTGTGAGGAGATTAATAACTGGCTGGTAGCATAAGATTTTGAATTCACCTACCTGGTCCTTGGCAATCTTTGCTTCATATTAGCTAGTGAGATAGACAAATTATTTGGAGATTTGTTTGGACAAAGTGTCAAAGTAGGAATGTTAATCCAAAGTTCAGACAGGTTTATGTGAACCTCTTTGATTTGGAAATTGGGCAGGCAATTTTGTGAGAACAAGATTTGTCATGAGATTTCCAGTACTTCTTGGATTTGGCTGCACTGGAAATAATGCAAAAATAGCTTTTCTTGTGGTATTCATGCATTCCTTCTCACTGTCCTGGCTGAAAGCAGAAAAATCTGAAGCGCACACAATTTTTTAAAAAATGTACTGAACCTTTGAACCATAGAAGGTTGAGTTCTACTTTCAAGGGAAGGGGGATATCTTCAGGGTAGTTCTTACTTTAGACAAACTAGTTTGACCATCCCTCTCCATTCCCTCACCCAGTCTGTGTGTGTGGGTGCCCCCCCCCCCGCCCCCGGTTTTGAGAGATTTTAAGGGCTGGGAGGGACCACTGTAATCCTGTAGTCTGACCTCAAGAAAGGGTCTTAAAAAAAGAGATCATGTCACAGATTCTCAAAGGTATTTAGGTGCCTAACTCCAATGGCAATCAATGAGTGAGTGCCTAAATACCTTTGAAAATCTGGGCCTATGTGACTTGTCCAGTGTGACATACCAGGGTACAGTTGAGACCAGTGCTTAAAGTGTAAACTTCATTTAAAATAACAAGCTGTGAATGAACCCTAGTTTACTGTGCCACTGTGACCTGCCAGGGTACAGTCCAGACAGTGGGGTACTGTCAACCCTTTCCTGCAACTTTGGATGCCCTGCAATGCCTTGCTGAATTAGCTCAAGCTACACCCTGGTTATCTGTGTATAACTGCAGCTTGCCAGCTACACCTGGGTTACAATCTGGCTCTCACCAGCCTTAGTTATACTACAGGGTCAGCCCATCGCATCCTATTCTCAGATGTTTCCCCAGAAATGTTTGTTCAGTATTGCTCAGCCCTCTCCTGGACAGTACAAATATTTTAAATCAGTTACTCCTTTAAGGGAATAATATACCAGCTTATTATTTCAAGTAGTTATTCAGACACTTCAATTTAAACAGACTGCATTAGATAAAACAGTAAAATTTATTAACTACAGGAGAGATTTTAAGTGAGTACAAGTAATGAGGCATAAAAGTCAGAAATGGTACAGAGTCTATGTGGAAGGATATTCCCTGCTTTTTTCCCCATCTGTTTGAACTTTGTCTTCTCTTCCTGCTTGATGACTCTGTTTACTGCTTAAATACAAATTAAGCAGAGCAAACACTCCTTTGTTTAGGACAGACCAGTTTGACAACTTATGTTTTGGCAGGGCTGTGGGTTTGGAATATGTGTTAATAACACCATACCGGGGAATCTTAGAACTTCACATACAATGTTGTCGCACATATTTTACCTGAACAGTAATGACCAACAAGTTGAGTTTTCAAATGCTACCTTACAAGGCATACTTTGTACAAAAATTATTACAATAGCGTGTAGGGTGTGAACACGGGTATATTCTGTCACACCCGGTATGTCACAGAAAGTCTGTAGCACAAGATGGGACTCATCCCATAGCTCCTGAGTTCTAGGCTAGTGCTTTAATCACAGGACTGTTGTTCTGCTTTTGTCTTCCTCTGTTGTCTCCTCTAGAAACAAAGCTAGATTTCCCTCAAAGTCATTCATACTCTTTGAGCCAAATTCAGCCAGGAGTATATAGGCAGTGAAATTCACTAGGCCAAATTCAGTGCAGACATAAATGGTGTTGTTAATTGTCAGCCAGGTGTAATTGGGTCAGAAATCAGCAAAGTACTATGGCCTGCACCACTCTGGCAATCAGTCGACTAAATTCCCCTCTCAGTTTCACCACTGTACATTTGGAGTAACTGAAGTAAAAATAAAGGGGAAATATAACACCTATTAGCCAGAAGTAATGGGAAATTTTTAGTAGGCTGGTGGATTTAGTCTGGATGTACACCAATGAGGAGCAGAAATGAGTCCTATAACCTCTATCATTTTTACAGTGCTTTTATCATTCTGAAAGCTGCCATTGGGTAACCCAAAAAGCTCCTATTGTTTCATAAGAAGACAGTTTTGTTCGATTCTTGAGATTTTTTTACCCTCTCTAAAGCAATACTACTTGTGTGTCAGTTACCACTGCTCACATCTGAATACATTTTTAAAAAAAGTCAGTGTGGGAATAAAGTAAACAGTGTGACAGCCACTTAGTCCAAGATATGTCTCAGGAGCTTGGAAAAATAAACATAACTGTAACACATTAAAAATAATCTGTCTCTACCTCTGCCACAGATTTCCTGTATTACCTTGGCCAAGTTACTTAACCTCTCCCTACATCTGTTTCTCCATTGGTACAATGGGGATGATATTTATTGTTTGTGCAGCTTACGGGAGGGATTTTCAATGCCCAAATTGCGAGAGTAAAAGCCAATGGATGTTTGTCATAGTTTCTTAGGCACTTCTGAAAATCTGGCCTGGATTAAGGCCTTGATTCAGCAAAACTCTTAAGCATATGCTGACGTAAAGTTAAATTTAGGGCCTAATATTTGTGAAATGCTTTGAGAGCCTCTGTTGAAGGCATTATAAATTATTTCTTACAGTTATTTTGAGCAGGCATATTTTGTATTGCAAAATAGGTTACTTTAAAGCGCCATTTAATAATAATCTTAAAAAAAAAAAAAAACTCCAACGAACAGCCTCATGATCCCTGTACATGAAAGTTATATGGGAAATAACATCAGCATGAAGCTAATACACAGTGATTTTTTTTTTTTTTTACATTATTAAAATTCTGTGTTATATCCTTTTCTTGTTTTGGCTTTGCTGCTGTTACTGATGTTCCCAGTGATAGAAATATTACTCTAATACCCACTGCTTATTTGAAATGGCTTTCCGCTGGGATTCTGCCAAGATTGCTGGCAATGTCATCTTTTCCAGTTTCCCAATTCAGTCTGTGCATGTTGTCTACTTTGCTTGCTTAGCATGTCAGTATCTGGAAATCTCACTGGAAATGCACTTGTGTTTCTTGGCCCTTCACCTGTGCCAGGAATGTAGCCCCAGCCTCAAGTGCTGTGCAATCTCTATGGTAGCCCCTTGTGTGTTGAGTCATTGCTTAGCCTTTTTGTGTCTGGCTTTAATTTAAGCATTCCAGGAAATATAAAGAAGAGCTCCTGAATACTGATATAGCCTGAACCCGATATTCTGAATCATACACTTAAGACTCTAATTCCTAGACAAACGTAAGGAAAGCTGAGTTTCAAAAAACAGATTTGCAATATATTTTATTCTGGACATGGAAATATCCTCTCATTAAAAAGCCAAAACATACTGTCCTCATTAACTTCCCATTCATGTGTTATCATGGGATTTTAGATTGTATGGCAGAAAATTTCTTTTATACTGCAGAGGAGGTAGAGTGAACAATCCTGATGTTTTTACCGGCTTTCTTTTATATGGTAAACAACAGCAACATCAGGAAGAAGGAATATGAGAAGCTGGAAAAGTACCAGGGCCTGAAAGAGGAACTAGAGAGGATGTGGAAAGTGAAGGCCAAAGTGGTCCCAGTGGTGGTAGGAGCACTTGGGGCTGTGACTCCTAAGCTGGGTGAGTGGCTCCAACAGATCCCAGGAACAACATCAGAGCTCTCTGTCCAGAAGAGTGCAGTGCTAGGAACAGCTAAGATACCGCGCAGAACCCTCAAACTCCCAGGCCTCTGGTAGAGGACCCGAGGTTGAGGAAGACACATACCACCCATAGGGGTGAGAGGGGAATTTAAAAAAAAAAACAAAAAAACTTGTAATGTTCTGGTTACCCATTTTGAGGTGCTATTGTTTCAAATTTGTTAGCCAGAGAAACACTATCAGATTTCTAATGTCCATATGTGCTTCAAATGGAGTTTTAGAGGTACTTTTTCTTGCACATTCAGAATGCTTCTAAGGGCCTTATGATACTGCTTGCTAGAGCAGGAGGCAGGCCCCCAAGGTGGCCAGGTGAGTTTCATTGGCCAGTGCAGAATGGGGGCAGACAGTAGTTGTTAGAATATGTGAAGCTGCTTTTGGTGCTAGACCACCCTGGTCTTTGTGATCATGGGTGAAATGGTTGCTGAACTCTGAGCACTGATTTTTCCAGATTGAAACGGTATGGCCCGTAATCAGTCATTCTTCCCTGCATTAGAATGGTTTATTTCTTACTGCAGCCAAGCTTATAGGCATTTCCCAAGTTATTTTACATCTTTTATTGTTAATTATATTGTTTAAGGGCTCTTCCATGACTGTTTAAAGTGCAGTTAAACTTTGAGAGATGACTTCCTAGGGATTGGTCCTGCAGGATCCCATGACTGTCTGTCAAAGATTTCCACATTTGAATTTGCTTAGTTTAGAGAACAAAAGATGGTTGTGTTTTTTGAGCTTTTTTCTAACCACTGTCAATGCAAAATGAACATGGGATTTAAGTGAAAATCTTTCTGGCATGTGCTTCATCATAGCTAGTGCCAGGTTTACATTAAAAAGTTAGATTGACTCAGCGGCAATGCTCAGGGATGTAAAAAATCTGCACCCTGGAAAGACATAGTTAAAATGATTAAGCCCACTGTGTAGAAAGTGCTAGGTCGATGGAAGAATTCCACATCTGGGGGTGGTGGATTAATTACACAGCAACAGGCCTCATGTCACAGAACCCCTCTTGTCACTGGAGTGGTAGCTGCCATGAAGCTCAGCTGCAGTGTTTCTAGTGAAGACATAGACTAGCACAGATTCTACAACAGGGACACAGTTAAAAATTCTGTTGATGATTCATGAGGAAGAATAGAACTTTTTCAGAGAAGATATTTCAGGATTTTTATGGCCCCATTTTACAGACAGGGAACTGAGGCATATAAAGACTAAGTGTCTTGACAGAAGTCACATGGGAAGTCTTGTGGTAGAGTGAGGAATTGAGCCCACATTCCCATGTAAGTAACCAAACCACTGCACCACCCTTCCTGCTTCAATCCAGCTCACTCTCCCTTAGCAGTGCTACGTTAAGAGGAGTAAAAAGGAAGTAAACACTTCTTTTTTTGTTTGAGAAATAAGCAGATATGATCCTGAATATTTGCAGGGAACTGATCCATTGAGTAAGAAGGTGCCATTATTACCATTATGGTCAATTTTCAAAATAGAACTGCACTTTTAATGGTGGGCTTTCTGTGGCTCCAGTTAACCTTGACTTTTAATCAAAGCTTTTACATTTCTTCACACTGTGACTGAAAACTCTGCACACACACAATGTTCAAAGATTTCATTGATACTATTTCCAGGTTAATTACTGCATTGGTCCTCTTCATTAAGTACCTTGTGTCATGTGACTGCTTGTATTTCTATATGAAGTGTGAGTAGTTAAAAAATATCTCTGCATCATGGGACTATTTGTATATTGGGTGTGTGGAGCAGTGGTCAGGGACTGGGAGAGGGGGAGTCAGACCCTTTTATATGTTTTCCAAGTATTTGGCTGGCTGTCTAATTTTATAACTGGAACAGATTTTCAAACTGTTGTGATTTATGAAAAAAATAAAATGTACTAAAATACATTTATTCAAAGTAAACAAAACTAAGCCATTTGAAAAGGAGAACATATTTAGACAAGCAAAAAAAGCTATTGAAAGTATTTTCTTGTTTAATTGCCATATCTGAGTGATGTATTGGGCTAACACAAACATTATTAATAATAGAGAGATATAGAAAGTTGAACTCTCTTGAAACTGAAGCAAATAATGTTTATTGCTCATAGTACTTAAAATTTTGAATAGTGACTTCCATTGAAGCTGGGATTTTCAAAGGATACTAAGAGTTGGCTGCCTAAATCCTATTAAATTTCAGTGGAATTTGGGAACCTAACTCCCTTAGGTTGCTTTGAAAATCCCAGCCTTTAATCCTACAACACTTAACTAATTACTTGATAAAGGGCAGATCCAACTACCCACATGTGATGGGATATACTCCCTAAAGGGTTCTTGAAAGAGTTAAATTAGACCAGAGGGGTCCAATCAGCCATTTAAGTTGCAAACAGGAGATTTAGGCTGTGTAGAGGTTGCTAATTAGGAGGAAGCTCACTTGTAAGGGAACAGGTGGGGCTTCTATAAAGTTAGGAGCCGGGTAATGGGGAGGTTGCAGGGAAGAAACTTGCAGAGTCTCTCCATGAGATAAGAAAGGGGGAGATACGCACCTGTGAGAAAGAGTTTACCTAGTACGTCTAAGGGAGAAGGGTCTGACTAGGAGGGCTGGAGAACAAAAAGCTTGGAGAAGCACAGTAGGAAGTCGTCCAGGAGCAAGAGCTGTAAGGTTGATATAGCTGCAGTCCATAACTACTTGCTACAGGGCCCTGGACTGGAACCCTGAGTATAGGGTAGGCTTGAGTTCCCCTACCATCCACTGCAGAGTGGTATTGTGAAGGGGCAGTGAATGGGAAGATTGCCTGAGTCACTGCAGGAGTGACATAGTCAGGGCAGTGGGCATGAGGACTGCCTAACCCAGCTGGTGCAGAGGGACTTTCAAAGGCTCCCCTCAAAGTGGAATCAGCGTGACCTGACCAGAGGATTGAGTCACACAGCTTCTGTACTGCAGCTCCATGAGTGGCAGAGAAGAACAGTGGCAACAATGGACAGAGAAGAAAGGGGGTGCTGAATCAGGCAAAACTAATCGCCAGAAGGAGGTGCCACCCAGTGGTGAGTAGATGCATTGAAATCAGTGGAACTACTAGAAAAGTAAGGTGCTATTCAAGGTGAAGACAGTAGGTTGTGGTGTTATGCCTCTAGTCATTAATGCAGGAAAAATTACTAATAAACCTATTTTACAATGTGGAAACTGATGTGTCTAGAGGTGAAGTGATTTGCCCTAGATAAAACTACATGTTAATGGCATAGCCCGGAACAGAACCCAGTATTCCTCTCAGTAACTGCTTGAACCAGTGTTTCCTCACACTTACTGTGTGGTGGTGTATTTTTAAACTTACTGGGTTGGTACATTGGTAGAGCTCTCAGAACAGATTAGCAAACAAGTTACAGAGACTACAACACTAATAGAGAGGGGGGGGGCATGATTTGACATCCTTGATTATGCAAACAGTGGGAATGAAGGGTCCCACAATAGTTATCCATATTTCTTCAGGAAGTTAGAAGGCTAAACAGTGGACTGTACTACACACAGTGGACTGGAGTACCCACCCTGTAAATATGATTCCCAGGGCCGGTGCAAGGATGTTTCGCGCCCTAGACAAAACTTTCACCTTGCGGCCTCCCTCGTCCCTGAGCCCCCTCTCTGAGGCGCCCCCCCTGTGCAGCTCCCCCGCTCCGCTCTAAGGTGTCCCCCCTGCGGCAGCTCCCCACCTTCTGGCCTGAGGCACCCTCCCCTGCCCCAGCTCACCCCTGCTCCATGCACAAGCATGAGCACGCCGAGCACGCTGTCGCTGCTTCACTTCTCCCGCCTACCAGGCTTGCAGTGCCTAAGCTGATTGGTGCCGCAAGCCTGGGAGGCTGGAGAAGTAAAGCAGCAATGACGTGCTTGGGGAGGAGGCGGGGCAGGGGTGAGCTGGAGTGGGGAGTTCCTGTGCGTGCCGCCCCCACCACCTTACTTGCTGCAGACGGCCCTTCCCGCGCTCCCCTACCCCAGCTCCCTCCGCCTAAATGCTGGCGGCAGTGGGGCAGCCGAAGATCCGGCCGCCGTGGTCGCTGCCAAAGAAAATGGCGCCTCCCAAATTCCAGCACACTAGGCGACCACCTAGGTTGCCTAAATGGTTGCACCGGCCCTGATGATTCCACTTAATCAGTTACACCAGTGTAACAAACCAGAATTGTGCTCTTACTTATACTGTTGTCAATCAAGAGTAACTCCCATGGAGTGCACTGGAGTAAACAATAGGAGTGCTCCAGTGTACTTTACTATATACATGGGTAACAGTTTGGCTTGCCCCTTAACAGCTAGAGCCCTGGTGCCAGCCAACCCCAGTAACTAAGGGAGGGGAGTAGCTGATTCTCCTATAAAGGGCAGAAGGAAGTTGCAGAGAGAGGAGATGCTCAGGAAAACCAGAGTACAGTGGCTGCTGGGAGTGAGTAAGCTCCAGAGGAGGATCTAGGTTTGGATTGTGAGGCTATAGCAGCGGTGGCCAACCTGAGCTTGAGAAGGAGCCAGAATTTACCAATGTACATTGCCAAAGAGCCACAGTAATACGTCAGCAGCCCCACATAAGCTCTCCCCTGCTCCCAGAGCCTCTCACCCACCGATCAGCACCTCCCACTCCCTCCCCACACCTCCTGATCAGCATGGCAGGCTGAGAGGAGGGGGAGAGAAGAGGTGGAGTGGGGGCAGGGCCTGTGGCAGGGGCAGGGGTTGAACAGTGAGCATTCCCTGGCACACTGGAAAGTTGGTGCCTGTAGCTCCAGGCCCGGAGTCAGTGTCTATACAAGGAACCGCATATTAACTTCTGAAGAGCCGCATGTGGATCTGGAGCTGGGCCGCATGTGGATGTGGATCTGGATCCCTCCCCTGGGCTATAGGCATAAAAGGCCTGGGGAGCGATCTGATTTAGAAGCTAAATGGATGGATTTGAGGAGATGTTTTGAATTGTTTGGTTAATAAAACTGGACCCCAAGGGAGGGGTGGTATTGGATGAAAAGAGTGCATGGAGTTTATTTAAGGAGCCCCTTGAAGGGGGGAACTAAGGCAGGCCATGAGCGGGTGCTGGGAGGCTGGCCACCTGATGACAATATAATGTATACACACTTACTGATGGACTTAATGGTCACAGAAATAGCAAAAGCTTTGTAGAATATAGAGACCTAGTGGTACCTACTAGATGTTTGATGTGGTGATAAATCATATTTAGAGCTAACTATGCTAGTAACTTACTAAAGTCTTTGTTTGGAGTTACACTGTGTAGACAAGGTGTTATGTATTTGCTTACAGAAACTACAGAATCATTATTTCAGTACTGCTGACCTACAGTAATTGAGGCAGCATAAAATTGGGTTTTTGCTGAAGAAAAATTGTTTCCTGGAAAACTTTTTGACATTTTATCAAAAAAAACCCCAACACCTGTTAATGTTCAAGTTTCAAAACTGTTTGCCATAAACCAAAACATTTTGAATCTGAATTGCCACCACACTGCTTCTCGAGAGTTGTCGCTTGGGTGCTTTGTGTCCTCTTCTTCTCTGTGGGCCTGGTTCCCTAGCTAGATTGCATGTGCCATGATACACGGTGGCCTGGGACACCCATGATACATTACCCATGATGAGTCGCTGTGATGAACGTCTGGGCTCCTCAGCTGGGCATACAGGAGGATCTGGGCCTGGGGCACTTGAACTACAACTCCCATGAGATACCAGGGCGGTATTGAAAAATAAAAAAATTTCTTTTCCAAAATTAAAATTTTCTGGGTGGAAAAGTAACTAGGGCCAGGTCTTATGTCAGAATTCTGCAAAGACTGGTTGACTAAGGCAGCTTTGGCTTATGATTGCACTCATATCTTTAGTATCATTTGTGATAGTGATATGACACTTTGTATAAACAAAAAAACAAATGTTTTGCTATATGTTTGACAAAAATGAGCGATGGCATGTTTACAGATCTTAAACTGTGCTGGGATGGAGGATTTGATTGTGCTCTCTCTTACACTGGTGCAAATTACAGGAGAATCTTGATCCTAAGATGGAGGTTTTCTTCAAATCACAAAGAAATAAACATACTTACACAGGAATATTTTGATTGTTCTAATAATAATAATTGGCTTAACACTATTAGAATAAAGTGATATTGACATTCTTAGTATTAATTGCGTTCCTGTTGGAGCCAAATATCAAATAAGGAAATATAAAATGGAACTTGTTTAAACAGGTGCCATCTTTGCACAATAATAAAATTGGAGTGAACGAGAGAGGAAAATTCTCTAATTTTGGCATGAACACCATAGTTCTTGCAAGTGTGCTGGCAATCAGTCAAGTCAGCTTTTCTTTTTATGGCTACATTCTTCCACATACAGTCTGGAGACATGGGTCACCAAAGGGATTAGCATTTGTTACTGTTCATCTAAGAAATGGCTAAGTAGAAAGTTAACAGGAGTAGCCACTGAACTGAATTCTAAAAATACAGGGTGGGGATTTCTAAAGAGTTAAAGTGCAGTTTTTCAAAAGCATTTAGACCCCTAATGATGCAGCTGGTTAGGGATTGTCAAAAGTGCCTAAGGAAATTAGATGCCTAATTCACATTGATTTCTGTGGGAGTTAGAGGGGGAAAGCACATTGTAGGTTACATGCCTAACTTCCTTTAGAAAATGTGGCCCTAAGAGACTTAGGAGGAAAGGTCTCATTGGCTCTCAGTCAGACTTCTGCTCCTAAGTCACTTGGGTCCAGGTTTTTAAAGGTATTTGTGTTGCTGCATTCAACACTGTAATACATAATTTATTTAGGAGCCTAACTCTCCCCTCAAAAGGGATTTAGGCACTGAATCTAAATCCTATCAACAGTTAATGAGATTAAACTCCTTAAATTCTTTTTTGAAGATGAGATTTAGCTCCTAACCCCTCACTCCCTTAAGAAGATTCACCTCTTTTTACTTGATGTACCTGAATGAAATTAGTACAGTGAGGAACAATTGCTTTATATTGTTAGGCAAGATGCCTTATAAATTCTCATGAAAAGCTGAGTAAACTTGCCTTGGAATCACTCCATTAAATTTGATTTTGTTTTTTGTTGAAATTCCAAGATAGCTAGGTGAGAGGGCTGTTTTTAACATTATTGTCACATCCCTTCATTGTGTACACCTACCTTTTTCAAATTAGGTATACGTGCCCAATTTTAACATACTTAAAACTCCCCTTTAGGAAGGAGTGACTGATGCTCACAGCTTCAAAGGGCACATGCTGTTGTTCAAATAGTAACTTATTTTTATACAATAGTTAAACTAGGGGTTCTGAACCAGAGGTTTCAGGGGAGTCCCCAGGCAGGGCCAGCGTTACACTTGATGGGGCCCAGGGCAGAAAGCCAAAGCCCGGCCTCATGGGGCTGAAGTCTAAGCCTGAGCAATATAGCTTTGTGGGGGCCTGTCAAGGTTCCTTTCCCACTCTGAACTTTAGGTACAGATGTGGGGACCTGCATGGACACTTCTAAGCTTAATTACCAGCTTAGATCTGGTATTGCTGCCACCACACACAAACACTACTTCTCTTCCCCGGTTAGCCTTGAGAGACTTCACCAATTTCCTTGTGAACACACATCCAAACCCCTTGGAACTTAAAAAAGGAGCAATTAACCATCCCCCTTCCTTTCTCCCTCCAACTCCTGGTAGATCCAGATCCAACCCACTTGGATCTAAAAACAAGGAAAAATCAATCGGGTATTAAGAAAAAAGGCTTTTAATTAAAGAAAAGAAAGGTAAAAAAAAAAAACCCTCTGGGAGAGATTAGCATACCAGCTACTCTCACAGACAACAGATTCAAAACACAGAGGATGTTCCCCTGGGCAAAAACTTAGTACACCAATGAAAATACCCAAATACCCAATTTGATTCTACCTCTAATTGCACAAGACAGGTTACAAAGAAATAAATATAAACCTATTTATTCTTTTCTAAAACTTACTACTCTGATAAGAAGCTGGTTCCTTGATCTTTTTCACTCGGGCTGAAACTGACTAAACAAAGGAAAACTTCTCTCCTTCCTTTTGAAACATCTTGTTCCCTCATTGGTTTCTCTGATCAGGTGTCAGCTAGGCTAGGTGAACTTCTTAACCCTTTACAGGTAAAAGAGGCATTAACCCTTAACTATCTGTTTGACATGCCCCCCAAATCTCAGACAGTTTTGAACCACACTGGCAGTGATTTCTTCCTAGAACTTTAGAATAAACAGATTAATAAAACACATGCACCTTTACATATACTACTAATTATGTAAAACTACAAGATCTTTTACATTTTAAGGACAATTTAACCAGTAAACTCTGGGAAACTTTCACAGGAGAGTGCATCAGCTACTTTGTTAGAAGCTCCTGAAATGTGTTGAATTTCAAAATCAAAATCTTGGAGAGCTAAACTCCATCGAAGCAGTTTTTTGTTGTTTCCCTTGGCAGTATGAAGCCACTTTAGCGCAGCATGGTCAATTAGTAGCTGGAAACGCCATCCCCAAACGTATGGGTGTAGCTTTTCCAGGGCATACACGATGGTGTAGCATTGTTTTTCACTGATTGACCAGTGGTTTTCTCTCTGACAGTTTCTTGCTGAGAAACGCGACAGGATGGAATTCTTGATCCGGTCCTTCCTGCATTAAAACTGCTCCTACACCACACTCAGCTGCATCCGTGGTTACTAGGAATGGTTTGTCAAACTCTGGGGCCCTTAGCACAGGGTCAGACATGAGTGTCGCCTTAAGCTGGTTAAAGGCCTTCCGACACTCATCAGTCCACTTAACTGCATTTGGCTGGGTCTTTCTGGTCAGGTCTGTCAGTGGGGCAGTGATTTGGCTGTAGTGTGGTACAAATCGCCTGTAATATCCGGCCAAACCTAAGAATGATTGGACCTGTTTTTTTGACTTGGGGATAGGCCAGGACCGGTGCTAGGGGTCTTAGCGCCCTAGGCGCATGGCAGTTTCGCTGCCCCGCACCCTGGTCCCGCGGCTCTGGTGGAGCTGCTGCAGTGGTGCCTGCGGCAGCTCCACCGCAGCCGCGGACCAGCGGACCCTCCGCAGGCACAACTGTGGCATCTCCACTGGAGCCCCTGCCCCCCCCCCCCGGCAAAATGTCGGCCACCAATAAACCTGGCACCTTAGGCTATTGCCTAGGCTGCCTAAATGCAAGCGCCGGCCCTGGGATAGGCCACTTCTGGATAGCATCCACATTGGCCTGTAGGGAGTGTATAGTTCCTTGACCCACCTGGTGTCCAAGGTAAGTCACTCTGTTTTGGCCTATTTGACACTTTTTAGCCTTAACAGTTAGTCCTGCCTGCCTGATGCGCTCGAAGACTTTTTCCAGGTGCTTTAGGTGTTCTGCCCATGAATCAGAAAAAATGGCCACATCGAGGTAGGCAACTGCAGATTCTCCCAAGACCATCTACAAGTCTTTGGAAGGTGGTGGGTGCATTTCGCAGCCCAAAGGGAAGCACATTAAATTCATATACCCCTGCATGGGTGATGAAGGCTGACCTTTCCTTGGCAGGTTTATTTAGCGGTACTTGCCAGTACCCCTTGGTTAAGTCTAATGTAGAGATGACCTGGGCACGTCCCAGTTTCTCCAATAACTCATTAGTGTGTGGCACTGGATAGTTGTCGGGATGAGTTACAGCATTTAGGTTACGGCAGTCCACGCAAAAGCATATTTCCCCATCTGGTTTAGGAACTAGAATCACTGGAGATGCCCATGCACTGTTAGACGGGCGGATTATACTCATCTGTAGCATGTCCTGGATCTCCCGTTTTATAGCAGTTTGGGCATGAGGTGAAACCCGGTAGGGTAGGGTTCTAACTGGGTGAGCATTACCTGTGTCAATGGAGTGGTATGCCTGTTCGGTCCATCCTGGGGTGGCTGAGAACATTGGTGCGAAGCTAGTGCACAGCTCCTTGATCTGTTGCTGCTGCAGATGTCCAAGGGTCGCGGAGAGGTTCACCTCTTCCACGCCACCATCACTTTTTCCGTCATAGTAGACACCTTGAGGCCACTCCACGTCATCTGTTCCCTGGGCTGTAAACTGGGAAACCTTTAATTCTCTGGAATAAAAGGGCTTAAGAGAATTAACATGTGGTATACCTTAGGCTTTATGTTGGAGGTGGGGAATGCTATGAGATAAGTAACAGCTCCTAAGCGCTCCTGGACCGTGAATGGTCCTTCCCACGATGCTTCCATTTTATGGGCCTGGAGTGCCTTTAAGACCATGACTTGGTCTCCTACTTTGAAGGACAGTTCTCTGGAATGTTTATCATACCTGGCCTTTTGCTCTTCCTGAGCATCCTTTAGGTTTTCTTTAGCAAGGGCTAAAGAGTGTCAGAGGGTGCTTTGTAGGTTGCTTACAAAGTCTAGAATGTTGGTTCCTGGAGAAGGTGTAAACCCCTCCCATTGCTGCTTCACCAACTGTAATGGCCCCTTAACCTCACAGCCATACACATTTTCAAATGGTGAAAACTCTAAACTGGGATATGGTAGAGCCCTGTAGGGAAAAAGCAACTGCTGCAACACTAGGTCCCAATCATTGGAGTGTTCATTCACAAATTTATGTATCATGGCCCCCAAAGTTCCATTAAACCTCTCCACCAGGCCATTGGCTTGATGGTGGTAAGGGGTGGCAACCAAGTGATTCAACCCATGAGCTTCCCACAGGTTTTTCATGGTCCGTGCCAGGAAATTAGTTCCCGAATCAGTAAGGATGTCGGAGGGCCAACCTACCCTGGCAAAAATGTCTGCTAATGCCTGGCACACACTTTTAGCCTTGGTGTTGCTTAGAGCTACTGCTTCCAGCCATTGGGTAGCAAAATCCATGAAAGTCAGTATGTACTGCTTTCCTCTGGGGGTCTTCTTTGGGAAAGGATTCAGAATATCCACAGCTCCTCATTGAAATGGGACTTCAATTATGGGCAGTGGCTGGAGAGGGGCTTTGACCTGGTCTTGGGGCTTTCCCACTCGTTGGCACACCTCGCAAGACTGGACATAATTAGCAACGTCCTTGCCCATTTCCTCCCAGTGAAAGGACTTCCCTAACCGGTCTTTGGTTTTGTTCACCCCAGAATGGCCACTGGGATGATCATGGGCTAAGCTTAAGAGCTTTACCCAGTACTTAGTTGCAACTACCAACTGTCTTTGAGGATGCCAGTCTTCCTGGTGTTCACCAGAAAGAGTCTCCTTGTATAAAGGTTCTCGTTCTACAACAAACCAGGATTGGTTAGAAGAGTTGAGAGGTGTTGGGGTGCTCCGAGCCACCACCAAGCTTTCTGAAGGCTGTCGTCTGCCTCCTGCCCAGCCTGGAACTGTTCCCTTGATGCTGGAGACATCAGTTTCTCCTTGGACTGTGGTCTTGGGCTTGGTCCCTCTGGAAGCGATGTAGGTGATGGGGTTGTTTCCGTTGATTGTGAACCGCTCTCCGCTGGTGCACTATGTGATATTTCAGGCTCTGGCTGAGCCTCTTGGGTAGGGTTGTCTGCTGCTTCTGCCAGTTCAGGCCCACTGGTGCCCTCTGGTGTTGGAGTGGTAGATGGGTTTGCAAGCGCTGGAGTCAGTGCTGGCAACGGTTCTGGTGCTGGTTGTTTTGCCAGTTCCAGTTCTGGGACTGGATTCACCATGGCTGTAGCATTCATGGGTAGAAGATCTGGTTCCACCACCTCTTGCTGGATCTCGGGTAACACAGACGGGGCCCTGGTGGACGGCTCAGAAACAGGGATGGGTGTGGAAGCTTGCTTGGCCTGGCTGCGTGTGACCACTCCTACCCTCTTGGTTAGCTTCACCTAGTTGGCCAAGTCTTCCCCCAGTAGCATGGGGATGGAATAATTGTCATAGACTGCAAAAGTCCACATTCCTGAGCAGCCCTTGTACTGGACAGGCAACTCAGCTGTAGGCAAGCTGAAAGATTTTGACATGAATGGGTGAATGGGTGGATAGCTGACACTTGTGCCACAGTGTCCCTCCACGCGATAACCTTCTTTCCGCCCACTCTCAAGGTTTCTCTTTGCTCTGAGGGTATTTGAGAGGCATCTGGGCCTGCGGATCTTTGGTGTGATTGTGGTGTAATAAACTGTACTCGGTTGGGGTTCTTGGGGCAGTGGGCCTTTATATGTCCCAGTTCATTACATTTAAAACATTGCCCAGCTAACTGGTCACTGGGCCAAGGTGGGTTGCTAGAGACTGGTGAGGTGGGACAATAAGGTGTCTGGGGCTTTCCTTGGGTTGTAGGTGGGGCCTTGGGTTGCCCCCGGTGATAGGGTTTGGTTTCGGTTTGCCCCCTCTGATATTCGCTCCAATTGCTAGTAGTTTTTTTCTTTTCTGCCACTTCCACCCATTTGGCTCCAATCTCCCCCCACCTCGGTTACAGTTTTGGGCTTCCATCTAGGATGTACCTTTCTATTTCCTCAGGAACACCCTCTAAGAACTGCTTCATTTGCATTAGGAAGGACAGAGCTTCCACAGATTCAGCACTTGCTCCTGATATTCAGGCATCCCAATTCTTTTCAATGTGGTAGGTGTGTCGGGTAAATGGCACATTTGGTTTCCACCTTAGGGCTCGGAACCGCCGACGGGCATGCTCAGGTGTTAGCCTCATTCTGATTCTGGCCTTGGTTTGAAAAAGTTTATAATCGTTCATGCGTTCCTTAGGCATTTCTGCCACCACCTCTGCTAAGGGTCCACTGAGCTGTGGCCTCAGCCCTATCATGTACTGGTCTGTAGAGATGCTGTACCCAAGGCAGGGCCTTTCGAAATTTTCTAAGAAGGCCTCAGTATCATCACCTGCCTTGTAGGTGGGGAATTTTCTGGGATGGGAAGCAGTATCTGGAGAAGGGTTGTTAGGGTTGGCTGGTACATCCTGCTTAGCCCTTGCTAATTCCAGTTCATGTTTTCTCTTTCCCTCTCCTCCATCTCTTTTTGTTTCTCCTTCATAGCTCTTTTGTGGGCAGCCTCAGCCCTGGCCATCTGTCTGTCATGTTCCTTTTGGCTCTTCTCAGCCTGGAGTTTGGCTAATTCTACCTGCTGTTGTATGGTGTGTTTTTTTTTTTCTTTGCCTGACATTTTACCCCGGTCTTCCTTAGCTATCTGGGGGGCAAAGGGGGGACAGCTTGGAATATTTGGTTACTGTAATGTGACTCTTTAGGGGAAAAAAACAAGTAAAACAGATTTTTGTGACTTGCCTTGGCAATATGTTAATGACCCTCCGGTGATCACAGCTGGAGCTTCCCTTCTAACAAAAAGCCCTTTGTTAGAATCTCTTATCTGTTTGCCTTCAGGGTCTCTCTCCTTCACTGCTTCCCTAGCATCTCAAAGGAGAAAAAAAAATCTGGCTTTTGGTTCCTAAAATCCCTCACTGCCGCTCACCATGTCAAGGTTCCTTCCCCACTCTGAACTTTAGTGTACAGATGTGGGGACCTGCCCTGCTTGCTCCCCCTGAATTCTGGCCCTGACTTTTATATGCAGAAAACCAGATGGGCCATGGAGTTTTTCTAGCATGTTGAGGGGTGGCTCAGAAAGAAAAAAGGTTGAGAATCCCTGAGGTAAACAATATTGTGCTGACATCAGAAGCAAGGAAGAATATTTAAGCCATATGTAAAGATGGTTGCACATTCAACTGACATTTTTCTGACCTTTTCAGTAACCTGTGTTCACATAATCTTTCAGGGCTTGTTGTGGGAAAACTGCACATTATTGGTAAAGGGGTATAAAAACTTATCAGGATCTGCTATTCTGTGCCTGCAAGGTACTGGGATGTAAATACGCTGTTTAGTAATGTTCCCATCCTCAGCTGGATAATGTGCATCGTTCAAATTTCATACACTTTGAGCTAGCCAGAACCTCTGCTTCTAATGGATCGTGATTAGTTGCAGCATGCCAGGAAGAGTCCTGAGAAGGAAATTGCAACTCAGACTCATAGTTAGGGATACAGATTTGTCATGGCATTTTTTTAATCAAATCATCGAGCAGTCACAATAAATTTAGTAAAAGTCAAAAGTTTAGGGGGAAATGGTGGGTAAAGCCATGAGAATACCATTTAAATGGGGTGGCCATGCTGGGTGAAGACAGGACAGTAAGCCTGCCCTGCACACACTCCAATATTGGAGGCTTCTGTCATGCAAAGCTGGGCCCAGCTCTCCGTTCCAGGTGTTACAACCTAGTGCATGAGGCCACAGCACTGGGCCCAACCTGAGTGGTACTGTGACCCCCATATGCCTAGTTGCATCCTCCTGCACTGGGAGGCGGGCCCAGCCCTATGAGCTGGGAGCCACTGCTGCAGGGGGAGTACATGGCAGGCTTGATCTCCACCCCCACCACCCTTCAGGGCATACCCTCCACAGTGGGCCAGGGCAGGCTCATTCTCCAGCTTCCGCTCCTTGGAACCTCCCTTCTGCACTGGGCCAGCAACCCTCTGTTTGGAAAAGGTACAGAGAAGGGCTGCAAAAATGAAGAGTGTGGAATAGCTTCCGTCTGAGGAGAGTTCAAAAAGTCTAGGACTGTTCAGTTTGGAGCATAGGGATGATGGGGTGGGGCGGGGTGGGGGGAGGTCATGAATAGCTTGGAGGAAGTTAATAAGGTAGAGTTATTTACCCCTTCACATAACACAAGAACCATGGGTCACCCAATGAAATTAAGAGGCAGCAGAGCTAAAACAAACATAAGGAAGTGCTTCTTCACACAGCACACTGTCAACCTCTGGAAATTGTTGCCAGGAGATGTTGTGAAGGCTAAAACTATAACTGGGTCCAAAACAAAAACAACCACCTAGATACATTAATGGTGGATAGGTCCATCAATGGCTATTAGAAAAGATGGTCAGTGATTCAGCCCCATGCTCTGAGTGTCCCTAACCTCAACTTCCAGAAGCCATGACTGGATGACAGGGGATGGATTAATTGCCTGTCCTGTTCCCTCTGAAGCATCTGGCATTTGCCACTGTCAGAAGACAGGACACTGGACTAGATGGACTGCTAGTCTGACCCGGTATGGGTGTTCTTATTAAAGTCACAAATACAAAAAATGACATTTTTACCACCCTGACAAACCTGCTGCCTACTCATAGTCACAGTTCCATCCCAGCTTGTTCCCAAAAGAAGTAATCTATGCCTCCCCTTTCCTAAGGGGAAATTACTTCCTTACCAGCTGAGCTCTAGAGTTGGTCAGAAAAATTTTTACAAGATGTTTTTTGCCAAAATATGTTGGCAATGGTGAAACATTTTGCAGAGATGGGATATGGGGCTTTGATGGGAAGGTTTCTGAGGTCTCTTCATTGAAAGAGAAGGTGTTGGTTTCATTCCAACATGGAGCAAAAGTCAATTTGAAAACCTCAAACGTTGTTGCGAAATGGAATTGTCTTCCTGCCAGCTCTATGCACTCCTCTAACCAAGGTTCCATCCTATCCCAACTCTTCCTGCCTGCTGTCTGTCCACATGCTCTGAGTTGGGGATGAATGCACAGGGGATCTTATTTCCCTGTTTAGGTATGATTGATCTTTGGTAAGTACAGTCATGACACTTGTGAACACAAACCCCTTACGATGACTCAAGCACTCACTCTGAAGGTTGAAGCAATTCTGAGAACTTTTAAAAACTTTTCTTTGTTGCAGAGAGTCTTGTCATTTCTTATGTGCTCATAAAACTATGGGGAGGACAACGTGTTGGAAGAAGGGGATGTCATGACCCAGTGGTTTTGAAATATTATCTTGTGTTGCTGCGTGTAAAGTTTCTCAATTGTTTGGTTTGTGTGGGTGTGAAGGGAAAAGCAAGTTTATATGCTAAAGCTAATTTTTTTTGAGATCTACCTTAAGCATTTGAGGAGAAAAGAGAGTGCCCTAGCAGGGTGATCTTTAGATGATAATGAAGAATCACATCACACCAGAGCACATTTTTCCCACCAAAGAGAGGTTCAAAAACCTTGGATCCAAATATGGAGATTTCAAATCTGGATTCAAATTGTATGTCTTGGATCCTACAGTGCACATGTTGTGCACTTGCCCCATATAGAGATGGTCAAGAATGGTGTGCATGATATGTAGAGAAAGGCATAGGTATAAAAACTGGAAAAATAAGCCACCTATAGTCACTGCCAATTCTGGTTGTCTCTTCAGATGTAATACCATAAATTCCTGTTAATATAAAGCAGGCAAGTTACACTATAAGCCTTTCCCTGGAAAGGAGACCTTTGGAAAGGAGACCGTTGCTCACCACCTTGAGAGCCCTTCCCAATGTCCATATTCTCAGTAAGTGGGAGCAGAAAGAGGGGTGTTTGCTCCGTGGAAGTCTATGAAGTGTGCCATTCATCCAGTGCTAGGTAGGGCAATACTGAGACATTCCTGACTCCAGGTTTATGTTCTGCCAAATTTTGGGAAGCATTTTGGAGGCTTTGTAGCTAATTTCAAAAATCAAATTATGGCCTGTGCATTTTCTGGTGGGTGTGCGTGTGTGTATATTATAATCTAATCCTGATCAATTTTTTCATTATTAGTTGGGGTTGGCATTTGGGCTAAATGCTTAATTTGGAAAGGATTCATATGACCAGAATGACATTTTCAGCCTATTACACTCACTCCCTAGCAGCTGTGCTATGTTTACTTAAGAGTCAGCTATTATTTTTGCTGTGCTTAAAAGGTATCAGGCAAGAAGGGGCCCTGTACAGCATGCTCCTGCTGTGTGTTAATCAAGGGACACTAATGCTAACAGCAGTGCTAGAAACCTTGTAATTGGAGCATGTTAGAGAAACGTGTAGTCTCAGCCTTTCTTTGTCACAGCCCTTGCAGTAAGGCTGGCACCAGTTGGGGTGGGGAGAATGCATTCTGCACCCTGTAAAAGGGTCGCACAAATGTCACTGCTGGCATATTCCTTCACCTCTCCCAAAGATACTGGCCCTGATTCTGATCTTCCTTACACTAATATAACCTCACTGACTTCTGTGGAGTAGTTCCTGATTGATACACATGTGAGACAGAATGAAGCTCATTGTGCTTACCTCTGAGACACCGTAGCCTGCATGCAGTTAATGTGCAGACTCTCCTGTTCTTTCCCCAGCATCCATTATTTATAGATTCAGAGAATTTAAGACACTTTAAAAATTTTAAGGTCTTACTGTGATATCTGTGCACCTTGCAAATGTTATGCTATGCACATGAAGATCACTACCCTTCTTATTCTTTGTTTGTGTTTTTTTTCTTTTTTTCTCTGTTCTGCTGGGCTTTTGAGGGAAGGCTATCTTGCATTTTGTGCTGAAAGCTCTGAAGTTTGTGGCCTTTCTGACCTCTCCTTGCCAAAAATCTTGGGTCTCTGTGCATGACTGGCATTCGACGGTATTTCTTGAAACTCCAAGATTCCATTTTAAAAACCCCTATATTTTCTGTGTGACAAATATGGCCATTATAACAAGAATGGTTTAGAAAATGTCCTCCAGCCAAACAGTGATAGTAACAATTGGAACCCCAGCCCCTTTTTACCTAGAAGGTGTGTGATTTTTTCAAAGTCTAATTGAGACCATTTCAATGCTCTTGCGAATGTCTTTATCTTCCCCTCACCCTCAATTTGGACACATCCTTAGCTTGCTGCTCTGCCCAAACAAATGAGTTGAGAAAATGCATGCAGGAGGGGGAATCACCTCCTTAAGAGAAAGTAGCTATGCAGCACCCCCCATTCAGGTCTGTGCTTGATGTGCCCTCTGTGTGCTCCCTGAGACATGAGGCTTGAAACTGTGCAGACTGAGCCTGTGCGTGCCCCACAAAACCCATCTATACTGGTTTTGCTGCCAAGAGGCCCTCTACATATGTGGAGAAAGGGGGGCATTAATTGCACTTACTCTGTGTGTGGGGGGGGAGAGGGGGGGATCTCTGGCTATGGAAGAGGTGTTATCTAGTGGCCTGAGTGTAAGACTTGGAAGCCAGGAACTTGAGAGTCATAATCTTGGCTCTGACACTGACTCCAACTGCAGTCTAGAACAGTGTGTTTCAACGACTGGTCCATGGACTGGCACGTGTCCCACAGTTTAGGAAGGCAGCAAGTCTGTCCTTTGGTATTAGAAAGGTTGAGAAACACTGGTCTATAAGACTCCCAAAGACCAATTTTCTCCTGAAATATGCTGAGCTCTGGACTCATAGATTTATCCAGAGGATAGTGCGCCTTTGGTTCATAGTGTAAATGTTCTTTTGCTGCCTGTGAGAATTTTGCTTTCAGTGTACAGGATGCCTTCTCAGCAAGTCCAGCTCAATATGGGCAACTCTTCTAACTGTCTTCTCTAATGTCTGTCTGCCACTTGGCAGGCTCAGTACACTGACCATTTGTTTGTTCTTTTGGAGTCCTATTATTTGAAGTGATAACCTAGAATCCAAGCTCTTCTGGAACAAGACAGCACTGATTCGGGGCTGGCCTTACCTGAGGCAAACTGAGGTGGCTGCCTCAGGTGCCAGACTGTGGGTGCGGGGGCACCACTAGGACTCAGAGTGTAGAAAATTGTGTCTGCTGCTGGTGCATATATATTCTCTCTGCTCTAGATGCACAGAGATGGTGGAGTGCTGTGCTGGAGGAAGGAGGGCAAAGGAGACATAACAGGCAGGCGGAAGAACAGGTGAGAGGGAATAACAGAAAGCAGCAGGAGCTGTAGGGAGAGAGAGGAGGGGGAGTCTCTTATGTACCTCTTTAGCATTCCTAGGAGCCTGGACTGATTAACACCAGCTTCTCAGGGAGTTTCCTGTTTCCTACTGCTTCCCTGAACCCCCTTCAGGAGAACAGGCAGTCAGCTGAAGTAATAGGAGCCAGTTAGGCCCTTAAGACACTGAGATCTTCCTTCACTCAGGCCCTGCTACCAGTCTGCTTATTTGTCCCCTTCAATTGAGTGTTGAGTCACTATAGCTGGCACAGAACAGCAGTCATGAGTGGAAGAAGAAAATGCCCCTCTGGGGCAGCATTCAGAAAAAAAAGAAAGCAAAGGAAGCTTTTCTATCCAAGCAGGAAGGAGCTCTCCTGAGATATATAGACACAAATGTTCACGGTGAGCCTTCCAGCCCCGGTGAGGAAGAAAGTGGTGAGAAGATGCCTGATCTTCCAGTTAGTTGGAGTGCTGGTGACCTGGCAGCTACTGCAGCATCTATATCTCCATCTCAAATGGATGTAACCATGCACATTCCTGAAGAAAAGTGTAGATCAAAGAAGAGTGTGGTGGAGGCATAAGAAACAGCTGCTGCTGAGTTTAGTTCCTTAAGTCTAGATGATCCAGGACTGTGGACCCACTTGAGTAGTAGCCTGAGGGGCTTCCTTGTACTGCATGGGCCACAGCAAGTGAAAAACGTCATGTTCTCCAAAGGCAATGAAAATAGAAGTTTCTATCCAACGCATTACTGGCATGAAATCCCCAAAGCTGACGAAGTGGAGAGGCTATGGCTTATTTACTCAAAAACCCAGAATGCTGCATACTGTTTTTGTTGCAAACTCTTCCAGTCTAATATTCCAGCCACACTGGGTTCTACAGGAATGAAGGACTCGAAAAATCTGGCATGCCATGAGAAGGCAGCAAATCACCAGAGAGCATTCCATAGATGGAAAGAGCTTGAGACGAGACTAAGGTTAAAGGCCTCTATAGATGATCAGCATCAAGAGAAGATTGCATCAGAGTCTCTCTTTACAAGCAAAATGTTCTGAAAAGGCTCATTGCCATTGTGAGAGAACTTGCTACCCAAAACCTAGCACTGCGTGGCACTTCAGATCAGCTATATGTGCCAAACAATGGAAACTTCCTTAAAATTGTGGAGCTGATGGCTGAGTTTAATGCTTTATTCCAGGAGCATCTAAGAAGAGTCCCCACCCAAGAAATGTACAAACACCACTACCTTGGAAAAAACAATTCAAAATGAGAGCATACAGTTACTGGCAATGAAAGTCAAACAGAAGATTGTGACAGATCTGATGTAAGCATGATATTACTCTTTTATTCTGGACTGCACACCTGACATCAGTCATACGGAACAAATGATTTTAATGTTCCATTTTGAAACAGAACCTAGTGAAAATGTCCCTGAAATGGTGACTGTACTGTCAGAGAGAGCATTTTCTAGAATTTATTGACATTGATGATACTACAGGAGCTGGTATGACAAATGTGCTTCTAAAAAGCTGGAAGATACGGGAATTGCGATAGCTGACATGAGAAGGTCAGGGCTATGATAATGGTGCAACATGACATGAGAGAAAGAACAGAGGAGTGCAGACACGGATCTGAGAGTTAAACCCTCGAGCTTTTTTTGTCCCATGCAGTTCTCATTCATTGAACTTGGTGGTCAGTGATGCAGCATCAGCTTCTAGTGAGGCTGCTGAATTTTTTAATGTAATTCAAAGCATCTATGTTTTTTTCTGCATCAACTCATCGATGGCAAATTTTGAAGCAACATCTGGAAACATCCTCTCTGACACTGAAACCACTGAGTGCCACATGATGGGAAAGTCGAGTGGAGGCGATAAAGCCTATCAAACACCAAATTGGGAAGATAGATGATGCCATAGTTGCCATTATGGAGGATAATGCTATGACAGGAACTGTTCATGGAGAACAGTGGCAGAGGGAAATGGAATCACCAGAAACATACATAACTTCAAATTTCTGTGTGCTTAGTGTTGTGGCATGACATACTGTTTGAAATAAATGTTGTAAGCAAGAGACTCCAAGGTGTTGACCTTGATATATCTGGAGCAATGGAACAACTGGACAAAGCAAAGTCATACCTACAGTCTTACCAGTCAGATGAGGGATTTCAAAAATTCTGAAAGAGTGCACAGAAGTTGGCACAGGAGGAACTTCACACTGAAGCTATTTTCCCACCCATTCAAGAATACAAGAGTCACTGAAGAAGAAGACATTTTTGATTACGAGGCATGGGATAATCCCATAAGAGACCCAAACAACAATTCAAAGTTGAATTCTTTAACCAGGTGCTAGATGTGCAATACAGTCAGTTGAAGAACATTTCATGCAGCTCAAGGAACACAGCAGTATATTTGGGATGTTGTATATGATATTCCAAAACTCCTCACTATACCTGAAGAAGACCTACACCAGCAATGCAGGCAGGGCACTAGAGACATTGTTGACACATGATGACATGCGCAATATTGATGCGAGTGATTTAGGTGATGAACTGAAAGCCTTTTCAAGATACATTTCAGCAAGATCAACTCCAAAGGCTGTTCTGGAATATATGTGCACAAATAAGATGACCGCCCTCTTTCCAAATGCTTTTGTTGCTCTGCGCATACTTCTAACGCTTCCTGTAATAGTTGCCAGTAGAGAATGCAGCTTCTCCAAGCTGAAGTTAATAAAAACACATCTACGCTTCACAGTGACACAGGAGAGGCTGGTTGGCCTTGCAACCATCTCAATAGAGCATAAACTGGCCCAGACTGTGGATCTTCAGCAGGAAGCAGTTCAAATATTTGCAACCAAGAAGGCACAGAAAGCATCACTTTGATTATTCCAACAGACAAAAATGTCAGTGTTTACTATGCAAGACAAGAAAAGTTACATTTGCTGTTCAGGCATTTGGAAAGCTAAGTGTTACTTAAAATTTTTGAACAAGGCATTTTAAGATGAACATGAAGAGGGCAGACTTGAGACCTTTGAAAATTTTGCCCAAGCGAGGGGACATGGGGGGGCATCATTTTGCTCCCTGCCTCAGGTGTCAAAATGTTGTTAGCCGGCCCTGAATAGACTCACTGCAGACATCCAGTGTAAGAACAAATGAGCCAACAGCTTTCTAGACAAGCATGCTGGACAATAGGAAAAAAACATTAAACAATATCTACCCCGCCCCCCAGACCTGGATATAGGAGCAGTGTAATATATGATAAAGATGTTTTGCTTTCCTAGTAAATGCAGCCCTTCATGGCTAGCTAGCTGGCTGCTTGGTGCAGCATGTTATTGTTCTGTTCCAAATGAAAACAGGCTGGATGGAATTAAGAATGTGTGGGTCAATGCCAAAGAAAACATTTCTATGGCCTAAAAACCTGCCACCACTCAACACCTGTCTGGGCATGAATTGAACATTGTAGCAGTTGATCCATTGCAGTCTGACAGATCAATGTGTGAAATTTTTAGCTGTGTGTTCTCAATGCTTGAGCACCCTCTTGGGAAGAGGCATGTGAAGCACTTCGGCTGAACCCCTTTTGTGGACTGAGCGACTGGAGTGTTGGGTTATTTCTTTCTCTCTCTTTGCTGCAAGTGCAGACTGCTGGTGCCAACAATTGTATCTGAAGATTGGAGAAAGGAAAAACACATGAAAGCAAATGTGAGTTCAAGTTGCTGTTAAATAAGGAGCCTTGGAAACAACGGAGAAGGGCAGTTGAAAGTAAGGAATGAATGGGAGAAGCAAGGGACCAAGAAATGTACAGCGTGTTCTGCTCGGGAAGAGACAACTTTGGCTAATTTTTTTTAAATTTTCCCCTTATTTTCTGATTCCTTTTGATGCAGTAAAACAGAACTAGACAAGAACTGAATGGTTAATAAATAGTGACTGAACCATGGTAAATTTGAGAGGTTTACTAGCTTGCAGACTGTGTACTTTCACCTGTTCATCCCTGCTTTAAATCTCCCGATAAAGTTGAAATGATCTGCAGATGTCAGCCATTCTCCATGGAAGCCTGTATGAGAATCATTTAAAGGGAGAAAAAGCTGTGTCAAGGGCAAATTTTACTGATGGTCAAACTGCTTCTAATAAAATAAAAATTTTCTCTCTAACCTTCACTCCGAAATATTAATTGAAACTTCATGGCTCAAAGTTTGGATTATTGCACCTAGGCACCTACACACTCCATGTCTTATTTTTACATGTTTCTGTACTTTTGAATTTCATCTGTGACCAAAAGTGCAACTTCAGACATTAAGAGACTGTTCTGATTGTACTTCTAAACCAGCCTGAAGCAAGAAGCATCAGGCATTTTGAGAGCTTTTTCCCACAACATTTCTACTCCAAGTTTGCTGACTCAAGGCATTTGCTTTAGAAATAAGTCAGAATTAGAACACTGGATCACCTAACACCGCTGAACTTTCAGAAGAATCTGGACCTGCATGTGAACATTGTAATTCAAGCCTATCTTTAGACTGACTAAGCATCAGTGCTCTTGGATGCTGCTTTGAACAAAACCTTTAGAATTTTTACCCTGGAGTGAAAAATGACAGTGCTTTCAGGTAACTCCTCTTGATTGGAAGAGCAGTTCCTGTTTGTCTGTACAGTTTTTGGTTACTGAAGGGAAGTTGAGTAGCAGTAATTGAAACTGAAAGAAAAAAGTGACACACGCACAAATGGATCTGTTTTTCCTTTTGGGTGCACTTGTCACCAGGGATAACTTCTGTTTGTGGGATTTTCTGTGATTCATGTCAGCTACAGCAATGCTAAAAAGTCCAGGATAGAATCAGCTTAGTGGACAAGAAAGCTGCTACTGTGCTTGCCAGAATCCCTGCACTGAAACTGGACAGTGGTAGAAACAAGCTGTTGCTGCTACAGCTGGTCTACTGTTGCAGCTGTTGGTGTATCTAGTGCCACTACCTCTGAGGTTCAGTCTGGATAAGCACATACAAGTTTTGGATGTTTATCCAAAGCTTATCTTGGGTCTACACATTTGTACTGGAAATCCATATAAAAATTAGCCCTGTCTTAAGGTGATTGGTGGTTCCTGCTTCCGCTCTGGCTGGAAATCTTGGAAGAACAGTTTTTTCCCTCCCTCAGAATCCAAAAGAGGAGGGATAAACAAAAATGAAACAGACTAGAAAGTTACAAAAAAAAAAATCACATTTTTTTCCCCCTCATCAAGTTCTTGTGAGTTCAAGGTTTTCAGCGAGGTTCAGGGTGATTATTCCATGTCCACCCAGGCCTCATAAAACTTCACCTGAAGAGAGATTCTTGTGAATATTTTTTTTGTTAAGTAAGGAAAAATGGAAAGAAAATGCCAGTATTAGCCAGTATCGGTGTATTTGACACAGATGATCAGTGACTGTAGCTTAGTATTATATACAACCATTAATTTGCCAGGAATCCTACTTCCCTTCCCGCTATGCATATTTAAACTTAAAAAACCAAAACAGCCTAGTGCTGCTGAAAGATATGAAGGGAATTCTGTCCATTCAGATCAGGTTGAAAGACCATACAGGGTTGAGAGGATGGTTAAAAGAGTTGAAGTCAGCAGGGGAATTTTTCCATAGGTTTTGCACATGGCTTCAGAAGATTTGTTTCAATGTATTTGCCCTTTTTGACACCAGTGTCCATTTCTGACACCAGCATTGACCTTCTGCCATGCAGTAGCAGATGTCCAGGGCCTTGCAGGTTGGCTTCCTAGCAGAGAAATCAGTGACGTAGTTTGGGGACGCTTCAAGTGTACCTTGCTTTAATTACATGCATACACCAGTCCCAGAATGGAGATGGACACAAACAGGCAGGGCAATGCTTTTCTTTAGGAATCTCAGCCCAATACCAATGCCTGGTTCCCAGAGAGCAGCTCAGTCTCCACAACTGATTTTAATGAGAGACCAAGGCAGAGACCAAGCTGTCGTAGCTTCCTACTCAGATTTGAACCTTAGCGTTCATAAACTGAGAAGCTAGCATGAACCCTCTAAGCTTAATTACCAGCTTAGATCTGATATCGCTGCCACCAGCCAGGAATTTCCAGGGCCTGACTCTCTCGGGTCTCCCCAAAACGTTCCCTGGGGGACCCCCAAGACTCAGATGCCCTGAGTCTTACAACAAAGGGACATAACCTCCTCCCCTTGTCTCCTCTTTACCCCTTCCCAGGCTTCCCCTGGAAGATACAGCTTCAAGTCCTTGAAACACAAGCACTG
>NC_133770.1:107215156-107251620 GCF_003597395.2 Chelonoidis abingdonii | reverse complement strand
CAGAGAGCAGACAAAGGGGACACACACCTAAACATTCCCTCCCTGAGCTTTGAAAAATCCGGTTTCCTGATTGGTCCTCTGGTCAGGTGTTTGGTTCCCTTTGTTAACCCTTTACAGGTAAAAGAAACATTAACCCTTAGCTATCTGTGACCAAGGCAGAGAGCAAGCTGTCCTGCTATTCACATAGTTCTCCTGGGACCACTGCATCTACTCAAACCTAACATAACAAATCTAAATCTGAATCCTTCTTTTCTGTACCATCAGGGAAAGCATGAAGAAAACTCCACCACCCTAGTTTACTGGAATGGCTACCTAGTTGTGTTGTTATAATTTAATTTTTTTTATGAGGCTAGGGATTATTTGCCTCTCTGTCAGTCCCCAGAGTGGAGAACTGCTTTTTGTCTGATCCCTACTCTTTGACCTGTCTGACTTGAGTGACTTTATCAGGAGTTAAAAATTCTGCTCTCTGGGTCATAGGAGCACATAAACCTTTCCATCACATGAAGGTGCAGTCCCCTGGAAGTTTGTAACAAAAACACATCAGATCTTCCCAAGACTGAACATTTGTTTGCACACTAAACGGAAAAAAAAATCTTGGAAGGCTGTGTAACAGTGACACTTGGTGACACATGCTATAACAGTACTACAGGCCACAGCGCAGAAACAAAATGGCTTGTTCAGTCTTTCAATGGGCAAATCTTTTATTTACTAATTCTGTATTAAAAGTAAATATTTGTGTTGAGAGGACAAGAGGGTTTTTTTTTAAATAAGCGGAATAAAGAGGTCATAACTATAGAGAATAAGAGAATATGGCAATTCTGAGGCAATATGAGTTGCAGAAAGTAAACATTTATAAGTTATCCGTTATTCTTAATCCCTTCACCTTTTCTTTAATAACTCTGTTGTTAATCTAATACAGACCAAATTTTGCTGTATATTATCCTACTGCTAATGTTATGTCCAAAGCAGTGTAAATTTGGAGTAACTGCATTTGAAATCATTGTAAAAATGGTCTGACATCAGAATCAGTTCAATAATCTTATTCTGATTTATACTGGTATAATTTGGAAAATAATTTGGTCCTTTCTTCTCATTTTTCTTCCAGTTTTTATTCTTCTGAACCACATATATTCTACAAGTACTTAATTTTGTAATGACAGGGATGATCCATTATGGGGAAATTGTGGTTTGTCCTATAAGCCTGTACACGGGAGTTAGGGGATGTACCCACATCATTAGTTACACTTCAGGGGAATAGAAGCCTCTCTAGAGCCATTACTTCTCCATCCCATAAAAGTGGGGAAGTAGGTGGAAACTTTGACCTTCTCACCACCGTATATGGAGGGAGAAATGCTCTGCAGCAGAAAAAGGGCTGGCACAGCTTTATGCTTGTAGCAAGGTGGATAACAAGGGACCAAATGATGACTCTAACAACTTGATCTATGGTCTGGTCTTGGGATAGTATGTATCCTCACTGCCCCTAAGTTGGAGCTTGTGGTATTGAGCCCTTGATGGATGTAATCTGAGATTCTAAATAGGTATCTATTTAAATGTCAGTAAATGGGATGTTTGACTCCAACATTTTTAGCTGCTATTGTTAATATCTCTGTATTTATTAATGATAGTTTGAATAGTGGGAATCATGTACATATTTAGTTTGAGTTTAAGGCCAGCTATTGTGAGGATTTCAGAATCTTGGAATGGATGAGCGGTCAGTTGGTCATATTTCAAGGTTCCAATGGGGCCAGCAGTTTGGATTTATCAAATTGGGCTTGAAGGTGGGAAATGTGGTATAGCTTTTTTGACTTCTATGAGTTTTATAAGACTGAATTCTTCTAGATGGGTGAATTGGAGGGAGTGAGTGTAATGGGAATACCAGGAATGCTTGTATTTCAGGTTTGTTAAGGGATATTGAGATATTGGAGAAACTCAAACTCCTGGTCATAATAAAGGAGAAAGTGACTAGTGACTTTGCCTACCCAACTTGAGATGTTATAAAAGGGCCTGATTTTCAAAAAGTCCTCAGCTCCTGTCCTCTGAAAATCTCGCCCCCTTTAAAATGTCTAAACCTGGAAGTCCAAGAATGAAGAAGGCACCAAAAATTTTGGCTTGTAGCTCTGGAATTAATTACAATGAATTGATATAATGACAAAGGGAGGAGCCCTGCTGGTAACCCTTTCTAGGAGGAACATTAAGAGGCTACTGGTTGTGACAGTGAGCTACTAACTAAATATTTTTGTATGCTCTCATATAGCATTGGTATTAGTGGAAATCAGGCAGGAAGCCATTTAGTCTGGGCTACTTCCTTGTGTTTAAGGGTTGATTGGAATCTCTTACAAGAAACATTTTCCAGCACATTTCTTTTCTTGGCTAAAACCTGTAGAAGGTGAGAACCTAATACCAGGCATACAGAAATAGGATTAAATTCCAGTGTTGTTCATGGGGAAGAATTTTTCAAATTTAAAAAGAATCCTACCACACAAGTCTCAAGTGATCTTAGCAGCATGGTATGCTGGGACTTGTAGACATCAACTTTTCCCAATCATTTTGTATCAGAGAAACAGTACTAATGATGTATTTTGTGAGAAGGAATATTTGTCCCCATCTAGTTACTCACTGAAAGAATTACTGAATTACTCAGACTCCTAGGTTCAGATGAGGCTACATTTACCACTTCCATAGAAATACAGTTCAAGAGCATGTTAAAGGCACATTGAAGAGACCCAAAGACACTTCCCTTCCTGGAGTGAACAAAGCAAAATCTCTAACACTAAGCCAATGGAAAGAACACTGTACTTTCAAGGCAAAATAAATTAGGGACTAGATCCTCAGATGGTTGACATTTGTGATCCAGCCCCCTTGGTCTACCCTGGAAACATTTATAGGCTGCAAAGCCTTTTACCTTAACCCCCAGCCCCCATTAGCCATATACCCATTATCAAGTGCTCTAATTAGATGGCAATTTTGTATTACATGGTTAAGTCCCCACAGTGCAAGGAGCTTGAAGTACATTGTGTGAGACAATACTTGCAGTGAAGATCTTAAAATCTTAAATAGGGCAGATTAAAAAAAGAGAAGAAACTGAGGCACAGAGAAGGGGAAGTGACTTACTCAAAATCAACAGTTGGTCAGTAGCAGAACTAGGGACAGCATCTCCCAAGTCCCAGATCAATGCTGTACCCACTGGACCATTTTGCCTACTAGTCTGCATTTAAGGTAGAATTAGAAGAATTTTGGCTGGGGTTGTCACAGGAACCTAAAGAAGTTAGGTGTCCAAATTCAACTGAGGTCATTGTGATTTAGGCATTCAACTCTTTTGAAAATGCCCATGAAGAAATTAACTTAGTCCACGTCTGTTTTAATGTAATGTATTGCTCATATGTATGGTATGCTCTACAGCCTATATCGATACCTAACCTTTTTATGAAGGGAGGGGGGAATGGATTTTTGCTCTGTCACCACTATTGAATCCTCTTGTTTGCTTGCCTATCTGAATCTTTGAAATATTTATTACTTGCAAGGAAAACAAAAGTGGGGGTGAAGCAATTTTAGGTACTCAGGGACTTACAGGACATTTATAAAGCATCTAACAAAGAAAAGGCAAAGTTAGGAAAGACACAGTTAAAGATTAGGCTGTCTTACTCAGTTTAAAAAAATGGCATGTGTACAGTGTGGTTTTTTTAATTCAGTGATGGTTGTTCTGGAGCCCTAATTGGAAATCAGGTATCAGAAGGGTAGTCGTGTTAGTCTGGATCTGTAAAAAACGACAAAGTCCTGTGGCACCTTATAGACTAAGAGACGTATTGGAGCGTGAGCTTTCGTGGGTGAATACCCACTTTGTCACATGAATGTGAGTATTCATCTGACAAAGTGGGTATTCACCCACTAAAGCTTATGCTCCAATACGTCTCTTAGTCTATAAGGTGCCACAGGACTCTTTGTCGCTTTTTAATTGCAAATGTTTACGTGCTGGACAGAAATTCAAGCCAGTTGAAATACGTTCCATGGGTGGAATAAATGTTATGTGCATCAATTTATTTTTGAAATAGGAAGCACCCAGGAAGATATTTTTCACACTGAAACTGCAAGTGGAGTTCCACTTGTCTATGCTGAAATCTGTATAAAATAGTTAGGAACAGCGTCTGTACAATTACTAAGATCAAATTTGGTGCAAGTCAGTAGACTGTAGCAAACAAAATATTGATTATTATTAAAAGATTATTTTTGGATCAAGCTTGTCTGGCTTTTAGAATTTATTTTAAGCATTCAAATACAACATGGTCTTCCAGCTGCTTTTATGAATTGCTCTGTTTGTTAGTGAAGTTGGCTATCAAGGGAACAATTAATCTATTTATATAGAGGCGTGTCAAGTTTCAGTGTATTTGGCAACATTCAGAATAGTGTTATTAAAAAGAGTAAATTAAAATTTTAGCTGGGATAATTGAAATATTTCTGTTAGCCTCTCGTTAACTGCCTCACTTGGGATCTGACTGGTTTAGTGACATATTCCAGAAGTTTTATGCTAAAATATTCTTTACAGAGAAAGTCATTGCTCAGGTAAAATGTCTTCCTGGTGTGAGTAAAGTGTTGCTATTTGGATTAAAAACTGATACATTTACTTTGGATCTGACATTCCTCAGGTATGGCATGCTTACAAAGTGTTGTTTTAATACTTTGATTGCACAACATCAACTTGCAGAACTCATGATGTTTTGATCAATCTTTTCATCTTCATTTCAGTGGAATGGGAAGCACCCTTAAAAGTGCATTTGAATAGCACTTGCTTATCTCATGATAACTGACTGCTTGACCTTCTTGCTGATAACATTCATTATTTTTTCCAGTTGTAGACTAGTCGTCTTATTATTATAATATATTATTTGTGGTATATGTTCAGCAATGGACCTCACACTAGCTCCCATCCCAGTGTGGGAGACTTTGGGGCGGGGGTGAAAGTAACTCACAGGACTTACCGGTATGGCTGGAGTCTTGGGGGGCGGGAGGCCCATCTGGAAGAGGTGTGGCCTCAACTGAAAAGGTGGGGCCTCAAGATTTAAAGGCCCTGGGGCACCAGCTGTGGCCTTTAAATCACCCAGGAGGCTCCCAGCTGCAGAGGTGGCTGGTAGCCCCCCGGGCAAACTAAAGAGCCCTTTAAATGCCGGCCCCGGCCCAGCTGCCAAAACTGCAGGCAGGATTTAAAGGGCTCCTCCGGGCTCCCCGCTGGCCGCTGGAGCAGGCCAGGGCTGGGATTTAAAGGGCTCCTCCAGGCTCCCTGCTGCAGTGGGAAGCTCGGAGGAGTGCTTTGAATCCTGGCCCCAGCCTGGCCGCCGGAGCTGCGGGCCGGGATTTTAAGGCCTCGAGGCTCCCCGCAGAGCCCTTTAAATCCCTGCTGCAGAAGCTGATGTGGTCTGGCATGGAGTACTGGCTCTTGCCGGTACACCGTACCAAACCGTACCAGCTTACTTTCACCTCTGCTTTGGTGTGAATAACCTAGGCAGTGGGGAAGCAAGAAAGATGCTTGGCATGTTCTGGCTATTGATCACAGGCTTTTCGTGTGAACTTACAATATAAGTTAATGGGGTTGGGTGACCAAACCACACTTGAGTCTTTGAAAATCGTATCCTATACATATATGGTTCTGCCACCTTATACCATCACTAACTTACAGGACACATTCCTTAATATAAATAGACCTTGATGCCAGGTACTTACAATTCTAGGGTCCAATCCAAAGTCAAAGGCACTTTTTTTTTTTTTTCAGGCCCATATTACTTTCTAACTATAGGATTTTATTTATTTTCCCTACATTGTGAGGTGGGTTCTAGCTCCCAAGAAGGCCATGTCTCCACTTGTTGCATCAGCAGGCAAAGTAAGATGGGGCACTGGGAGAAGAGACTCCGACTTAGTTTTAAATATCTAGGATCTGGTGGCAGGAGTCTTTCAGTGCCCAAAGTCTGAACTTTAGGGCACATTGCATGGTCTGTCTTCCTCAAGTGTTTGCTTGCGGGGAAGGTTTGGGATTGCATTTTGTGGAACGTTCTTTGCCCTTTTGCTTCTTGGATACGTGTGTATTTATTACATTTCATATATGCACCATGACACATTGAGAGAGATTTTATGCATCAGTGAAATAATACTGAATGCATTTTACTCTCTAACCACTTTATAAAAATCCTTGGCTACAAAGTTAACTGTGATGTTAAGTTTTAGCTGTTCTAAAGATATTCCCCGAGGTCTGCACCTTGACATGGTGGGAAAGCTCGAGTGTTCAAATGACCCCGACAGCTCGGCAGGCAGGATGTTTAACTCATGGTAAAATCATCCGAGCTAGACAAATAAAAAAGTAGAGATCAGGGGGGAAAAAAAAAAGCAGTCCACTGGTGCTCCAAGTTGGGAGTTGAATGATAGGTCTATGACCTATCCTCATATATAAAAAAAAAAAAGTTAAATACATTTAAAATGTTAAATGTAGAAACATAATACGATAGCCAATTTTACAAACAGCACAAAAGATAGGAAGGGTGGAGCCTTGTTTGTGTGCTGGTGGCATGGGAAGCATTCAGTTTGAGGAAAAATCTCTAGTTTGTAGCAAATCTTAAAATAGATAGAGAGAAAGAGATAGATATCTATATCACAGGAAATTATGGGTAATTATGGATAAGGAAACCTTAACAAATTTCTGGTGTTTTGAGTTAGCTTCCAGATAAAACTTATATCTAGAGGATATATGTGGCTGTAATTCTTATATCTTCTACCTGATGCTATCCATATTATTGGAGAGATGTTGGATCAGTCATAAGATGTCCAAACAGAATAAGAAACTGAAAAACAGAATATGGCTGTAATATTTTTCAGCCAAAATAATTAGCGGAAAAACAAACATGAACCCAGCATATTGCATTTTACATTGGGGGGAAGGGGGCAAATCTCCTTCAGCTGAACAGCTGAGCTCATTAGAGACATTGCCTTGAATTCTTTCATGAACATTTAGTTTATGGAATGAGGAGTTATAAAGGAAAGCAGGATGGTTTTGGATGGCGATCAAGTGGAGGCTTATATGGTGAATGTTACCAACCTGGTCCCCTGGAGACACTCAGCTGGCTGTGGAGTTTGTTAAAATGTAGCATACTCCTTGATCTTGGCATGTTCTGGCTATTGATCAGAACACTAAGTTTCTCCTACTCATTTCCCATGGGAGACATTTCAGGGAGTTGCTCCCACCATGAGTCTGGGATCCATGTTAATGAGTGAGTGGCAATGCCATGGCAGCATTGGACAGGTTTGGGGTTGGTGGCCTGTCTGAGGCCCTATAACACCTAGTAGTCATAAAAGACAAGTTTTATGGCACTGATCCTCACTTGATGTAAGATGAGGTAACTCCATTGATCTCCATATCCGCTAGCTGAAGATCTGACACATTTCTGAGAAACACAGAAAGCCCTGAGCAGTGGCTTACTACATGGAAGTGCTCATTGTGGAGGTTGAGGGGTTTCAATTACTCTGTTTGCCCTCTTATCTCTTATTATTTTGTTTTCTAGCTCTTGTTGCCTTTGTGTTCAGTTTTTAATACCCATTATCTCTACATTTGTTTCAAATTCTTGAGATTTGGGTTATATCGTACTGTGTGCATTCTGAGGCTTAGGAGGGGAAAGACCCAAGAGTCCATGAACACCAATGCAAAATATTTTTTACTGTGTTTTTAGGGTCTTGATTTATGACTTGGGATAGCTGAGTGGTTTGAGCATTGGCCTGCTAAAGCCAGGGTTGTGAGCTCAATCCTTGAGGGGGCCATTTAGAGAACTGGGGTAAAAATCTATCTGGCTTTGGTCCCACTTTGAGCAGGGGGTTGGACTAGATGACCTCCTGAGGTCCCTTCCAACCCTGGTATTCTACGATACACTTGGCTGTACTCTTTTTTACTATGTGAGATGTACTGAAAACATTAGAGAAACTTGTGACCAATTTGAGAGCTTTAGAGGAGAGAATGTATCAAACATAACTGGAAGCATTGAACACAAGTGCACAATAATGTATTGTGTCCCTGTAAATAGCTTGAAGTGATACAAGAAGTTATTCTGACTTGTACAGCTGTAACTGGTACTTCTGGCAGCCGTTTGGTGAGGACTTTGATTTAGTTTTGCAGCTTTTCCATTTGCTACCTAGTGTATTTTTCAGTTTCTTTAAATACTTAGGCCAAAACCAAAGATTTAAAATGTGCATTTTTTTTCCTGAGAACTTTTCTTCCTTCAAACTGTTCAATCCTTTCCCCCATCATTTCAAGGAACATATATTTTAATAACCAGATGCATTGAGAATTTTAATGTAGAATTTCACATTCAAACTGCAAATGAAAGTCTGTGTTTCTAATACAAAATAAAGTAGTATATTATAAATGTTGGGTATAAAGCACATTGGGGTATACAACTAACTATGAACATAAGGGATACAGGCTGGCCCAGATTAACCATGGTGCATTTGATACCCTTGCACATGGCTCTCGTCCACTCAAAAAAAACAAAACAAAAACAAACAAAAAAAACCCAGCAATAAACAGGAGTACTGGCGCTATAACCCTGCAAACTAGGTCACAAAACCAGACACTCAGATCTGGCCACGCCCCTGTCATGTGATCGGGGTGTGACACTGTATGGAATATGGGTGACCACTTACAATATTGTTACCAATATTACAAAATTGCAATGAATCTTACAAGATATGCTATATAAGATAGTGGAAAAATTCATATTTGCTAAATATGACAGTCATGTATATGTATGTATCGTCTTTGTATTGTGAGTTATAAATGTGTATTATATTTGTATGTCAAACTTGTGCTGTGTTTGAGTGACACCCCCAGACAGATTGGCATCAGCACTATCCAGCCTGCTTAATGGCCTATTTAGGGAAGCCAGCTATACAACGAACCCATTGAAAGAAGGCTGGGGCTACACCTATGAGTCATCGGGACATGTAGGGAGATGCCTATGGACAGGGGACTTCACGTGCTTTTTCATGTCCATGTGCTTTGAGCTTGTGTTTGGGGACAAAGTATGTACAAGCCATGTGGCAAAGGATATAAAACGAAATTGCATTTTTGCCATTTTGTCTTCAATGCTGTTTCTCATCTCTGGAGTAACTTCTTTACAAACTGAAGCTTTGAACAAAGGACTCACAAACCTATCCAGGCTTTGGATGTGTTCCAGAGAGATCCTACAAGCCAGCAAACTTACTAATGTGCTGCTAAGACCGGATATATGGACTCTGAAGAACATATGTATGTATCTGACTGCTTTGACCATTTAACAGCTCTTCTCCGCTTCTTTTCTTTTTTGTGTTTTTTAAATAAAACCTTTTAGTTTCCAATACTAAAGGATTGGCTGGCAGTGTGTTGTTTGTTTGGGATAAGATCCAAACTACTGATCAAGTAACGTGGCCCTTTGGGGATCAGGAGAACATTTTGCATAGTGAGCAGAGTTTTTAAGTAACTTCTCACCTTACTGGACCGATTTGCTGATTTGAGAGCCAGAAAACTGAAATGAAATAAAGGGAGCCGTGTGATTTCTTTTTTTCTAGCTTCTTGATAACCACTCTGGGGGATTAGGACCACATTTTGTGACTTGTTGAATCTAACTGCATTGTTAACCACCAGTTTTGGAAGAATATGCTCCTTTTGCAGCCTGCCCTGCCCTTTGCATTTTCAGTGTGGGCTACCCTAAGCACCTTGGCTCACGTGGGGTGACCGGAGCTGGGTGGCTGGGGTTGGGAGAAGGTGCCCTAACCTGGGTGAGGGGCAGGCAGTGGTGTGTGGCCAGGAAGGTCCTGTGGGTGGTGGGGCCTCAGGGAGAGTTGCTGGTGGGCTATGAAGTGAATGGGGAGTGCAGTGGGGTGAGAAGTTGGGGGGCAAGTGGGGGATGCTGGGGACCAGAGTGTTGGGGGCTGTGTCCAGTAGGGCTGAAGTGTTAGGAGCTGTGTTGAGTGAGATGTATGTCAGAGCTGCTGGGATGTGTGTCTGTCAGGATAAGTGGAGGCTGGTGGAGTGTTGAGGTATGGGGGGATAGGAGGGGTGTTGGGGTATGGTGCTTTAAAGAAGTGGGGGGCTCAATTTCCATAGTACACAAGTCCCCAAAATTCTTAAATCTGGGCCTGAATACAGGTTCAGTATTGTCTGATGACGTGCTCTTAGTGTGCTGAATCAGCATTATTGGATGAAATCCATCACATCTGGGTTAATTATATAGTACTGCATAGCTTTTGTGCTCCATAATACACCTATATCTCAATACAATGCTGTCCTCAGGAGCCAAAAAATCTTACCGTGTTATAGGTAAAATTGCATTATATTGAATTTGCTTTGATCCACCGGAGCGCGCAGCCACCCTCCCCACCCCAAGAGCACTGCTTTACCACGTTATATTCGAATTTGTGTTTATGTTGGGTCACTTATCGAGGTAGAGTTGTAGCATGTTCTACTTAATGGAATGGTTGTGGCTCACTGAAATGAAAGGAACACACTCCTTGTCTAATTAAAATACATGCTGCTGTTCAGATAGCAAAGATTTTTCTTCCAGGCAGCATTTAGAAGAATTTGGACAGCCAATTGTTTGCTGATCAGATTGTCCACTTCCTGAATTATTGTTAATATGAATTCCTGATGTGTTACTGTTAGCAAGATACCTGTTACTCAACGTATACCGTAGGAGAATGTTTTAGTGCAACACATGAAAACTACTGCTGTTAAACCAACAGCGGCAGGGGGATGAACTAGGAAATCAGTAGCCTTTCTTATTTCTATTTTCCATAAGCTGAAGACAAAACTCAGCAGAACCTTGAGTTTCTCGTTGTTTAGGTTGACATAAACCCCCTCCAGTACTCACAACCTGAGTGAAACTCTATCCAGTTTGAGAACCTGGTGGAACTTAAACCTGAGATTTAGGTTCATAACTAGAAATGACTGATAAACAATTTGCAAAATTGGAAACTGAGTTTGTATTTGCCTGTTTCAAATCTGTGTTTGTTTGCTTTGCATGACTGGAGGTTTTTGTATACAAACATTGGCAGACAGTGAATTTTTGGGCCCATCACTGGGATTTGTTGAATCAAGCAATAAACTTCATTTAACGATAAAACCAAATATATTTCAAATGGAAGTAGTAGTAGATCATGAAAGTTCTATCATATAATCAAACGATGGAAACAATCCCAGGTCTCAAAGTTTGACCAATGAGTTTTGAATTTCAAACGACTGACTGAATACTCACTTCTCAAATGTTTGTGAGCAATCCTCGTATATATTTGCAAAAATAATTCATCATGCAATTTCGAACAGTGAGAAATGAGTAAAAATTATGTGACAATTTGTGTGGGAAATGTCTTTGTATTTAAAAATCTTCTTCTCTATCATATGCACAGAACCAATGATGGATGCAATATATTCAAAAGCTTCTCTGGCACTTACCTGGGCTGGAAGATTTGGCATCACTGTATGGGTTTAGTAGATGCTGTGGCAATATCTCTAAGCTGAAC
Source organism: Chelonoidis abingdonii (assembly GCF_003597395.2). NCBI lineage: Eukaryota > Metazoa > Chordata > Testudines > Testudinidae > Chelonoidis > Chelonoidis abingdonii. The sequence goes on along the minus strand of NC_133770.1, from coordinate 107,240,097 downwards.
AATTACAAAAAATTCTCTGAATTGTTGTTGAAAGGTTTTGCAGCAGAATGTTTTAAAGAGCTATTTGAATGAAGAGAGGATGGCTGTCTGATACGTGAAAAAGAGCAGACTGCTTCATACAAGGCAGAATGGAAGACAGCATGAAGTGGGAGAAGGGTCTGTAGGGTGTGTTGACATTTGGTGGGAGTCTGACAGAGTGCAGGGAGTGAGAGGAGGATCAGAAACGAGAGAGCGGAGTTTCTGGGTGATATCACATCGTAAGTTTTTTATCATAATAGTGCTTTTACCTGAAAGTTAACTCTTGGAACCACTTCATGCTACAGTTTTATGTTGATAATTTTCAATACGAGTCATTACACTTTTTAAACTATTCTCTCCTCACCTTGTTAGCATCAAGATACAGACTTCTGATATGGAACAACACCTTAATAAGCACCTTTCAGTCTCTGTTTAATTGTTTTTCTCTTTCCTTTTCAATTTGCAGTCATCCCATCACTGAATCTCCTTTCATTTCTGAACAGAACATAAATTGCTGGTCTTAATCTACAGTGCACTGAAACCTGGCTACTTCAGACACCCATAAACTCCACAACTCTGTAAGAGAGCTTTGCTCTACAGGGACAAAGCAGCTGGAGAAACTGAAGTCTAAACTATCAAATATTCAAAGAGTGTTCTTGGCAGCAGAATTCTGTCTAGATCTGGTTGAAAAATCTTCAGATTTTCATCATGTTTCACACTCTTCAATAATGTTTTTGACAAAATGTTTCCTTGGATATTTGGAAGACCTTCTACCAGTTCTGATTAAGTCTGCCTCTTGAATGTCTTTCCAGAAGAGATCTAGTGGAATGCAAGTACGACTGATTAGAGTCAGGTGTCGGACAACCTTTTTAAGGGAGCTTTACTCAGGAATGATGCCGATAAACACCACCACCACACATTACCAAAAAGCAAACTCCTTTCTTACCCCACTCTGTTAGCCTTTGTTCAGAAGAAATGGAGAGAAACAACACCATTTTTATTATGGACAGATCTTTGATATTGTATCCTGTTAATGATTCCATTACTGTAGATTTAGGTCCCAATCATGCAAACATTTATGCATAAATTTAACTTTAATCAGGAGAGTAGTATTGTATTTGTATCCCATTATATTTGTATCCCATTGTATTTATATGCTTAAAGTTAAGCACATGCATAAGGGTTTAGAAGACCAGGAACTTTGCTCTTTGATTCCTGAATAAGATGTAATGCTTTTCATAGTATATTTAAGAATGTACCCATTGCTTTGTTCTCCTCCTAGGTAAATAGATATATATGTATACACAGATAATATAATAATAGAATATATTTATAAATGTGTGTATTTGATATTTTTATATTCCAATCAATATTTTCTTTTAAAAAGCCTAGCAGGATTCAAGAGCTCATACCATTTTTTCTTTATACCCACTAAACTATTGTTTCGGAATCATAATTCTTCAATAGAGTTTTACCCACTTAAAGTAATTACAGTTAGTGCTGTATTGGAGATATTCGCTACACTTCACCCTGCTTTTCTTCCCCCTCCTCCCCAATCTCTGGCCCACTTTCTCTCCCTATTCCATGTGGGCCAACTTTTTAGTGTAGACTAAACTTTAGTGTAGACTTGGCCTTATTCCTATTTTAAACTTTATGTATTGTGAGTAAGCTCAGGAAGTCAACAGAACTACTCAGCGTGTAAAATTAAGCATGCACATAAGTCTTTGCAGTGTCAGGGCCAGACATACTCTGCATGAGTAAAGGTGGCAGAAATTGTCCATTTATATTTTGAAAACACATTTCTTCAATGAGACTTTTGATATAGACATTGAGATAAAAAGTAAGCTGAGCAAAGAATTCAATTTGTATACAGTACTAAAATTTTAATGTATGATTGTCTATTTAATAACAAATTATACTATAAAATATATATACTAGACAAGTACAACTATGGTACTTTACAACAAGAGCAACAGTACGGTTAATATCTAAAAGGTTTAATAAAATTCAGGAAGAATAAAATTTAAAAGCCATTAGTATGCTAGAAAGTGTCCAAATTACCTCATAACTAATCTTTTCTGACTAGAGGGAAACCAGAAATGACAGTGCAATTGAAATTAAAAACTTGCATTGTTTTTGTTCTATGCCCATAGAGAGTTTAGCTGGAAAAAGAATTTATGTCCTTTATACCCAGAGACAAATTTTCTGACTGCAAAACCAAAGGTTTTCTTTTGCCTATCTGTGTAGATTTTACAAAACCAGGGAATGTCAATTGTTTTCATATGGTAAATATCAACATTTTAATTCTCACCACATTGTTGCTAGATTTTTCTATTAATATACTGTATTGTATTAAGCAATAAATCAATAGTTTTTTTCTCTATTTTATTCCTTGGCTAGTCTATTAAGAATATTCTTGGTCAGGAACTTAATATGCAAAATCCTTTTCAGATTTACAGTTACAGTATGCATCATGCATGTGCAGAGTACTTTACAATATAAAGCCCTGACTGTGCAACCTTTACAAAAGTGCTTACCTTTTAAACACAATAATCCCATTGATTTGAATGGAACTACTCTCATACTCATGCATTTAATGGTAAGTATTTGCTGAATCAGGACTGTCATACATACATATAGTTTAGGCCCTGATTCTGCAATGAGCTCTGTGTAGATCTTTGTGCCTGAACTTTATAGTGTAAACTTATGGAGAGGTAGGTGTGTGTGTGTGTGCACGCACACACTTCTATGCTATAAGGGATCTTAGAGGAAATTAAACTAAAATTAGAATAGATCTGTCTGGGGGTCAAAGAAAATGATGGTGTTTCTAAATATACAGTTATGATGGGTTTTGAAAATGGCTATTTATCATATTGTGTGCATTAATCTTTTGTTGTTCAAGCCCTTTTTTTTTTAATGCTGTAGTCTGATTTATTTTAAAAAGAGCTGTTTGCAACAATATTGATGCTTTAAAAAACCTTAGGAGGAAAATGTATAAAACTTTCTGGTATGTCAGATAGTAAAGGAAATGGCAATTTTACAGAATTTACATCTTTATTTAGCTGTTAAATTTATCATCACTGCCAAGGTCCAGCTATACAATAACAAAACACTTTAGCATCTGCAACTTCTTAAAACCCTGTTAAACAGATGTAATTCCTGGCATAACTAAGCTCTTGCCAGCACTTTTTGTTACATTCCAACAAGACCAAACAGGACATATATTTCCTTCAGTCTAAGAGTTTCAGAAAAAATGAGCTTCTCTGTGTACCATGAAACACAAGGAGACCTTCATTGCTTCATAACCATCAATTAGCAGGCCAATGGTGAGAGGAAATGGGCAGCGCTCTTAGTTTCTCAATGAAGTGAGTAAATTTATTTATGAAGATCCATTTTTTTTTCCTTTTTAGTTTGCATATTTAACACTATTTTTTCTCCCACAGGTCTTTTGGGCACATGGTCATTGTAACACTCTCTCCTGTTCCCTGGTGCCCTTACTATTATCACTCAGAAGAAACCTTTCTGTTGTTTGCTATCCTGATTCTAAAGGTATTTTTCAAATCCACACCTTACCACTTTCCCATTTGAAAAGCTTTATGTACTCATATGCAGGTAATACCAATATATCTATACTGCAGCTGTACATTTTCAAAAGTGACTATTGGCCAGATTTTTAAAGGTTTTTAGATACCTAAAAATGCAGATATGCACCAGGCCTAGGCATGTAACTCCCAGTGAAAGCAATGGACATTAAGCATCTAGGTGCTCTTGGAAAATCCCACTAAGACTCCTAAATAACTTTAAAAATCTGACTGTAAGTGACTTAAGAGTACAAGTCCTTCCAACTGGATTTTGTACTTTTGAGTTGCTTATGTGCTCTTGAAAATTTTGACCTATGGTCGAGTTTTTAAAAAGTGTCTAAACACTTTTGAGTGCCTCCATTTTAGGATGCTCCAATTTGAACCAATTTAAAGGGGACTGATTTTCAGAGGATGAGTGCTCAGCACTTCATATAAGTAAGGCCTTTTTGGGTACACCTACATAGCCGGTGGCTGCGAACTTCCGAGTCCAGGATGACAGACTCTGGGCTCACGCTACCACACTAAAAATAGCTGTGTAGATGTTATGGGTCAGGCCTTGTCCACACTACTGTGGTAAGTCGACTTAAGTGAATAATGTAGCTGGAGTCAACATAGCTTAGGTCGACTTACTGCAGTGTCTGCACTATGCTGCATCGACGGGAGATGCTCTCCCATCAATTTACCTTAATCTCTCATTCCAGTGGAGTATGGGAATCAATCAGAGAATGCTCCGCAGTTGATTTAGTGCGTCTAGTGAAGACCCACTAAATCGACCCCCACTGCATCGATCACAGCTCTGAAGCCTATGGAAGGAGGTGGGCTTCAAAGTCCGAGCTCCAGCCTGATCTGAAACTGAAAAGTACTGTCTGCACAACCATTTTTAGGACAGCAGCACAAGCTCTCCAAGCTTGAGTCTGTCAACCTGGGCTTAGAGACTTGCTGCCATGGGTCACTGCTTGGTCAATAGACATCCCTTTCAGGTGTCTTAAGTTAAGCTCCAAAAATAATTGATCATTTTGGAAATCTTGTGCATTGTTGCACGTCATTTTTATTAGATATAGATGTATAAGCTGGTTTCGAAAAATTAAGAACCAACTTGAATCTTCCTAAAAAAATGTTTGAGTTCAATTTCATGTTTGTGTAACGTTCATTACAGGGTTATTTTGTTTGTATTTAATTTCTTCTTGTGGCTCTTTCCTTCCTGGTTTTGACCAGGACTGGAAGCAGATATACTTAAATACCTTAAGAAATATTATTCTTGTTCTATGCTTGGCTTAGAGAAACCACAGAGTACTGGAAATCCCGTGAGAAAACCAGTTCTTGTGAAACTTCCAGCCATAGTTCCAGACCACTCTAGAAGCCCTTGCCATTATTCAAAAATTAAAACAAACTAACAAACAAAAAAAACCTGACACAAAAGCATAACTAAATTACAACAGCAGATTGCAGTGTAACCAGTCACTTGGAAACCAGGCATGTCAAATTTTACATCCTCTTTCCAGCAAACTCCTATCTTTTTATAATTCCCCTCCAAACCCCATATTTCAACGACCTGTGGTAACAGATGAGTCTACATAAGAACGGCCATACTGGGTCAGACCAAAAGTCCATCTAGCCCAGTATTCTGTCTACTGACATTGGCCAATGCCAGATGCCCCAGAGGGAGTGAACCTAACAGGTAATGATCAAATGATCTCTCTCCTACCATCCATCTCCACCCTCTGACAAACAGAGGCTAGGGACATCATTCCTTACCCATCCTGGCTAATAGCCATTAATGGACTTAACCACCATGAATCTATCCAGTTCTCTTTTAAACTCTGTTATAATCCTAGCCTTCCCAACCTCCTCATGCAAGGAGTTCCACAGGTTGACTGTGCGCTGTGTGAATAACTTCCTTTTTTTTGTTTTAAACCTGGTGCCCATTAATTTAATTTGCTGGTCTCTAGTTCTTACATGATGGGAACAAGTAAACAACTTTTTCTTATTCACTTTCTCCACACCACTCATGATTTTATATACTGCTAACATATCCCCCTCCTTAGTCTCCTCTTTTCCAAGCTGAAAACTCCTAGCCTCTTTAATCTCACCTCATATGGGACCTGTTCCAAACCCCTAATCATTTTAATTGCCTTACAACTAAATGGCCATACTGAGTAAGACCAATGGTCCATCTAGCCCAGTGTCCTGTCTTCTTACAATGGTTAGTGCCAAATGCTTCAGAGGGAGTGAACAGAACAGGGCAAGTATCAAGTGATCCGCCTCTTGTTGTCCAGTCCCAGCTTTTAGCAGGCAGAGCGATACCCAGGGCATGGAGTTGTGTCCCTGACCATCTTGGCTTATAGCTATTGATGGACCTACCTTCATGAACTTATTTAATTATTTTTTTTTAAAAAAAACAGTTATACTTTTGGCCTTCACAGCATCTGTTGTCAACAAGTTCTAGAGGCTGACAGTACGTTGTGTGAAGAAGTACTTCCTTATGTCTGTGTTAAACCTGCTGCTGATAATTTAAGTGGGTGACCCATGTCTTACGTGAAGGGGTAAAGAACACATCCTTAATGACTTTCTCTACATCATTCATGATTTTCTAGACCTCTATCACATCCTCCCCTTAGTTATAACTTCTGTAAAATGAACAGTCACAATCTTTTAATCTCTTCTCATATGGAAGCTCTTCCATACCCCTAATTGTGTTGCCCTTCTCCGGACTTTGTCCAATTCTAATATATTTTTGAGATAAGTGATACATACATATACTCAAATTCAGATCTAATTTACTCAAGTGTAAATCAGAGATAATCTGAAGTAAATGGAGATCCTGGATTTAAATTGGTGTAGCTGAAACTTCTTATTCTGCTTACTTTAAGATTCCTTGTAAAACTTGTGTGCGTGCATTTCCCCTAGCAGTAAATTCGCCACCTAAATTGTGTGTTTTTTATCATGCACTCTACTCTACATGTACAGGGCCAGATTATGACCTCGCTTGTGTTTGCTACCAGAATTGAGGACTGGGGGAAAAGTAGCCTCCAAGGGGCTGTTGTGCGCTTCCTCCCCTATACAAGTTGACATAATGGAGTAGAGAGTGGGCAGAGGAAACCCACTAGGGAAAGTATGTTGCCCCAGTATAGACTTGACTCTGGATATTCTCCCTACCCCAAAGGAGGACCCAAATTATAGATGGTGACTACTAAAGTCAGATTGTAACTCTGAATCATCTTAAGAAGCAGTGCAACAACACGCTGCCCCTTGCTCGTGGTTCATGGTAAAGACACAATTGAGTCCACATTATATATCCTGCATACTATTTTTGTACAAATTTCACTTTAATTTATTCTACAACTGCATTGCTATAACTGAAAGCAGATTCAGACCATTATTTCATAGGGTAGGTATTTTAACCCTGATGCTAAACATCAAATATACCGCAAGTATGTCTTTGATCTACAGGCAATCACAGACCTTATTAAAGTTGATGGGCATGCTAGCTACCATTCATTCATGCTAACTAGAAGAAGCAATTAAACTCCTTTATGGAAGGATAGCTGGATACAGTGGAGGTCACCACCCAAGTCACTAAGCCACATGCAAGGCCTAGGCAGAGGTTGGGGCTGATTGCAAATTCAATGGCTGGGGCATGAATTGATTGCAGCTGTATGTGTGTGCATCTCAGAAGCCAAGAACAACTAGAAAGCAGGCAGGCCATGAGAAGCAGTCATGAGTTAGGCCCTGAGGGAGCGAAGAGAGCTCATTGGGGCACAGAACTGGCTGGAAGGGTGGACTTGGATATCATGAGCCAGGAAACTGTCTGCTGTTTGTTCTTACTGTGTTCAAGGAAACAGGACTTAGTGTATCTTTTGTAAATACACAGGATTGTGCCAAAGAATATACCTGTCTCACTTAATGAATTTCTCCTTCTGAGGGAAACAATCCAGCAAGCCCCTGAATATTGGGTTAAGGCACCTGGGCCAAGAGACAACAATATACTGCTTATTGCTAATGTGTCTAACATCTCAATTAGATATAGCATGCTTAAATTGCTACTTTAAACTAGGGCCGTTGATTAATCACACTTAACTCTCACGATTAAGTAAAAAAAAAAAAATCAGTTTTAACTGCATTGTTAAACAATAGAATACCACCTGAAATTTAATAAATATTTTGGATATTTTTCTACCTCTTCAAATATGTTGATTTCAATTGCAGCACAAAATGCAAAGTGTACAGTGCTCACTTTATATTTTTTATTACAAATATTTGCACGGTAAAAAATAAAAAAAATAGTATTTTTCAATTCACCCCATACAAGTACTGTAGTGCGATCTCTTTATCGTGAAAGTGCAACTTACAAATGTAGACTTTTTTGTTGCATAACTGCACTCAAAAACAAAACAATGTAAAACTTTAGAACCTACAAGTCCACTCAGTCCTATTTTTGTTCAGCCAATCGCTCACAAAAGCAAGTTTGTTTACATTTACAGGAGATAATGCTGCCCACTTATTATTTACAATGTCACCTGAAAGTGAGAACATATGTTCTCATGGTTCTCACTTTCAGGTGACATTGTAAATAATAAGTGGGAAGCATTATCTCCTGTAAATGTAAACAAACTTGCTTTTGTGAGCGATTGGCTGAACAAAAATAGCTGGCATTGCAAGATATGCTAAACATTTGTATGCCCCTTCATGCTTCGCCCACCATTTCAGAAGACATGCTTCCACGCTGATGATGCTCGTTCAAAAAAAAAAAAAAAGTGTTAATTAAATTTGTGACTGAACTCCTTGGGGAAGAATTCCATGACTCCTGCTCCATTTTACCTGCATTCTGCCATATATTTCATGCTATAGCAGTCTTGGATGAGCACATGTTGTTCATTTTAAGAACAATTTCACTGCAGATTTGACAAAACACAAAGAAGATACCAATATGAGATTTCTAAAATTAGCTACAGCACTCAATCCAAGGTTTAAGAATCCGAAGTGCCTTTCCAAATCTGAGAGGGAGGAGGTGTGGAGCATGCTTTCAGAAGACTTAAAAGAACAACACTCTGAAGCAGAAACTTCAGAACCCGAACCATCAAAAAAGAAAATCAACCTTCTGCTGGTGGCATCTGACTCAGATAATGAAAATGAATGTACATCGGTCTGCACCACTTTGGATAGTTATCGAGCAGAACCCGTCATTGGCTTAAATGCCTGTCCTCTGGAATGGGGGTTGAAGCATGAAGGAACGTACAAATCTCTAGTCCATCTGGCACGTAAATATATTGTGATGCCAGCTACAACCGTGCCATGCAAACGTCTGTTCTTACTTTTGGGTGACATTGTAAACAAGAAGCGGTCAGCATTATCTCCTGTAAATGCAAACAAACTTGTTTGAGCGATTGGCTGAACAAGAAGTGGAACTGACTGGACTTGTAGGCTCTAAAGTTTTACATTGTTTTATTTTGAATAGCTTTTTGGTATATAATTCTACATTTGTAAGTTCAACTTTCATGATAAATATTGCACTACAGTACTTAGGTGAACTGAAAAATACTATTTTTACAGTGCAAATATTTGTAATAAAAATAATATAAAGTGAGCACTGTATACTTTGTATTACATGTTGTAATTTAAATCTATATATTTGAAAACAGAAAATATACAGAAATATTTAAATAGAATATCATTTATTGTTTAAGTGGGATTAATTGCCTTTAATTTTTTTAATCGCTTGACAGCCCTACTTTAAACTGTTGTGTAGTTATGCTGTGTGCTGTTATACAGAGATGACTTCATTTAGCATTCACAAACCATCCTATGGGGTGATATATTTTGGTTGCTTATCCTTGGTATATAAGGATAAGTTTGTAGAGTGTGTTGGGATCTGTTTCTCCTCTAGGTATGTGTATGGACCCATCAGCATCATATGAGAGTCCATTTGGTATGAACAGGCCTCTATTCACCTTAAGATCATCATTATGCAAGCTGTAAAACACCATGTTTGGGAGAAGGATACTGCAGTATTTAAACTACGGCAGCGAAGTTGTAAAGATATGCTTAATTATCTCATTGAGCACATTAGCTAGACCAGGACTAGAAGATATGCATGAATTCCTGGCCCCACTGAACACAATGGCAAAACTCCTATTGACTTCAGTGGGGCCAGGAATTCACTCCATAAATTGAAGTTAAGGGGAAAAATACATAAGAAATATTCGAGGAAAAATTATTTTACAGATGCAGAATGAACTTCCTGCTGAAGTGGTGGAATCAATATGTATTTGTTTTGAACAAAAATTGGATGACTACATGGAATGTTATTGGTCAATATTGTGCTTGGGAGTAGCTGACCACCTTTTCTGGAGCTCAGGAGGCACTTTTTTTCACTTGCCATGTTTTATTCCCAATATTGACTATGGTTTTCAGCATGGGAAACTTTGTTCTCTTCTGGCAGAAAAAAATATTTAAAAGTTAAAAGGATTTTTTAAAAAGTATTTAAAACATTAAAACCTTGCAACATTTACAAAAATATTAACGCATTCTGTAAAATCAGAGATGGCATCAATCCATCCCCAGGTCTATTTTGGGTTCCAAACTGCTATATAACTAATTACAGTTCAGCTAGAGTTAGATGCTAACAAGGCAGCATAACTGACTGTTATAGGCATGGGTTGCTGTGGACAATGTCATCTGTTGTTTTTATATCCAAGGCAACAAGTTGTGTGGCATAATGGTGCTTACATGGTACCTAAAGACCAGAAAGGTAAGAGACGTATATTAATGAATTCTATATTCTAGAGGGTTCTATGAATAGTTTCTTAAATCTATTTAGCTCCCTATACTCATAACAGAAGACTCATGTGAGAAATTTTTCTTATAATGTTTGAGTTTTTCAATTGTGGCTTTTAATATTGAATGTTAATTTGATATAACTTCAGTTATGAAAAATTATAAAATTAAATCCTGACGCCAGTTGATTTTGTGTATAAATTCTATAAATTGCTGATCTCCCTCCCTGTCTACTTTTTTCCTCAGGATATGCAATAATGCTTCCAGCAAAATAATGATTTCCACCATAAGAATGATACGGTCTTCTACCCAGCTTCCCACCCCCATCCGTTTCCCCCACATCCATATCCCCTACAAATTACCCTATAACAAAACAGCCTAAAGAAACAAAAATAAAATAACTTGAGTCTAAAGTATCAAAGCCAAAACTCCTACCACAAATAGAGGTTTCATTCTGAAAAGGGAGAAATGCCAGAGACTCCATGAAGTTTCCATGAAGAAACTTTGCTGTTGCTACTGAGTGTACGTGGAGGGCATTCAGATACTATGGTGATGGGTGGCAGGATAAAATCTACAGATAGATTCCAGAGAAGTCCACCATTCTTTGTATTAATCCTGAGGCCAGATAAAGAAGCCAAAAGCTATGCTTTCCTCTACCATTTTGCCCCTTTTTGTGGTTGTCTTAGTTTCTCATTTTGGTGTCTGTTTTATTAATTAAAGCCATAGATGCCAGCTCTGGGGGGTGGGGGAGAGATGGTGTCTATGCACCCACCACCAGCCCCTCTGATCAGTTCCTCCCCCTCCCCCACAGTGCATCTTGCCTGATGGTGGGCATCACTGATCAGCTCCTCCCTCCCTCCCACCAGTGGTCAGCTATTCAGCGGCATGCAGGAGTCACTGAGGGAAAGAGGGAGGGGCAGAGGGGAGGGGGCAGAATGGAGTGGGAAGAGGCAGAGAGGGTGTGGGAAGAGTTGGGGTGAGGGTGAGAGATTGGTAGAAGGGGTGGAGTGGGGGCAGGGCCTGGTGCGGAGCAGGGGGGTTGAGCACCCTCAAGCAAATAAAACAGTATTTGTGAAGGGCAACAGTATGGAGTGTGGGACTCTCTGCTGTCTGGGACTCATCTGCAGAAGTCTAGAAGAGGGGAGGCTGTAACTTAGTGGTATTGCAGCTGCTGAAAGGGATGGGCAGTCAGTCAGTATATACACAGGTGTGGGGAGGAGAGGGAAAGGCCAAATAGACCTGATGGTTTTGGGGGTGGGTCTGCCTGAAAATCCCTTGCTGGGGGGTGGTAGATAAATTCAGGACACAATGTTTATAGGGCACTGTGGCAGAGTAGTAGGATTCTCCAGCCACTCTATCCCTCTAGCCAGTGTTGGGATCTTGTTTTTGTTGACTCACTGAGACAGGCTGGGTTCGTCAGATTCCACTTTCTAAGGTAGGAGTGGCTCTCTTGGAAAAGGAAACGTGTAGGTTTTTTGGGGTAGAGAGGGATTTCTCCAGCTTACATGCACCTTATTGGAAACTTATATATTATGAGCTGGGTGGAACTTTGTTATGGGTTGAGTAAATCCCCCCCGCCTAAAACAAAAGGAAAGTTTGTTCCCATCCCCGCTGGTATTTTGGGTAGGGCATGTGGGAAAGGCAGAACATAAAAGAGAAAGTGAAAGTACAAGGCTGAATCGGGAAGAAACCAGGAGAAGTTTTTGGGTCAGAGAAACAAACTGAAAACTGTGCTTATGGTGCTGTGAACAAAAGAAGCTGTTTCCTATTAATTCTTTCTGTGTTCAGAGACACAGGACTTTGTACAGTCTTTGTATATAAACAAAACCCCATCAAAGAAAATACCAGAATCGATCAATTTCTAATTCCAGTTGGAATATTTGCAGTCCCCGACTAGCCACTCAGATCAAAAAGGGCAAGAGTTGTGTGAGCAGCGGGATCCAGTTTCCAGGCACAGAACTTGTGAACTGCTATTCCTGTTGAGCAATGAACTGATAGCAATGTTTGCGGAAATCAAAGATGGCAAAAATAAATTGAAACAGGAATTAGAACAGGACCTGGAGGCTTTGGAAAAGGAACTAAAGCAGCATCTGGAGGATTCTAAGAAAATGATGAGGGTGGTGCAGGTGGAGGCCAGACATCTGTTGGAGCGGACTATAAAGTGTTCAGACATACTGGGAAGCCCAGCTGCAAAGCTCCTGGGCTGAAATGGCAAGACAGTTCAAAGAGGTGATTAGCAACCTAACTACATAGATCAGAGGCTTTTTCAGTTCAGACCAGTAGTAAACTACCTTATGCACACAAAGTTAGGAAGGAGGGTATTTCCACTGACAAAAAGGAAATTTGAGGCTATATAGAGCTCGCCAACTTCCCAGACACTCAGATGTTTATAGAGTTTTATAGAACTCTACTGCAGTGGTTCCCAAACTTGTTCCACCGCTTGTGCAGGGAAAGCCCCTGGTGGGTCGGGCCAGTTTGTTTACCTGCCATGACTGCAGGTTCGGCAAATCACGCCTCTCAATGGCCATGGTTCACTGCTCCAGGCCAATGGGAGCTGCTGGAAGTAGTACGGGCTGAGGAACGTACTGGCCACCGTTTCCAGCAGCTCCCATTGGCCTGGAGCAGTGAACTGCAGCCAGTGGGAGTTGCGATCGACCGAACCTACGGTAGTGGCAGGTAAACAACCCAGCCCAGCCCAGCCCACCAGGGGCTTTCCCTGCACAAGTGGCGGAACAAGTTTGGGAACTCACTGCTCTATTGGATTCACTTGTAGGTTTGACAATATTGCAAAACCCCTGCATAGCTGGTGAGAAAGGAAAACCATGAAAAGAATGAAATGTAGCATTTTCAGAGTTAAAAAAGGCTCTTGTGCCCACTCTTATCTTGGCCTAGCCAATTTTCAAAACCCCTTTCATACTGAACACAAACAGCAGGGCTTACAGTTTTTAATGGCAATTAAAAGGGACTTGAGAGGTTCATAGATTATTATAGTAAAAGTCTAAATTCACCTGAGGAAATTATTGCACCACCGGAAAGGAACTCCTGGCAGTGGTTAAATCTACAGAACATTGTCATTGCTCTTTGTATTAGAGGACATTTATGGTGTGGGCAGGCCATCCTTCCCTTCAATGGCTCCAGGAATCTTGAGGGACAGCTTGCCAGATGGTTTATAAAATCATAGCATTGTAGTTTCTCCATCACACACAGGCCTGGCTATCAGTGTGGCAGATGGCCATGTTGGGAAGCCAGTTGTAAACACTGCCCCAAGCAGGAGAGTAAGGAATTAGTTACTCAAGGGGATGGGTGTGCCTCTTCCTCTACTGTGCAGAAGTACTCATGTTCCTGGCTAATCCATCGGTCCAAGGGAGGAGGGTTTCAGAGTAACTAAAATCTTCCCAATGAGAGGATTCTAATATCAAGATAGTGTGACTGGAAAATCAATGGGGAAGATAGTGTGACTGGGGAATCAAGGCCGGCTCCAGGGTTTTTGCTGCCCCAAGCAGCAAAAATAAAAAATAAAAAGCTGCGATTGCAATCAGCTGTACCGCCACCGCTTCAGTCTTTGGCAGCAATTCAGCGGCTGGTCCTTCACTCTGAGAGGGGGAGAGGGACCCACTGCCAGATTGCCACCGAAGACCCGGACTTGCTGCCTCAAGTAGCTGCTTGCTGGGCTGATGTTTGGAGCCGGCCCTGCCTGGAACATAATGTCCCCTCACATACCACAGTAAAAGCTTTCTGGTCTCAGTGGGAAAGCTTGGAGTATAAAGATGAATTACTGCATAGGAGCTGGTAGAACCCATGAGGTGATGGATACAGGTACCAGCTGTTGGTATCCAGTATAGGAGGTTTTGAAGTGGTCATGATCTTAAAACTGCTGGACATTCTGGCGCTGCAAAAACCTCAGCTAAGCTAAGTGAAAACTTCCATTGGGTAAAAATCAGGCAGGATGTTGAAGATTGGTGCAGGAAATATGGTGCTCGCATTGCAAAGAAGGTTCCCCCAAAACTGAGAGAATCCCTTGCAACAATATCTTGTGGGGGCATCCGTGGAGTGCATTGCCATTGATGTTCTTGGGCTCTTGCCTGAGACAGAAGTTGGCAATCAATATGTGCTAGTGGCTATGGATTACTTCATGAAATGGCCTGAGGCTTACCCAGTAAGAAATTAAAAGGCTGTGATAGTTGCAGGTGTGAATGAATGTATGAATTCTTAGTTCATGCTTAATGAAGAATTCTTCACAAGATTTGGGGTCCTTGATGAGTTACACACATATCAAAGAAGAAACTTTGAATCCAAAATGTTCAATGGGTTTGAGAGTCAAGGGATCCACAAAACTAGCACCAGCCCAGTACACCTGCAATCTGATGGAATGGTAGAAAGTTTCAATAGGACTCTAGGAGTTCAGCTGGCTACATTTGTAGGACAAGCCCCGAAGGGACTGGGACCAGCATATCCTAGACATTTGGATGACTTGTAGAACAACAGTCAATGAGAGCACAAAGTGTTCCCCAGCACTCCTTGCATTTGTGTATGAGCCAAAACCACCAGCAAACCTCCTGTATGGAATTCCTGAAGGGGAACAAAGGCCTTTGAACCATTTGGACTATGGAGAAACCCTACAATCCAAATCTGAAGAAGTTCACACCTTTGCTAAAGAAAATTTGTTAGTCTTTTCATTTTATCAGAGGCTACATGATGTATGGTCATATGCCTCAACTTTTAAAAGAGGGATGTGTCAGGGTTCCCTCCTCATTCCGAACTCTGGGGTACAGATGTGGGGACCTGCATGAAAGACCCCCTAAGCTTATTTCTACCAGCTTAGGTTAAAAACTTCCCCAAGGCACAAATCCTTTCCTTGTCCTTGGACAGTACTGCTACCACCATCAAGTGATTTAGACAAAGATTCAGGAAAAGGTTGGATATTTCCCCAAAATATTCCCCCAAACCCCTTCATCCCCTTTCCTGGGGTGGCTTGAGAATAATATATCAACCAATAGGTTAACAATGTGAGCACAGACCAGACCCTTGGATTTTTAGGACATTAAAAACTGATCAGGTTCTTAAAAGCAGAACTTTATAATAAAGAAAAAAATAAAAACAGCACCTCTGTAAAATCAGGATGGAAGGTAATTTTACAGAATAATAAGATTTACAACACAAACAATTCCCCTCTAGGCTCAACTTCAAAGTTACAAAAACAGGAATAAACCTCCCTCTTAGCACAGGGAAAATTCACAAGCTAAAACAAAAGACAATCTAGTGCATTTTCCTTGCTATTACTTACAATTTCTGTAAACTTAGATGTATTATTTCAGTAGGAGCTGGGTTACCTGCTTGGGGTTGGTCTCTCTCTCTCTCTCTCCTCCCCCTTCCCCCTGCTCCCAGAGGACGCAAAAACAAAACACACAAACAAATCCTCCTTCCCCAGATTTGAAAATACCTTTTTTTTTTCCTTTTTGGTCCTTTTGGTCAGGTGCCAACCAGGTTATTTGAGTTTATTAACTCCTTACAGGTAAAGGAGGGTTTTTATGCTACCCTTAGCTATATGTTTATGACAGGGGCCTAGTGTGCTTGCACAATCCTAGAAGAAAGAAGGATATTGACTCTGGATAAACTTTCGGAAGACTATGTAAATAGATTTGGAAGGATGAGATTTTTTTTATCAATAAATGGTTATAAAATTGATTTAATCATACAAACAAATCAATTTAAAAATATTTCCATTGATAGAAATTTCTAGATAGGCAAAGTTTAAAAAAAAAAAAAAAAAAGAAGGCTGATTGAGACTAAAATTTGATTTAAAGATATTTACTTTGTATATTTTGGTGTTATGTTGGCAATTTGTGTTTTTAACAGTAACAAAGCTTTAACTTTTTGAATCTTTATATGTACTTTCAAAAAATTGTCTGATTCCCCCATACATTCCTGCAACTGTAAAAATAGATAAAATAGGAAAAAATACTTAAACATCAATATTTGTCAAAACTATATTTAAAAAAATTAATTCTCCAATTTTACCTACACAGTGCAAGCCCAAAATCAATGAAGTGGTGTACAGGATACAGTTGGGTGCCAGGAGTAAACCCAAAATCACCCATAAAGATCATTTTGAGAAGATATCAGAGGACTGAATTTCAGTTTACCTGCTCCCTGAATCTGACAATGGAAGTTCAGGATGGGAAAGTTGTGACAGTAATAAGTCTGCCACTCAACAGAATGGGCAGAGTCTGCCTTAGGCAGCAAATTCCACCAAAACAATAGACATACCTCAGAAGCACACAGAAGGGAAATCCAGGGAAAGAGAAGTCCCAAAGAGATTTGGGTGGGAATAAAATTCCGTTGGGTGGGTGATGTGAAAACATCGTGACAGACGCTGTATATATGTAAATAGTTAACCTTGTATCATTTAAAATGGATGGAAACAGTGGCCAGCAAGTCCTTGAAGCCCGCACCACTTCCTGCAGCTCTCATTGGCCAGGAATGGTGAACTGTGGCCACGAGAAGCTGCAGCCAGCTGTGCAAACATAAACAAACGGTCTGGTGGCCTGCCAGTGGATTACCCTGATGGGCCGCAGGTTGCCCACCGTTGCTTTAATGCAATTAAAGCAGTCTTTCCAGGTGGTTCTATTTTGCTGCTTTATTTTTGTTGGGGTTTAGTTTAATGAAAACAACACTGTATGGAACTGACTTAACACTCTCAGGAGCACTTAATGATTGGCTGCTGGAAAATTAAAAATTTGTTTCAGTACAGGGATTTACATAATTGCTTAGGACTGTTATGGGGGAAAATAAAAAAGGAAAATACGTGAGCAATGATAGCGCTGTCTTTTAGCTGTTCCACAGTAATAAATCTAACGTCGTCCTTGGTGCTGACATGTCTTTGGAACTCAACAGCTCGTTAAATAGCTGTATGAAATTCTTTTTGAAGACATTTTTTATACCAAAACATTTTTGGGTATTTCAGTTTTGCATACTTCACCCAAATTGTGTCAATTTCCTAAAATGATACAAAATTATCAGGGCACAATCCACCTCTTGTTTTATGATTCAGGTTAATTCTTTCCATTCCTCTTAATTCCTCATTCTTTATCAAAAGTGCTGAGACTGCTTAGCCCAACTGAACTGTTGAGGCCATGTGCTACCCTTGTTGTTTGCTCAACTCTTATTGACCTCAGTGAGATACACATGTACAATTAGGTCATTAAATAGCCCTACATTTGTAATTCCAACATTTGTTGTGGTGGTGTTAGATAATTACCCTGTTCAGTGATTTTATGTTGAAGAAATCAAGAAGTATAAAGTTTGATCGCTTATCTTAGATCTGGTCGAGAATTTTTCAACCAACAATTTTTTTCCACCCCAAAAAAAAGGCAATTTGTTGAAAATGAAACTGTTCAAAAAACAGCCAGTTTCAACAAATCTCCTGACTCCAAAAATTTTTGAAAAATTTTGAAATTTGTCAACCAACTCCTTTTTGACAAAGGTTCAGTTTTTCAAGTCTAAACCTGTTAAATTTTTTAAAATAAATTTAGACTAATAAAAGCAAAATTGAAATGAAACCTTTGGGAATTATTTCAATGAAATGTTTTGATTCAAATTTTTTCAAAAAATCAGTTCACAAAAATTCTCAATATTTTTGAATTTGTCCTAATTTGAGACAGCAAATGTTTACTTTTTGAAATTTCAAATTCAGAGAGGATGTGAAAACCACTTCCCACCCATCTCTACTTAACCTCCCTTCTTCCCCTAATTCCCTTCCAAAAGCACACAAGCAAACAATCCCCAAAGATGTATCTCAATAGGATAAAGTTGAAAAACAATGACACAGTTACATTGCCAAGGGGCTAATTCTGATGCCCGGACTCCAGTTTAATAGTACCTCTCTATGAATATTCCCACTGAAGTCAATGCACTTATTCATGGAGTGAAGTGATATGTTGTAGGAGTATCAGAATCTAGCCCACAGAGAATGTTGTTGTACTGACAGTTGCTTCATATATCTCCCCCTCTGTTTTTTTGTTAGTTTTTTTTTTCCCTGGGATGGAGGATTGAGATTTGGTTCTGTTTTGCCTTTTGCTGCCAATGTTGTGATATCATTTCTTGCTCTGTTGCAGCAAAAGAACATTGACATCCGTGAACATGGAAACAATGTGAATAAATTGGCATGTAGAAGTGAGTGAATGACCATTCCTGGCTCTGTATCTAGTTCAGCTGTCTTCACCCTGCTACTTGCCAGTTTGTGTTGTTTTGACTCTCTCTCTACCAGACACGTAGATGTAGTTAAATTACCATATTGTTTATATATTTTGGTTATAGAAGAGAGACTGTTTAGTGATCTACCCCATCTTTTGACAAGCCAGGCTGATGACAAAACAAGGTATAATTCGGAGAGGGACTGTCTCTTGCTATGAGGAGATATAGCACCTAGCACAATGGATATCTTATCTAGGCCCTCTAGGCCCTACTGTGGGACAAATGAACAATAATGCAGGGTACATTACTTAATTACAGTACTTGACATTTATCAGAAATTGAGTCAGATCAAAACTGTGGGTCAATATACAGCAAAACTGAGACGTGCAATCTGGTATTTATAAAGCACGTATCAGCCATTAATTACAATAGTTTTACTTTAAAAATCTGTCTTTAGCCTTTTGTTTGAGCCATATTTCAGATGCTGGGTTACTTGATATTCAGTATTCAGCTGGCAGGTTCACTTTTATCAGGGGTTTGTCAATTGCTGGGGGTGGTGCTTGTGTGTCCTGTGCACACAGGAAGTCTGGCCAGTTATTAGGTTAGCTGTGATAATGCATAGTTTGGTGCAAGCTTCGCCAGGATCCCATGGCTGCCAAACTGGTTACTATTTTGGGGAGGGCAGCTAGTGAACAGCCATGTTTTTCTTATATGGTTCAGAGTGCAGCTCTTGAAATAGTCTTATATTGAAGACAGCATTTTGTTTTGCAAATCCTACCAGCTAGTATTTATTACTTAAAACTGTCTGTGGAAGATCAGAAACCTGGAATGTCAGAAATTCCTGCAAAGGATGAAGTGTTTCCACCAGTAAATCTGTTTCACTGAAATTAACTCATAGTATTAAAAAGTTTTATTAAGAGTTAGGGCAAAGAATCACAAACCTCTCTGGCTCTGAGTTCGGAAAGAGGGCCTCAGTGCTGTGGTGAGAGCTCAGAGAAGCCTTGTTGTAGGTATTTCAAATGCCCTGAGACAGACTGTGTAGAAGATTGTCCTGCTGCACATATTGTTCAATTGATATTTCCATTTACTGTGCACCAGTACTAAAGTCTTCCAAAGCACACAGCATAAAATTGTATCCATGATACTGCCTTTTCACACTGTGCTTGCGTGGTCGAAACAAAACCCATTTGGGTCTGAAAGAGTTTAAATATAAATCCATTTACACTTTATCATTTAAAGAGTTGGCAGACAAAAAAAAAAAACGTAGTTACTGGCAAGAGAGGGTACATGAGGCTATATCTCCTATTGGACTGACATCTGTTGGACAGGACAAGCTTTTGAGCTTCCAGGAGCTCTTCCTCATGTTTGGAGAAGGTAACTGGAGTGTCCAAGCTAAATACAAAGTGGGACAGATGGTTAAGCATATGGGCATGTGTGAAGCCTTTAGAAGACCACTTGAAATGAGCAATTAAGGGTTAGCAGGCAGTAGCGTGTGACAAATTGCTGTAATGAACCATAAAACCAGTATCTCTGTTAAGCCCATGGTTTTTGGTGTCCAGCAGAATTATGAATGTAAGTTCCCAGGATGAAGGTGGTGTTCAGGCTTTCTTTCAGGATGAGGCCTGAGAGATCAGATATGGAGTGATAGCTTTCTGAAAAGTGTTCACCTGTGGGTGACTGTGTGTTTGTCTTTATTCCTATGAGAGTTCATTCAAGATCATAGTGATTGACTATCTTCACCCTTACATAGCTGTCAGGGCATTTGATGCATTGTATGAGATATTTACATGTCACAGGCATGTGTAGGACCCATGGATTTTGGAAGGTGTTATGGGGATGGTTGTTAATCATCATAGGAGTGGAGATATGTCTGCAGGGTTTGTGTATTGTTCTGGCAGGATCTGGTGCTGCTGTGTGTTGATGTGTCCTGGTTTGTGGGGAGCTATGTTCTGATGATAAGCTTGGTGAGGTTAGGAGTTTGTTTGGAGGCCAAAAGAAGGGGGTTCAGGAAGGATGTAGTACCCACAAGTATGGGTTGGAGTTGTTTGTCTGATGTCCCATATGGGTTCTAATGAGGGGTGTTAGGTGATAACTAGGTCTGTGCAATTACATTTTTTTCCCTTTATCAAAGCAGGGTTTTCCAGGATATTTTGATGGCCCATTCCATGTTGTAATGCATTTTTCTGGAGTGTCTGTCCGGGGAAGGCCATTTCAAGCGTGTTTAGGTGTGTATCCTGCACTTTCTCTTTGGAGCAAATTCCGTAATATCTGAGTGCCTGGCTGTATGTAGTTAACTGATTCCTTGGTGATTCTGGGTGGTTGCTGGATCTGTGGAGGTTAAGTCCAGTGATCCATGGGTTTCTTGTATATAGTTGTCTGTAGGGTTCCAAGATTATTGACACTTAGAGGTAAATGATGGCTTGCCTAATCTTATAGACTTAGAAGGCTGAAATATTGGCTGCTTTTTATATTTCACAGGGACAAATAGCAATTTAGAACATTATGCAAATGAATACAAGTTGGCTTGGATCCAACACTCTGTAGTTGTCTTTTCTAGTACAAGTATCTAATGACTTGACTATCACTTGACTAGAATTTGACTATCACCTATTCTAAAACAAAGGGAATTTCCCATTGGTACAGTCAGAGGCCATGATCCAATGTCCCTTAAAGTAAACAGAAGTCTTTTCACTGACTTCATTGGAGGTTGAATTAGGCCCAGAAGGTCCATCTGTTATGTTGCTTTACTTCCCATATGACTTATGATGTGCTGTTTCAGAGGTAAGCATTGTAACTAAAACTTAATTAACCTAATACTTAAATTTTAATAGTAGGCCAAGTTCATCAATGAAGTAACTTCACTGAAGCTACTAGAATTGTAGTAGGGAGAAATCTGACTTACCTTTAGTTTTTCTCTACTGCAATTTTCGTATATAAATTATTTCTATTTTTATTGACACCTGTTTAAAATCTTTTCCATATAATTTTAATACAAGACGTGATCAATGCTCTTTCTACGAGAGAGATGCTGGGTAAAATATGTACAAAATACTATACTTACCAACCTCATGGAACTGTTGTGAGGGTTAATTACAGTAAATATATATTTGAAGTGATATATAAAGGCTGAGGATTATCATTAAAATCAAACAAAATCAACTGGAGAAAAATATACATTGGGGGGAAAATGAGTTACAATTTCCACAGAGTAAACAAATCATAGAAACATATTAAAATTTCCGCAAATTAAGGGCTAGACCCTAAGCCCATTGAAATGAATGGGAGTCTCTCCATTGACTTTGCTGGGCTTTGAATTGGGCCGTAAATAAGTAACTTCACTGAAATGTAGCCTTCAAGATTATTTGATCCCCAGTCTTGCATTTATGCATGCTAGCATTTAGCATATAAGTAGTCCTATTGAGAAAGTGAGGCATCAAAGGGACTGTTTGCTTAAAGTTAAGATGATGTGTAAGTGTTTGCTGGATTGATTTCTTATTGTCATTATTTTCATATTTTGGGAATATGTACAAGAAAATGAGAAAATAATATATCTTTTTTGGTAAAAATTTTCTCCAATTAACGTTTTTGATAAAGATGATTTTAATAATCCTTTGCTTACATAGCTCTTCAAAATGCTGCATAGAGCAACTAAGACTCTGCCTTACAAACAGGGTGCAAGATTCAATGTAAAGTTAATTTTAATTATTTAACGTTTTTTAGCTTTCAAAATCCAGCCAAACAAATATCATAAAGGAATTTATGCACATATTAAATGTGGAGTGTGGGGGCTCAGAAGCTCCCTTGAGGAGAACATGCCTCTTTCTATTACTTGCATCTTAATATCATCACCTTGACCATACTATAACAGACACTAAAATTTACTCCTAAAATGTGACCTGACTTTTAATGTATTGAACCTACAATATACTTGGTGCTTGCAACCCCACTAAAACTTTTTAGCCCATTTAGTTTCCTATATAAACTCGAAAGTTTGATATCAAATGTCGATGTAAAAAATCACGAAAGGAAGAGGAATAGTAGTTAGCAATTGACCCATATAAATACGCAAAGTTTCTATGATGACATTTGTGTCTATTTCTTCCCCCTTTCTTGTATTCCTTTCCACCTGTACTCTTCAAACGTCCCAGCAGACTGTATTTAAAAATATTACAGTATTTAAATATTTAGTGGTAATACTAAGTGCTGCCAAATTATGTAGTGACCCTGGAAAGTTATGAAATAAAGCTTGATGGAGAGCTTTAATATTTATTTTACACTAAACAGTTCTCCAGAATGACAACCAATGGTTAATTGTAGTCCTATAAAGCTGAGTGTGTGATGGGGGAGGATTTGGGGAAATCCTTTGGGATCCACATTTCCTCTTTTTATCCCATATTATGAGGTTTTTCTGTACCCTCACCATCATGATGAACACTGTCATTGTTCCCTCAGGTGGAGGGTGTGAGGAGGGATATCCTGCTAAGCAGTAGTGTATGTGTGTATTGAGTTACCCCCTCTGGGGGGTTTCAAAGTCCCTGCTGGGAATACCTCCCTGGGATTAATTAATTAAATACAGCTGAGCATAGTTAGGCTCAGAACTTTAAAAATGGACTGGGCTACCTTCATATTTCCCAGGGAAAGGGAATTTACTCTCTAGTAGGCAGAATAGAGTGCTAGAGGCAGAAAAATGCTTTCTTTATATTGTTTAGTATTTGTAGATGAATTTGTTTTTTGAGTTTCAGTATTTAAGATGCATAAGAAAAATGTGGTCATACAGAGAATTTTTTGGGGTGTGTGTGTGTTCTTTTGGTTGAACTAGAGCCTTGTAAAATAAACCTGGCCACCCTAGAAAAGGTGTGGTATTGAATTTTTGTTTGACCTGAGCCTCTGGCAAAGTTTCACTCCAGCTGCACAATCACTGACTTTGCCACACATCACCTTCAAAGGAAACCCTTCCTTTTGGCTGCAGCATGCTATGTGGTCCCTTTTCAGAGCTCTTCAATGCCTCTCCTCAGATGACTGAAGGCAGTCACTAGAGGCCAAGCACAGGAACTCCCTTCCTTCTCCTTCAGTCTCGGTGTTCTCCTCAGTGCTCCTAGTCCCTGTTGGCTAAGGGAGGACAGAATTGAGTCCAGGACACTAACTGAAATTTCTCCATTGGGATAGTCAATGGTGCTGGCACCTATTTGTTGTTTTGGAGTTACACTGCAGGCCAACTCTTCAAAGAGGCCTCAACGTGGTCTCTGTCATTGAGTACCCAAAATTGCATATTTGGTCATAACCAAGAACTTGAAAACTGCCGTCTATTTATGAATCTATTTATACGCAAACACTAACCTGGGAAGGAGATTTTTGTTTTGAAACCGCAAACTAGAGTGGCCTAGAATTCTGTCAGTCTATTATGCTTACAATTTTCTGTACCTTTTAATTATTGTAAACCTCTCCCAATTTTGTGCATGTCTTCCACAATAAAAACATACTTTAAAAGCAATTTTTTTTTAAATCAAGAATTATGCAAGATTTCTCTCTCAGGGATGTTCTTACAGCTCTCAGTGCTTCAGGAGATGCATAGAACTGGCTCAGACTAGGCAGTCTAATAGCTTAAAATCAAAACCCAGCCTTCTGCCCCAGCACTGACTTATTTGTGTTTCATGTTCATTACCATTTTTTTAGGAATCTCTGATTTCTATTAGAAATGTTGAAGAAACCACACACCAGATTTCCAATAGAAAGCAGCAGCGGCACCCAACAGCTCTTGTTTAGACATCTAAATGAAGTGGGCAGGTCTTCAACAGTGTTCAGCTTGTATTAGCTGCCACTGAGAACAGTGGAACTATTGGGTATTGGACACTGTAGAAAAAATGTCCACTTCATCACATGTATAAAATGAGAGATGAGCTCTTCTCAAAATCTGGCCCTAATTTGCTTTGGGGTAATTTAGTTGAAAATTAGTTTCTGAAATATTCAATAACTTTCCTTTAAGCTGAGACATATTTTGGCCTGTGTTGCTCAAAGAACAAGTAGCAGACATTAGATGCCAAATTTATCACCTTCCCACTTGCTTGTACTGTACATGATATTCCCACCACAAAGCAAAAACCCCTTGTGAGAAATTCCAGATTCTTTTAATTTTTTGGAAGGTCCATAGTGTATACAAATATATTTTAAGCGACTGGTTATAGGAAGTGCAGTTTTAAATATTCCATGTTTATTTTGGCAGATAACCATGATGCTTGAGCTTCACCCTGGACTTGACTTTGGCATTTATTTCAGATCAGCTAATATGAAGTTCTTCAAAAATATATATTTTGTGATGGGGCAAGGCCAGATGGTGTCAGGGGTGGGATCTTTGGTGTGCACAGCGCGGCGGGGGGG
>NC_133770.1:107192458-107211947 GCF_003597395.2 Chelonoidis abingdonii | reverse complement strand
AAAGCAGGACACCTAAGGCAAATTTACCACACATCTTCTAAACCTTGGCGATGATCGAGAGGCATGCTTAGTCACCCAGGAGACCCTTCCCCAGAAGGAATAAATTACATGAGTAAGTGAGGAATATGCCTGACGTACCCCAATGAAAAGGTTGAGGCAGTCGACATGATTAATCGCAATCGAGATGTGTTCTCTACAAAAACCGGAGCGGACGATCTGAGACCTATCACCATATCCGCATTGATTCCCAGGCCCCAGGTCAACACTGAGACCTACCGAATTCCCAGCCGCCAAAAGAGAGGAATCAGGGCTGAATTAAGAAAATGTTAGACATTAGGCCCGTATTGAGAATTCTACAGCTCAGCTGGTCAGATCCAATAGTTCTAGTGCCTAAAATCTTGTGAGTACATGAGATTCTGTAAGCTTTCGCTGACTGAATGCTGTATCCCAATTCGATGCGTACCCTCCCGCATCGCACGAACTGGTGACCGAATGGTTAGTGCCGATCTTGACTACAATGGATCTGACAAGGGATATTTGGCACGATTCCCCTCTGACCAAAAGACCTAAAGAAAAGACAGTGTTTCTCCACCCAGATGGACTATGCCAGTACACAGTCCTCCCTTTTGGGGCTACATGGGTCCTCAGCTACATTCCAAGCGCCTCATGGATAAGCTGTGCGGCCCCATATAGTTATGCAGCTGCATACCTAGATGCTGTCTCCATCCATAACTCCAGACTGGGGACCCACTTGGGAAGTTGAGCCGTACGACGCACCTTAAGGCAGGCTTGGGCTCACAGCTAATGCGCCATAGGACTAGCAGAGGCTAAGTACTGGGATATATTGTAGGAAGGGTATAGTGAAGCCCCAAACTAATAAGCTATAGGCGATTCAAAACTGGCCCCCAGCCGAGCCGAAAAAGGCACTCCGTGCGTTGCCTGGTGTGGTAGGCTACTACCGATGTTGTATTCCCACTTTCGGCCAGTAGGGCAAGTCCATCTAACGGAACTTGGTGAGGCCCAAGGTCCAAGACAAGTGGACCGAGGCAGTGGAGAGGCAATCATAGACCTTTGAACAAGCTGTCGGTGTAATGACCCATCCTCATAGCCCCGACTTTACCTGGGAATTTATTTTGCAACAGATGGCTTCCGCTGTTGGGGTTGGGGCGGTTCTTCAAAAATGATTGGAGAAGAAGAACACACCGATCCGATCTACTAAAGCAGAACGCTGCTCCAGGAACAGAAGTACTGGCAGTAGTCAAGGGAAGAGAATGCCGTTGCTCTGTCAAAATGGTGCCATGAGACCGCTGCGTTATTACCTCTTCGCCCGCGATTTATCTTGTGAGTGACCATGCACCCTTCAGTGGATGCAGAGCAATAAGGAAGAAATGGCAAGGTCACCAGGTGGCTTCTTGTTCCCTCCAACCCTTCCAGCTTCCGCATACGGGCACCGGGCTGGATGCCCACCACGGCAACGCTGATGGTCTTTGCACGAGCATGCTGCCTGGCGTCCCAAGTTGCCCAAATCTATGGCGCTGATTTTGAGCGGTGGGGATATGTGATGGGGCAAGGCCAGATGGCTACAGTTAAAGTACTGAAGAAACAGGTATGTTAGCCAGGCTAAACAAATCCTAAGTACCCTGTAACCAAAATGGCAGGTTGCTCCACGTTAATCAAGGCACCTGGAGCCAATTAAGCTCTTTCTAGAAGGCAGTGAGAAGCTACTTAATTTAAACACCTGCAGCCAATCAGGCAGGCTATCAGGCCCTGAGTTTTAAAAAGGGGCTCACTCCAGTCAGCAGGGAAGCCAGACGGAGAAGGAATGTGTGTGAGGAGTGGGAGCAAGAAGGCAAGGAAGCTGAGAGTGAGGAGTGTACTGCTGGAGGATTGAGGAGACAAGCGTTATCGGACACCAGGAGGAAGGTCCTGTGGTGAGGAATGTAGAGGTGTTTTGGAGGAGGCCACGGGGAAGTAGCCGAGAGTGTAGCTTGTCCTGCAGCTGCTACAGGGGAGGCACTATAACAGCTGCGATCCACAGGGCCCTGGGCTGGAACCTGGAGTAGAGGGCGGGCCCGGGTTCCCCCCAAACCTCCCAACTCCTGATCAGACACAGGAGGAGTTGACCCAGACTGTGGGTTCCACAAGAGGGGAAGATCACTGAGGTGAACAAATCCTCCAATAAGCACAGGACCCACCAAGGTAGAGGAGGAACTTTGTCACAATTTATATTTAAAAAAATAAATAGCTACATGTATTCCATATTCTGCTTTCTGAAGTGCGAAAATATCGTTTGTTGCTGAATGTCATACTGCATTTTTTGGGGAGCTGTCTTACTGCAAATTACTGCCAACACATCTACTGCCAAGCTGAATGATTTGTTCTTAGTAAATCCATGCTGGCTGCTAGCGATCACACCTTCATCCTACAGGTGTCTTGCAAATTGAACATTTTATACATTGCTCTAATACCTTCCCAGGCTGACTGGTCTACAATTCTGCTCCTCCCTTTTTCACTTCTCAAAGGCATTACGTTCCAGAACCTTTCCTCTCGTCCATGGGTTTGCAAATATTATTGCTAGTGGCTCTGAGATTTATTCAGCTAATTCCTTCAGTATCCTCGAGTGAATAGCATCAGGCCCTGCTGACTTGAATTCATTCAGATTAGTCAGAAGATCTCTGACATATTCTTTACTTGTCCTAATGTGCATCCCTTCCCCTTTAATTGTCCAAGATAACTGTGTTGGTTGTCTGATCACACGTTGTTTTTTGTGAGAAGACTGAAGCAAAATGAGCATTAAGCAGCTTTGCCTTCCTATCATCTTTTGTTAGTAGCTCACCTTCTCTATTGAGCAGTGGACCCACACTATCCCTCATCTTTCTTTTGTCTGACATATCTGTAGAACCCCTTTTTGTTGTCTCTAACATTCCTTGCTGGTTGAAATTCATTCTTTGTCTGGCTATCCTGATTTTGTTCCTACAAGCTCGTGCTATTTCCATGTGTACTTCCTTGGTGACATGCCTCTCCTTCTATTTCCTGTATGTATCCCTTTTGGTTTTTAGATAGCTAAAGAGCTCCTTGTGCAGCCACATTGATCTTCTTATTCTTTCTCTGCATCGGAATAGTTTGATGTTGATTCTAGTATTACAATTTTTAGGAACTGCCAGCCCCCCTTCAACTCCTTTTCTTTCTAACTAGTCTCTCCTTGGGACTTTGCCTACTATTTCTGAGTTGGTTGGAGTCTCCCTTTTTGAAGTCCTGTGGCCTTGTTTTGCTATTCTCATATCCACCTTCCCTTAGGATCTTAAATTCTATCAGATCATGATCACTTCTTCCCAGGTTTCCAGCTGCCTTCATGTCTGCAACGAATTCATCCTTGCTGGTCAAAACTAGATACAAAATGGATGTTCCCCTCATTTGTTGCCTCAACTAAATCAGAAAGTTGTCTGCTACATCTGCATAGAACTTTCAGGACATATTATGTTTTGCTGTATTAGTCTTCCTACAGATATCAAAGAAGTTAAAATTCCCTATTAATACCAGCTCATGTATGTGTTAATCTTGTTACCTGCTTGAAGAATACCTTATACACTTCCTCTTCTTGATTTGGTAGTCTATAATAGACCCCCACCATAACATCACTACTATTCTTTTTCCTTTTTTTCCCTCACCCAGATACTGTCAGTAGGTTTACTGCTCACTTCTTCTTGGACCTCGGAGCAAATGTACATTTTTGACATACAGCGCAAGTCGTCCTCCTTTTTCCCCATACCTGTCTTTCCGGAACAAGCTATATCCCTCAGTGCTGGTACACCTATCATGGGGATTGTCCCACCAAGTCTCTCTGTAATATCAATCAAGGAATAATTTTCTTCATATAACTTGACTTTCAGTTCAACCTGCTTATTCCTCAAACTCCTTGCATTGGTATACAGGCATCAAAGATATTTTTGCAGACTGCGCATGCTTAATGTTATGCACAAAATAGGTCAATTGATTTTAATGGGACTACTCACTGTGCATACAGTTAAGCACACATAGAAGACTTTTTCCGAGACTTGGACCTAACTCAGGCCACCACTCTTCAATTCTGCAATTTTGTCCTCTAATCTTTCAGTTCTAGTACTCTTAGTAGTTACTTGTAACACTAGGCTACAAAAACCAACAAACAAAGCCCTTTAAACCGAACTATGAATTGTTTTGGTCAGTTTTGTCCCTCTGCATACAGAGGAGTTCTCACAAATCCTTGGATAATGTATGTTGAGGTTCACTTACAGCTGTTACGGAACCAATCTCTCTTATGATCCTAAATTTAAGTAAGTTTGTATCTAAATACTATCTAAGAATAGATAGTAAAAAAACTGACAAGTGTAAAAATGTAAAAACTTAACCTCCTATGTAAACTTTAACTTGGCCACTTTGAACATATCTTTAGAAAAGGCTCTCATGAAGTTATGCTCTTAGATGCATGTAGGCAAATTTCAGTGACTCCACTAGTTGTCAGACTCTCACATCTGAGGGTAGAATTACTGTGTACAGCTTTCCTGAATGTTCAAGTTTTTTTCATCACAGTACATCTGGCTTCCACTGAAATCCTGCTTTTACGTGTTAGCATTAGAAATGATCCACAGTTAACCTGCTGGTGCCTTCATTTGATTTGGTCCCTAAGTGAAGAAAAACGTACATGCCTAACATTTAAAAATTGTTCCCATCATAAGTCAGAGATAGGCATGAATATTAAGAAATGTTAACTTTCTGTTCTTCTTCAAGTGCTTGCTCATATCAATTCCAATTAGGTGTGCGCGCGCTGCGTGCACATTCGTTGGAAGACTTTTTACCCTAGCAACACTCGGTGGGTCAGCTGGGTGCCCCCTGGCATGGCGCCGCTATGGCATCGAATATATACCCCTGCCGACCCGTCCGCTCCTCAGTTCCTTCTTACCACCTGTGTCGGTCGTTGGAACAGTGGAGCGCGGCTTAGCTGATCTCCACCTCCCTAGCTATTCACTCGTTCTAATACTTATTTTGTATATAGTTATTCTCTATAGTTCTAGTTAACACTTTTAATAATTTTTCGTAAACGTAGTTAGTGTATATAGTTCAGAGGGTTGGGGATTAGACCTTGCCCTCAGCTGGTGCCCAGGCCCATGCCTGGCTCACTGGGTTTCAAACTGTGCTCAGCTTGCCGCAGGCCAATGCCCACAGGAGACCCTCATGACTCCTGCCTCAAGTGCTTGGGGGAATCCCACCTTGCAGACAAGTGCCGGATCTGCAAATCCTTCAAGCCGCAGATGAAAAAGGAGTGGGACTTTTGCCTCAAGCAGCTGCTAATGGAGGCAGCCCTCACTCCTCCACCTTCAACACTGGGTGCTGCACAGTCAGCACGGCAGTGTGCCGGCACCATGAAGACATCTTGGCAGCCGGCACGGGCCCAGAAACCTGCCCGGCACCGCTCCCTCTACCCGCGAGCCAAGAAGCTCAAAGCTCCTGTGGCTTCACTATTTACACTGCAATCTGAGCAACAGCCTAAGTTGAGCCGCCCAGCATCAGTAACTGCCGCGGCACTGACAATCTCGGCACCGTTGATTCCGGCCTCGCAAAGACCGTCGAGTCCGGTGCCTGACAGGTCCCTGGTGCATGCCTTGGTAGAGCTTATCGTTCCCACCACGCCAGAGACATTTTCTACGGCGAGGGAACTGATTGCATTAACGGAGCCCACCCTGCCTCAACCCCCGGCACCATCGGTGCGGGTTATTCAGTCAACAGGCAAGCCTGCCATGGTAAGACCATCCTTGATCGGCACTGCCGAGAGGCACCACTCAAGTTCGAGGTCCCGCCAGTGTTCTCGATCTCTTCACCGATCCTGACGTTGCTCACAGTCCCGGTACCAATCTCCTTCTCGGTACCAGTCGTACTCGCGGCACCACTCGAGATCCCGCTCACCGGCCCAATACGCCAGACACCAATCCAGCTCCAGGCACCGTTCGCGCTGCAACCACTCTCATCATAGAGCTTCAAGATCCCGGTCGACTTCCCGGCACTGCGCCAGTCGCAGGTCCCGGTCCCGCTCCCAGTACTGTTATGGAACCCGGTACCACTCTCCAGTGCGGCATGGAGAACAGTTCGCTGGACGCAGGGCTCCTCCCCAAGTGGTCTCCACTCCGCCATGGCCATCGCAGCATGCGTCTGTGTCATCGCACGCCAATAGTACCTCCTACGGGGATTCGGAGGTACACAGCCGAGTTCTACATGAGACTCAAGGTCCAGACCGAGGTCCTCAACAGTGGACCTTTTTGACGCCTTGGGCATATCACCAGGCCCAAGGCGAACCCACTGTACCATCAAGTTCCGCCCTGTCGGAACATGGCGCACTGGAGACCACTGTTAGCTGCCCCCCTCCAGTGGGTACAGAGGAATCTCCTTTGGCACCAGACCCTCAGGTCCTCCCAGACCCTGACGTGCCTCCTGACCACGAGTCCATACATGAGCCACTCGTCCCTGGTCTGTCGTCTTCCTCTTCCCCAGATGAGACAGTAACCGGGACATCCTAATCAGGCTCGCCCCCTATTGATCTCTGAGCTCACTAGGACTTCCTGAGGCAAGTCACCTTAAATATCAATCTACAGGTAGAGGAAGTCCTGGAGGTTGAAGACCCTGTAATAGACATACTGTTGGCGGATGCGCTAACTCGTGTGGCTTTACCATTCATCCACTCCATTCAAGCCAAAGCGGACACCATCTGGCAATCCCCGGCATCTATCCCTCCCACGGCCAGAGGGGTGGAATGAAAGTACATATGGTGCCCTCCAAGGGGTACGAGTACTTATATACCCACCCTTCTCCATGCTGTCTGGTGGTCCAATGCGTGAATGAGCGGGAGCGCCATAGCCAGCAAGTCCCTGCCCAAAATCAAGGAAGGCTAAACGTATGGACCTGTTGGGACATAAAGTCTACTCTGCGGGGGGCCTCCAACTCAGGGTGGCAAACCAACAGGCCCTGATTAGCAGATATAATTATAATACCTGGCAGGTGGTGGGCAAGTTCACTGAACTGGTCCCACAGGACTTCCTCCAGGAATTCCAGGCCCTTCTGGAGGAAGGAAAGAAAGTTGCACGGACCTCCCTCCAGGCCTCACTCGACGCTGCCGATTCGGCAGCCAGAACCATGGCTTCCGGAATCACGATGAGACGGATATCGTGGCTGCAAGTGTCAGGCCTACCTTCTGAACTGCAGCACACCATCCAAGACCTGCCATTTGAAGGCCAGGGCCTCTTTTTTTCTCAGAAAACGGACCCTAGGCTGCAGAGTCTCAAGGACAATCAGGTGATTATGCATTCCATCGGGATGCATACCCCACAGACCCAACGAAGGTCCTTCCGTAGCCAGCCTCAGCGCCTTTACCCCCCACCCAGGCCACGACAAGACTTTGGCAGAAGGCACGGTCTCGGTAACTGCAGGCGGCAGTCTGGACCCCAAGGGGGCCACAATAACGGTCCCGCCAAACCAACGACGGGCCCTAAACCGAACTTTTGAAGGTGCGCCTGAGAGCAGAGCACCAGTCCTTCTCCAGGATCCTCTTCAGTTTTCCAACCGCCTTTCCTCCTTCCTCCCTGTGTGGACCCAATTAACCTCGGATCGTTGGGTCCTACGCACAGTAGAATTTGGATACCACCTCCAATTTATTTCACCCCCTTCCTCTCACCCTGCTTCCCCATCCCTCTTCAGGTACCCCTCTCACGAGCAATTCTTCTGGCAAGAGGTTTGTACGCTCCTCTCGATCAGGGCTATAGAGGAGGTACCGGAGGAATTAAGGGGCAAGGGATTTTATTCCTGATATTTCCTAATCCCCAAGGCAAAAGGAGCTCTCCGACCCATCCTGGACCTGGGAGGACTCAACATGTTCTTGAAAAAGTTGAAGTTCCGCATGGTATCCCTGGGGACCATCATCCCATCCCTAGATCCCAGAGACTGGTACGCTGCTCTCGACATGAAGGATGCATATTTCCACATCGCCATTTATCCCCTGCACAGACATTACCTACGGTTTATGGTGCACCACCAACATTTTCAATTTGCGGTCCGTCCGTTTGGCCTCTCTACAGCCCGTCACGTGTTCACGAAGTGTATGGCTGTAGTGGCCACCTTCCTCCGTCGTCAGCGAATACGTGTCTTTCCTTACCTAGACGACTGGCTTATTCGAGGCACCTCCGAGGACCAAGTCACCGGACATGTGGGCATCGTCACGGACCTATTTAGGCGATTGGGCCTGATGATCAATCCAGAGAAATCTATTCTAGTGCCCACACAAAGAATAGAGTTCATTGGGGCCATTCTAGACTCCAAACTCGCAAGAGCCTGCCTGCCACTGCCCCGGTTTCAGGCATTAGTTTCAATTATAAAAAGCCTCCAAAGCTTTCTGACGACCTCGGCTCGCACCTGTCTCAACCTCCTCGGTCACATGGCCGCATGCACCTTTGTAACCAAGCACGCCAAGCTACACCTGCGTCCCCTTCAAACCTGGCTCACCTCAGTTTACCTCCCAGGCAGAGATACCATAGACATGGTGGTCACCATTCCTCAGAGCATTTTAGGCTCCCTCGACTGGTGGCTAACACCTCCCTGTTGTGTGCAGGACTGCCATTCCATCCGATGCAGCCTTCAGTGTCCCTAACGACGGACGCGCGTCATCTCTCGGCTGGGGGGCTCACCTAGGCCATCTTCGCACGCAAGGCCTCTGGTCATCTCAAGAGCTAGCGTTGCACATAAAACGTCCGAGAAACTGAGAGCAGTCCGCCTGGCGTGCCAGACGTTCCAGCAACATCTGCAGGGTCGTTGTGTTTCAGTGCTTACGGACAACACAACGGCCATGCACTACATAAACAAGCAGGGAGGAACTCGATCCTCCCCCCTTTGTCAGGAGGCGATCCAACTGTGGGAATTTTGCATAGCCCACTCAATAGACCTTGTAGCATCCTTTTCCCGGGGCTCGGAACACTCTGGCAGACCAACTCAGCAGATCTTTTCTGTATCACGAGTGGTCTGATTCGCCCGGACATTATACATTCTGTCTTCCGGAAGTGGGGCTTTCCCACATAGACCTCTTCGCTTCTCGCGAGAACAGGAAATGCCAGAGGTTCTGCTCCTTCCAAGGTCTCTCGCCCCAGGCTCGATATCGGACACCTTCCTAATCCCATGGAAGAGCCAGCTGCTTTACACCTTCCACCCCTTCCCACTGGTGCACAAGGTTCTCCTAAAGCTCCGCAGGGACAGGGCTCCTGATCCTGGTCGCCCCTGCGTGCCCCGACAACACTGGTACACCACGTTGCTGGACCTCTCGATAGCCAACCCAATCTCCCTGCCTCTTCATCAAGATCTTATAACTCAGGACCACGGCAGGCTTCACCACCCAGACCTGCAATCCCTTCATCTCACAGCGTGGCTCCTGCATGGTTAACCCAATCGGAGTTACGCTGCTCTACCCCGGTGCAAGAAGTACTCCTGGGTAGCAGAAAAACCTTCCACTCGGTCTACATACTTGGCCAAGTGGAAGCGATTTTCCTGCTGGTGTCAAACACTGAATGCCCACACCCATGGAGGTTCCCATCCCCACTATACTGGACTACCTCTGGTATCTTAAACAGCAAGGCCTCGCTAGCTCTCATCATTGCGAGTGCACTTGGCGGCTATTTCTACTTTCCACCCAGGAGAAGGTAGTCACTCTGTCTTCTCCCACCTATGGTTTTTGAGGTTCCTCAAGGGTTTGAGCGTCTATACCCCCTAGTACTGCCGCCCCGCCCTTTCCTGGGACCTCAACCTGGTCCTGACAAGGCTTACGTCTCCTCCATTCGAGCCATTGGCAACCTGCTCGCTCCTATATCTGTCATGGAAAACAGCCTTCCTTGTAGCCATCACGTCGGCTAGAAGAGTCTCTGAGCTTCGGGCTCTGATGGTGGACCACCATATATACAGTGTGTCCACAAAGACAAGGTGCAGTTGCGTCCACATCCAGCGTTCCTCCTCCAAAATAGTATCGGCCTTCCATCTCAATCAAGACATTCCTCTCAGTCTTCTTTCCCAAACCGCATGCATCTCGTCAGGAGCAGCAGTTACATTCCTCGACGTCCGTAGGGCGCTCGCCTTTTATATTGACCGGACGAAGCCCTTCCGCAAAACGCCCCAACTCTTCGTTGCAGTGGCAGACCAGGATGAAAGGCCTACCCATCTCTTCTCAGAGGATTTCGTCCTGGGTAACGGCGTGCATCCGTACTTGCTATGATCTAGCTCATGTTTCTCTGGGACATATTACCGCACATTCTACCAGGGCTCAGGCCTCGTCGGCTGCCTTCTTAGCTCGAGTACCTATCCAGGAGATATGTCGAGCAGCTACTTGGTCTTCAGTACACACCTTTGCTTCCCATTATGCCCTGGTGCAACAATCCAGAAATGATGCAGCCTTCGGCTCAGCGGTTTGCATTCTGCAGTATCTCACTCCGACCCCACCACTAGGTAAGGCTTGGGATTCACCTAATTGGAATCGATATAGCAAGCACTCGAAGAAGAAAAGACAGTTACTCACCTTTGTAACTGTTGTTCTTCGAGATGTGTTGCTCATATCCATTCCAAAACCCGCCCTCCTTCCCCACTGTCGGAGTAGCCAGCAAGAAGGAACTGAGGAGCGGATGGGTCGGCAGGGGCATATATTCGGCGCCCAGCCCACCCACCGAGTGTTGCTAGGGTAAAAATCTTCCGACGAACATGCCCGCGGCGTGCGCACACCTAATTGGAATGGATATGAGCAACACATCTCAAAGAACAACAGTTACAAAGGTGAGTAACCGTCTTGTTTGTTGAGCCCTTTTGGCATCAACTATTGTTTCATGGATTTATTGTCCTTTCTTGTTTTGAGGCTATGATGACCACCAGAGCACCCCTTTGCGTCAGGGTTTGATGTTGCAGGGTGCAATGTTGCATCTCCAGCACCCCCTGTAGGCTGTGCTGTGAACGCAGATCAGTCCCCTGGTGAAGTATCTAGTTCAGATCCTTGTTAGGGTAACAGTAGTTCAAGCTTAATGTCCAGAATTTCTCACCAAACCAGCCCTTCTTCTGGGCTCTGTCTTCAATCTCCTTTCTCAGCTATGCTGGAGTCTTCTTCTACAGCTCTGATATGGAGCTCTGACTCCTCAGACCAAGTCTTCCTGAGGTGTCTGTTCTCCTGCAGACTCTGTCTTAGGCCCCTTCACAAATGTCCCTGTGGTTCTTCCTCTCACACTAAGCTCTCTCCCTTTTGAGAGACTCAGGTGTTTATTAAGTCATCCCTAGTACCTCTTTGTACATCTCTCTGGCTGAGAATTAAGTCATGGGCAATAGATATAGCTAATAAGTTCTTAGCCTATTCTATACCATGATGGGGTTTCACCCAGGATATAGGCCTTTATTTCAGTACTGAATCCTTGGCCTCGCATTGACAAATTTTGCTGATGATAATTTTAAATATCTTGCTATAAGTCCATGATTAATAAAGAAAAGAGAAAAACTGCTTTAATGTTTATCCTACAGTGTCATCATATACACGTTAACACTGGGCCAAAGACATTAGCAATATTAGTGCCACGCACTTGTCATCCTTCATCTCCTTTACTTTTATGCTGTCAGATTTGGTGTTACATTTCCTTGATTAATTCTGCAACAATCAGAGTTAAAGAGTGGGGCATCTTTTCTTAAATCTAAGTTTTCCACATGGAGATTTTGTCCCTAAAGACTCTGAAAATCACTCTTGCAATTTACACTGGTCTTTTTAAAAACTCTGATCAATGCATCACCCGTTGATTTCAGAGCCCTCCTTTCTGCTATTCAGAAGGAAACCTGTTGAGATCTAAGCAGTATTGGGTTCGAGTGATTGAGTGGTGGGAAGAAGAGGCATCCATGATGGGATCTCAATCTTTTATTTCACAGTACAGATTGGAAATATTGGAGAGCCCCCATCTCCTCTCAGAATGTTTAATATGTATTTTCTTTCATTCAGTAAAAATACATTTTTAAAATTCAGACACCAAAAGCAAATTCAGGAAATCTTCTACATTTATTAATTTACCCAAGATTAGATCTGAAAAACGGGCATTGTTCTGTTTTTCTTTAAATAGGTAAAGCTTCAGGGTATGCTTTTGCAAGGCTCACATTCCTTACACAACTAAACTGTGTTTCCAAAAGGTCTATAGAGAAGGTAGAGCCATGCTACTTAATGTCTGTAATTGCAGGTATTAAACAAATTGTTTCCATGGAATCCTAGCCTAGCAATAGACTTTTTTTATGCCAATGATCTTTTCTACTCAGTAATTGTCCACCATGGAAGCTGAACAATACATTACTGCTCCAGTTAAATGGCCTCAAAGATCACTGAGAAAATTGGTATTAACAATGTTTTCCATGTCTGCCAAGGCCTGGTTGTACAGTATGGTCACCTTATCTGCTAAAGAAGATGCCAAATGGGACTTTATTCCTGTAGTGTCCCTGCATTACTTTTATTAGAAGACTGGTCAATTGACAGCACAAATGTCTTTCACCAATTACAAATTGTCTGTAATCTTCTATATCTGTGGGTAATGGTTGTCTGGGAAGTGGGGAATAAGCTGTAAGTATTTTTTGAGATTCTTCCCCTGCAGGGAAAAGATCTCACTGTTGACAAATATACAAAGACAATTGTGATGTAAGGAAGGAAGGGTCTGGCTGAATTTTCCCTCATTGTGTCCAGTTCTTTCTTCAACAGGAGAATGAGTAGACCTGGTTTAATTATGCTTTTTCAGTGCTGAATTTCTCTGTGGCAATCATAAAGGGTTTTGAGGTATGAAGTAGGTGTTTCAGTATGGCCTCTTCTGTGGAATTGAGAAGAATGCCCTCCTAGGTGATGATGTACATGAAGTACTCAGTTACTGATTTCTGAGCAAGGTTACATTGTCATGTTCTTTCTGGTTTGTTTATCTTAAATGAGCTATTGAAGTGTATTTTCACTTAGCTGAAACAATGTTCTCATGAATTTTGTAGAATGACGACAGTGGGTGTGAGACGTGTAGCATACTGAACATCAGAGTGTGAGTGGAATGTGAGTAGGCAGACAACTCAGAACATACAGGGTCTCGTGGGAATAGCAGCGGGTGACTATCTAGACTTGCTACCTCCAACCTGTAAAGTGGGTAGGCGGGAGGGGAAGAAGAGGGAAGCAGATTACAGATCAGAATGTGCTCTGACCCATGACAACCATACCAGCTGGAGTTCAGTGTACCCACAGTCACATGTCTCAAGTCGTGCGTATGGATGTTAGGGGGAGTGAGGGCAACAATCTGTGGCTCCACATGCACAAAGCTAGCAATGTAAACAATATGTAGCCACAGAGTGGAGCAAATGGGTTTTGTTGGGTTTTTAAGGGGTATGTAGAGGCAAGGACATTTATCTGGTAGTACTCTATCTGGGATGTAGCAGTCCTGTAGACTTCCTTTTGGAATGTGCCTCTTTATGGTTAAATGTAAATGGACAAAGCAGGGAGGAACAGAGGGAAGAATAGGCACTCATAGCAGCATGTTCTCCCAGAAATGATTCATAATGTGAATCAACTTTCATTATATGTTCTTTCTGCCATGGGCAGCAGTAACTCCCCTGTTGTGGCTTTCACCATGAGGAAGTTTGGCAGCATGCTGGTGGTGGGATGTGAGGGAGACAGCCAGTAACAGTATGACACCTTTGGGAGCCATGCTCCCTTTGTTATGAGGTTCAAAAATGGTTTGGAAGCAGTGGAATCCTTGTGTACAGTCTGAGATTCCATGTGTAGTCCTGTACACTTCCAAGAGACATGAAGAATACTGGGTTGACCTTCATTTTGTTCTGTTCAGCTGTTATCCCACCAGCTCCAAGGGGACGAATGTCTTTTAAAATGCTGCACAACTTTGGGAGAAGTACTCCAAATTGTTTTTTGTTTTTTGCTGGTGGGAAGTGTCTAGCTTGTGCTTTATCCTTTATCAACCATCAAGAAATCCTCAAACTATTATTAGTCAGCTACTATTTAGCATCTATATTGCAGTACCATTCTACGCACTCAGGTTTGAGGCTTCATTGTGCTAGTCGCTGTATAAGCAATAAGGAATGCCACAACCAAATAAATTAGACACATTGCCGGTGTGTCCAAAGGCTTTGCTTGTACTGTGTTATAAGAATCAATATTCCCGAGAAGGTGCAGAGGTTTAGGATCCAATCCTGCTTCCAATGTAATGACATTTCTTTTTAACATCAGTGATGCAGGATCAGGTGCTTGGTTTCGATAAAATCCAGATTAGCAGATGCTTTGGTCTGGAGATCAGGATAGGAGTCTCGAGATCAATCTTCCCTTGAAATTGACTATTATTTGGATTTACAGGTTCAGTTCTTTAACTGTAACCTATTCACCCAATCTGAATTTAATTCAATCCAGCTTTTCTTTTCAAAAAAAGTCTTTACAGTGTTCTGAGTTTAAAAGCCATTCCTTCTATGCTCCTTGGAAAAGTTACATGTATAATGTGGTTATTTTTTAATTTCAGGTATATTTGCAGAGCTAAAGATGGTCTAGACTTTGACTGAAAGATTTAAACTAAACTCAGATGACCTGTACTATATATGAAAATAAATAATAATCACTGTCTCCTGCTATTTAAATGAACCAGTCTAATCTTCAACTGGATTTCAACAGTAGGAATAAAATAATACTTCTAAAAAGCCACAGATGCAGCATAAAAAGTTCTCATGTAGGAAGTTTTACCTAGGGTGACTGTAAAGATCCAATTATGATGAATTTTTCCTGTAAACTTCTTTGAAATTAGGAAGTGGAAATTTCATATCACATGAAAGGGGATGTTCTCAAACTTCATTGCACCACGACTTCCCTTCTGACAACAAAAATTATTACATGACACCAGGAGTGGGGAACCGAAGCCTGAGCCCTGCTGCCCTTGGCAAGGGGTCCAAAGTCAAAACCAAAGGGCGTCAGCCCTGGGCCAGGGACCTGGACAGTGGGACTTGAGCTTGAGCTTCAGCTTCAGCTCTGGGCTGCAGTAAATCTAATGCTAGCCCTGGTGACCCAATTAAAATGGGGTTGTGGCTCACTTTTGGGTCCTGACCCACAGTTTGAGAATTTCTCCAATAGACACAAACTTAATGGATGCAACGGTTTTCATTATAAAGTGCTAATTCATTGACTGTCTCATACTTGAGTATTAGTAATCTGACACGAAAATTTTAAAAGAAACACACACATGTAAATTACCAAATATGTAACAGGGGGGCGAGGTGAAGTCCAAACACTGGAGATATACTTGGAACAAAAGTTCAAGTTTTCCTACAGTGTAAATTCAATAAATAATGAGTCCTAGTGACATTTAAGGAATTTGGTCAGAACAGTAAGGCTAAAACTGGAGACTTGAATCCAGGGAAAATATGAAACCTGAAACTTGGGCCAGATTCTCCAAAATATTCACAAATCTCCAAGGTTCCTATGAAAATCTACCTATTTGCGTGCTCAGGTGGACACCAAGTGAAGCTTTGTGGCTTAGGCTGAGCATATAATGTTTGTTTATATTACTGTAGCGCATGTGACCCTCACTCATGGACCTCCTCTGCAGCATGTGGTTGCCGGTCACTTGCCAGGATTGTCTGGGTCTATTTCATTCTGTCATTTTCCTGCAATTTCAGAGGTCTCAAGCACTGATTTGCCTTGGTCACTCCTATCTCTGCCGGTAGCATGTTAGTCTACTCTCCTGTGGTCTGTGTTACTTGGGTCTCATTTTGGTTATTGGGTTTCATGTGCAGGTGCTGGGTGGTGGTGGTGGCGGCGGCGGCGGCCTGTGATCTATACAAAAGGTCAGACTAGATGATCTAGTGGTCCCTTCTGACCTTAAACTCTGAGCACCCCATAATACCAGGTGCTGTACAAACACAGAAGTGAAGGACAGTCCCTGCATCAAAGAACTTATCATTTTGAAATTTTAGGTAGTTCAAACTCAAAAGTGGGTATGAGCCCACAAGAAGTAAAACTAAAAATAAAAATTCTCACCAGCCCCTGTGATGTGATACCACTGAGCTGTAGGCTGTTCCTAGTCTTATGACTAACTTTTTAAGAGTTTGATGCACATGGGTCAAGAATGAAAACTGATTAGTTCAGAAAAAGTACGATATGATTTAACTTATTTCTACCAGAAGATCATATTGAAGCATAAAGGGGTTTCAACGTGGTAGTGTTTTGAGGATGATAGCCAATGTACATAAACTGATGTAAATTCTGAACTTTCTTAAATGTTGCTTGGTGTTTTAAACGTGTTAGTTTCTTGTGCATTCCTTGTTTCAGAAGCCTGTTGAACATTTTGTGGGTCATATTCTCTGGTGGCCTTCACATTATGTAGTGCAAATAATGGAGGGGGGAAATAAAATGTTACAAAATCAGAATGGTAACAATTTATACCTACTTTGCACACTCAGTGTAGTAAATGTGTAAATGACTACACAAGGTGCAGAGAAACTGTGTCTGATCCTATAGGTAGGTTTCTTTAAGTTACAGATATAAAAATATTTGTACAGCTGCAGAGAAATGTGTAGTGTTTGGGTTGCATACTGTACAGATGTGGATTAGAGCAGGTAGAGTAACACTCTGAATAAATGACCAATAAAGCCTCAAAATAATGCACTGAATGCTGATGGGTACTGAGAAAGCAAGTCAGAAAGCTGGCTTTGGACAGTGCATGGTGTCTGACACGCTGCCAGCTGAGTGAAATTGATTAGAATTCCACCCTCTGGAGCACTGGGATATGCTCTTTCAGTGCAATACTAGTGTGTTTCACTTCTTTCTCTTCATGTTCATCTGGTGAAGTGAAACCAAATAGGATTATGGGCTCTGAAGTTTTGTCTACTGGTTCAGCAGAAACTACAGTTCTACTCAGTTGCATTTTGCTGCCAAGTGGAATGCAAGAGAGATGGGACAGAATAGAGAGAGGCAGGGGAAACCATAACGAGGGCATAGGGAGGAGAGAGAGGGTGCACTAGAGAAAAGAAACAGGAGCGAGAGAGCTGAATCAGTAAGAGTACAGATCAGGGATTAGCACAGTGTTTTATACTCCTAGAATCTTTCATCTGAACATTTTAAAAGAGCTTGGCCAACAGATAATTTAGGCTTAATTCACTAAGCCTCAGTACATTGCTGTCAAGTAGGTAAGTGTGCATTATCTCTGGTTTATAGATGGGGAAACTGATGCGCAGAGTGGTTAACCA
This sequence comes from Chelonoidis abingdonii, assembly GCF_003597395.2. Taxonomy (NCBI): domain Eukaryota; kingdom Metazoa; phylum Chordata; order Testudines; family Testudinidae; genus Chelonoidis; species Chelonoidis abingdonii. The sequence continues at coordinate 107,194,673 of NC_133770.1, read as the reverse complement.
TCTTCCCACATGTAAAAATCAACTAAGGGGGAAGTAGAATCTTTCGGTGGATTCCTCAGCCTTGTATGTGGTGTGGCATTCTAACCTTGGGGGAGTATGCTGTAACCCCCATATTCCTCATTTTCATATAACCGTGATCTTACATATAAACCATGTCTTGTAAGGTATCGAGGAAAGGTTATGATTTGCTGAAAGTCATTTCTCTATTCATCTACATGTATCATGAATGCCTATGAAGTCATGAGAATTGTGTCATATGATTGTCACTAAAACATGCTGTAAATTGGGGAAATCAGCCAGATATTAGCTCCCCAGAGGCAACATCAAGGAAAATAACCAACTCCTGGGCGGGGTGTCAAACAACCCATCAACAGTCATTGTCCAGCAAGGGAGCTTCAATGCAATGACTCATCTGCATGAGGCCACACCAGGGGTATTGCTCAACCTTGCTTGGAGAGACTCAGTAATGCTCACCTGACTCTGAAGGGGGTGGTGGGGCAAAGCCAAGAGGGAGGAAAGGACATGGTAAAAGGAAGAGACTTTTGCTAGGCTTTCTTCTCTTTTCCACCTACACCTACAGACACCACACCAAGCAACTGAAGTGCTGATCAAGGGGGAGAACCTGGCTGAAAAGCAGCTAGCCAGCCTGTGGTGAGAAGCATCTAAGTTTGTAAGGGCACTGAAAGTGTTCAGATCAGTTTAGAATGTGTTTCACTTTTATTTCATTTGATCAAATCTGACTTGTTGTGCTTTGACTTAAAATCACTTAAAATCTATCTCTATAGTTAGTAAATCAGTTTATTTATTCTGCCTGAAGCAGTGCGTTTTGGTTTGAAGCATGTCAGAGATTCCCCTTGGGATAACAAGCCTGGTACATAGCAATTTCTTTGTGAAATTGATGAACTTAGGCCATGGCTACACTTGGAAATGTGCAGCGCTGGGAGTTACAGCTGTGGTTGTACAGCTGTGTAGGAACAGCGCTGCAGTGTGGCCACACTGACAGCTACCAGCGCTGCAGTGTGGCCACATTTGCAGCAGTTGCAGCGCTGTTGGGAGTGGTGCATTGTGGGCAGCTATCCCACAAAGCCGCGGCACCTGGGGAAGCAGCGGCGAGGCCGCACCAATGTGATCGATCTGCCTGACCCTATGGACAGCTTGCCTGTGTCAGCAATGGGTGCCCAAGGCCTCCACGGCACAGGGTGGCGCAGACGCGTTAGGCCTGTCTGGACAAAGGACCACGGATAAACTTGCGCAAGCACATTAGCTACACAACCGCTCGGCTGAAACTTTGCAGAGATTAGAGGCTGATACTGCGACATGATAGACCAAATCAATGGCTATCCACATCTAGCATGCATGCAGGCAGCCAAACGCCCCCCTCCTCTCACCAAAACAATTCTCCTCCTTAAAATAAAAAGCTGCTACTGGGGAAGAGGACGATCTGTCGCGTTCTTCACAAGTATTCAGCATGTGCTGGACTCCGGACGCTAGCTTCCTCCTGGTTGAAGAAGAGCTCTGGCTGCATGCCTCTGGGGCCTCCGGGGTGTCTTCCCACCACACCCAGTACCCCACTCTCGGGTTACTCCCACCCCACCCCTCTCTCCCGGCTCTGAAACTGTATCCATCGGGGTCGCGGATTTGCAGGGGTCACACGCCAAGTTCTGCATCCAGCCTCGTGTAAAAACGGCAGGTCGTGGGGCAGCACCTGAGCACCGGTTTCCCTCACGGGCTTTGCAATACGCACTCCGCACTCTTACTTTAACCCTGCACTGCAGCGCGTTCCGTTCATGGCCCTTTGCAGCATGGACTTTGATATCTGCCTCAGGTATCATAATTTCTACGGCTGGAGCGCGCCTGTGAACTGCACAGCTTCCTCACCCCCAAACACTGATGAGCTGCCAGCTCGCATTGCTCCATGGCTGGGGCTCGTTGGGGTGGGAGGCATGGTCAGTGATTAATTGATTTGATTGCACTCACACCTGGCTGAGCAAACGGAAGAGATTTTAAAATTCCGGGGCATTTAAGGGCAGGTCACCTGAGCCCCAGGGCAGTGGAAGTGTGAAACGATGAGCAGTAGCGGCCGAAAAGGTATGCTGGGATACCTCCTAATACCGGGAGCAATAACAGCGCTTTTGGTGTCCACACCCCTGATGACAGTGCTGCATCACCAGCGCGGGAATCCTACATCCCAAAGCAGACCAGTGGACGAGCCAGT
>NC_133770.1:107013434-107192433 GCF_003597395.2 Chelonoidis abingdonii | reverse complement strand
CCAAATCAGCGAGGCTCCAAACCCTCCATGTAATGAGCGGGCGCCTGTGAGGTTGTCGCGGAAAGGGGACGGAAAACGTGTGGGTCATGCCACACCGCGCATCTCCTCGTCCCACCCCAAAGTTCCTCGTCCATCTCCCAAGGCGTCAGTTACGAGGACCTTGACACACGGTCAGCAGTACTCCGCTCCAGACAAGCTCGTGGGTAAGCCTCATGTCTGAGTCCATAGACGAGGGCGCCGGCTAGTCCTGGTCAGAAATCGGCACCGCACCAAAGCTGGCTGAGCTCGGCGATCTTTAGCGAGATGAAAGTTCGCCAGACGCCTTGACATTTCTACGTTCTCAGGCCTATTGTGCACCACATCCTTCAGCTAAACCCAAAGTGACAAGGATGAGGGAGTCCAGACGCGACGACGACGAAACGACACGATGATGATGAACGATGCTAGGTGACACAGAGTAGGAGTACGAACTTCACCTGACTCGGCCGGATATCAACCTGCCAGAAGATCGTGTGTCCATGTAAGAGTAAGACGTGCTCCAGGCGAGCCGTGGATACGACGCCGCCTGTTGGGCTCAGCGGGAAACGCAGCAAGCGGAGTGACATGTGGCGAATCACTATCCGAGGCGCCTTCGCCCTAGCAAGGTCGGGGAGAACAGCCTAGTGGCCTCTGCGCAAAGGCGAGAGAGAATGCTTACAGAGAAGGCGCAAGAGTAAAGATGCTAACCTTTTCATGGACTGTTGTGCTGAGCGCCTGCCCTCCCACCCTGCGAGCGCAAGACACCCATTGAGAGCGCCCTGCCAGTGAGACACGCAACGGTGCCCAGGAGTATCATCAGTCTGGAACCATGGCAACTCAACAGCTACCAACCTGGCCGGACGAACCCCAGGTTATTGAGGGAAATATTCCGCAGCGCGATTACAGCACGGCAGGTGAGCAGAATAGCAGGTGTCCGAAAAGCCAGCAAATGGGAGCTTTATTTGATGCAGGTAGCTATTTTTAATAGTCACCGTCATACCCTACCAAACCAAAAACCGACTTTGCGATTTGAAACAGTGCAGATCTTTGCTGCACATATATGAGCCTTTTGCGCAAAATGGGTTTTCACCTAACTGTGGAGGGGCAAATAGATGGTACATGAGCCTATTCTGGCACCACCCCACCAGGTCATCTGAGTACATAGAGAGGAGACAGAATGATGTGAGCTCTTACATGTTATCTTGATTTCTGGAGTGAGCAGACACAGCTGTGATCACGAGCGAGGAGAACTATTTCACACTAGTTTACCCAGCGGCCTGAAGAACGAGACGCAATCGATGCACCACATTTTTTACGGGAACAGGGCCTGTTCAGTGAAAACTGCCAGGCGGCGTCCTGATTCCAGACCGGCAAATCACAGTAGGGATATGTCCGAAATGCCAATTGTGCATCCGATTGAGACACCCGGTTACCCTTAATAGCTGGCTCAATGCGAAACTAGGTAACTACATGGAACTGACAGAGCAGAAAGCAGGGTCCAAAACTAATCCACGAGTCCAGGTGCGAAGTGCGAAGCTAGCTCAGTCGGACAAAGTGCGTTTATGCGCGCACGTATGAATTGGTACGCACGACATGCTGGCCTACAGGCTCAACGAACGGTGCTGGAATGCAAGACTTTTGAAAGTAGAAGTGACGAAATCTGTCGCCGGAGGTAATCCGAGGGCGACGTAGATGGCACTGCGTCGCGATCTCACGAATCTTCTGCGGATAAAGCATAAGGAGCCGCAGCGGCATGCAAACGTCTCTGCGCATATATCGTACGCAGAATGTGAGCCAGCACTGAGGGCACAAAAACTCCATCTCTTGGACCGCCGCAGAAGTATTGTAGGCACACCAGAGCTAGAGCCACAGGATATATCAGTCAAGAAGAAGGCCCATGTCACACTACCAGACTCTGCCCCTGGAGACCAGCGCCTGCGATCCCTAGCAGCACAGAGCAGACAAGGGAGAGGCAGCGCAACAACCAAAGTGGAGAAAGCATTCTGGTGCTCCGACCTGCCCTGTCAGACACCTGGGAAAGAGCGTCGGCATATCACTACTATTGTGCTCCCCTTGGCGCACACAGCTGGGGACCAGGCAAGATAGGCTTGCCTCGATCAAGTAGGCCAAGTAAGATGATCTCGATAGCCAAAACTGAGTAGAAGAGGACCAGAACTAGACAGTGACACCTATTAAAAATACAGTACATAAACAAGGCCTGCCTGCGAGTGGTAGGGATCACAGACAGTGCTGGCACCTCATTGGGAGATCACTCGATCGTAGCCATGGCGTCGACCAACGACGCTGAGCTAAGCCTTCTCACGAGATTCTCACACCTGTGCACATCGGCATGAGGCGAGATATGGGGTCGAGCAGCACCTCGATCAGGCTAAGTCGACTTCAGCAGCTCTAGTACTTGCGTCCCTCTAGCCATGGGCTGCCCCTGTCCCGTGAACGGTACAGGTGTCAGCGAGCGCGAGCATCGTGTCCGAGCAGAGCCGGTCGTGCATGAGCGCGCGTGACTAAAAAGGTGAGCCTTTGCACGCCATGGAGTGACTACGCTCATTGTCGAAGCGGCATGGGCGGGTATCCACGCGAGTGAGCTAATCAGCGATCTCTGTCTCCTTGGCAGCGCGGCCAGCGTTCCGTGACCTTGCCAGAGAAACCAGGTTCCCCGTTCGCTGTGGTCTGCCGAGGAGAGGGGTAGGGCTTCTATGGCAACGCCCTCTGCATAGCCATAGTACTCTTGTACCAGCTTTCCTTTTTACCTGCCTTTCTTTCCCTCCACTCGGTCGGACATCTTAACTCGCGCCTAGTCCTGCCAGAAGGCACTTGCAGTCTACTGCCAGCGTCGCCCGTCTCAATACTAACTGTGCACTAACGACTCCTTACCGAATATACTCCTTCGTGCTTCTATCTCCTTCTCAGCGGCCTGCCGTCTACCTTAATTATGTACTCTAACCGGTGTCAACGGTGTACAGTGGTTGGCCGGGAGTCCATCTCAACGAACCCACTTAAAAAACCAGATCTAGATAACATTATTACAAGAGTGGCGGCACGGAACATAAATGAGAGATATTTATAATGCTAGATCGGAACGTATGTGTCGAGCCAGTAGTAGCACCCCACTGATACGTATGGAGATGAGTCGACATGCAAGCATAGAGATCACCAAGGACAGAGCAGGTCGCCTAGCCGCAATACGGGAAGACTTATGTAGAAAGCACCTGGAAGGTGCGAAGGTACACCTCCGGTCCTATTGCACCAGTACGAGACTGAGTATTGTCGATAGTCTCCTGGCGGCCGGGGCGCGCTAGGCCATGCTCAGCTACCTGCCCACAAGGGCTGAAAGCAGCTACGACTGAGGTGTCTAGGGTGCCGCATGGGGTTGCCACTGACGAATTTCATTCATGGCGGGAAAAAAGGTGAAGAGAAGCACCTTCGAGCGGAACACCGATATGCCACTGGAAACAGGATAAGCCATCCTAACATTTTCCCAAACGGCAGGCGGGGGATTTACCTTATCCCCCAATATCTCTGCGCTGCGACCGTCATCCCGATACGCACACTGGGGAAGACAGGCCCGGAGCGGGGTGGCGGCGTATCCCGCAGCAAATGTGATTCTGCCCTGGATCCCTATGCAGCTGGCCTGTGTGCAGCAATGTCCCCCCACCTCTCACAGCACAGGGCGCACGACCCTGCGTTAGCCTGTCTTGGACAGCTGCGTCCACCAATCGCGATAAACTCAATCGCAAAAGCAAAGCACACGATTGCTCTGCATTGTAAACTTTGTGCAGAGATTAGAGGCTGATACTTCTCGCCGACCATGATAGACCAAAATCAATGGTAAACAACATTACTAGCATCATGCAGGCAGGCCATAAGTGAACGCCCGCCCTCGCTCTCAGGTGCCCAATAACAATTCTCTCCTAAAATATCAAAGCTGCCTACTGGGAAACACGAAATCCTCTGTCTCTTCTTCACAAAAAGTTTCCCAGCTGCTGCGACTGGCGAGACTTCCTCCTGGCTTAAGAAGAGCCATCTGTCGCATCCTCCCTGGCCGCTCGGGTTCCGATTACCCCCAAACCACCCCTCAGTACACCGCACTCTCAAGGGTCCCCCAAGCACCCACACCCTCCCGTCCCGCTCTAGAACTGTCCATATGCGGGCGGGGTAGCCGTCCTCTGATTTGCAGTGCGCTTCACACCCAAGTTCTCCGAGCACAGCCACGGTGGTACCCAGCGTTGTAAATAACAGGAGGCGTGGGGCAAGCACCTAGCACGGTTTTCCCCTCAAAGGCTTTGCAATAGCGCACCGCGCACTCTTACCTTAAACCTGCACGCAAGCGCTCCCAACGCGAGTATCCGTTCATACAGCGCGCATGGGCGGGGCGTAAGGCATGCGACTTGGATAGCTGCCGCATCAGGTATCATAGATGCTACGGCTGGAGCGCTAGCCTGTGACGCAACTAGCTTCCTCCCCAAAGGGCGCTCCACTTGACGTAGAAGCGGCCACACTGCCAAGCCTGGGCGGACCATTGAACCCACCATGGCTGGGGCCGCTGGGTGTGAGGCATGGTCAGTGATTAATGATTTGTTGCACTCCACACATGCGCTGACAAACAGGAGAGATTTTGCAGAGACACACTCCCTCCGAGGCACTCCTTAACAGGGCAGTCACCTAGCCCCAGGGCAGTGCCGAAGGCGTGACGAGATACGACCTGAGCATCAGCGGCGCTCACCCGCACGATACCTAAAGGGTATGACACGGGCCACACTAGGGCGCGAGAGTAACCCCGGGGAGCAATAACCGCGCTTTTGGTGTCCGCGCACCCCACTGATCTAGACAGTGCTGCCATCACCAGCGCGGGAAACCTACATCACTTCTTACGTACATACTCAAACAACACAGGGCCACGCCAGTGCTGCAAGCACAGGAGTTCTGCGCGCTGGCTGGGCTTTCCAATGAGTACAAGGAGGGGCATGCGTGTAACCGCCACCCCACGGCTGCAACTCCTCACGTGTAGTGCCATAGCCTCTAATTAAAGCTGCAGCCATCACGATACATGATCCCTAATGGACCCACGTCGAGAGCGCGAGAGGTAGTAAACGAGCTTCTCTGTCACTTATGCTCGGCCAGGAGGCCTCGCCGAGACCGGACGGAATACTTCATAATTGGGTGACGGTGATATCTCGAGAGACCACAAAACCATGCAATCCTCTCCGGCGGACCTTCCTCTACAAGTCCACCTAGTGCCACACACGCCTATTTAACCTCTCTGCACACTATGCAGACCTGCTGGCACCACACTAAGCCATCCCAAGACCCAGGGAGTGAGGGACTTCACAGCAGAGGAGGTAAAGTACGCTCCCACGTCAAGGATTGGGAGCGGAGACAAGCACTCTCAAACAGTTAACTTCGCGCGCCATCCATTATGCACGTGTACAAGAGCCCTGTAGATAAATCCAAGCCCTCCCAGCTCCTGGCTGAAGGTATGGGGGGACCACTTGTGTTGTTTTGTTTTACGTTTCCACCAAGTTGTGCGAATCAAACAATTCCGTCCCTAGCGGCGAGGGCTACCACAGAGAGATAAAAGCTGGGACACACGTGACATGGCGCAACGATAAACACCTTACACTAACAGCCTGTGTCATCCGGGCCATATATGGAGCGTCCAGTCACATTGGTCCAGTTAGCACTGAGCTTGCTAGTGGGTCCTCAGGCATATGTACTCCGCCTATTAAGTCGTGGAATGAACAAATCGCACATAGACATAAAGACAGAGCTGCTTATACCTCTCTGAGATAGCCCGTAAATGCACAGCAGATGAAAATAAACATAAGCCCTAATCTAAGTTAACAACCAAAACAGGCACACCTGGGTGCCTAATGTTAGAGTTCTCTAGGTGCTCCTAAATTGCAGCCCATATATTGGTATTGAGAGACGCTAAACACTGTGCCCAATCTCAACAGTGCTAGACCTTGGAGAAGAATGGCACCGACCTGTTCCTAAAAGTGCACGGAGTGCGGGTAATTTGAAAAAGGGTCAAGGGCTATTTTCCACAGTGCGTGGAGCATATGATGCTGACCAAGCGGGAGGACGAGCACCTCACATAAGGGCCCGGCCAAGAGAAGCAGCTGCGGCCCCATGGGTATGGGGCCAAGCCAAGCTGTACCGACCTAGTGTCGGAGGCGGAGGCACCACAGACGCGAAAGCACACGGGCATGTAAGTTCTTAAGTCTTGGCGATAGCAGTTAACAAAGATGTGTAACCTAGAGGAAAAATTCAAGTTATGTACATTTACTTTCTTTGAAGTATTAAAGGTATATTAGATTTTTTTTTCAATTTCTGTTCGTATTTGGCAAATCTCATGCAATACGTGTAACTACTGAAAAACTGCATGTGATTAGGCCCACTAGAGAGGACTGTTTCAAAGTTAGTACATCTCTATTGTATTAACAACTGTGTGTTTTTTTTCATTATTGGCTCATAGTTTTCCTGAAATAGATTTAAAGCAATAAACTAGATGGGATTGACAAGTGGTCAATCTTTATGATCACTTAAGGACTTTAACTCGCAATGCTACCTTTAGTATCTTGTGATACTAGTTTTCCAACGAGTGCTTTTGATATTAAATATTCATACAAACTCTGTTTCATTTTAATTTGTTCCTAGTTTAGTATTCAATATAAAGTACTAGGGTCTGCTAAACTGACCAACCCACTCCCCCCACAACAACCCTGAAGCAGCGAGTCTCAGAGCCAGGTGAACTGCTCAGCTCCGGTATGGCATGCACTAGCCGCAGAGTAGATGGGCTGGAGTCGGGCTCTGAAAGGAGAGGGTCCAGTGCTAGGCTCGCCTGAGTAAAACATCTACAATTGCTCTTGTTAGACACACATGGCGTGAACCTGACCAGTGCATGCTGGCCTCTGACTTGTTTTTTTTTGGCAATGTATGTTAGCTAAAAGTGACAAAGATCACTGATCTGACCCCTGTTATATCAAGGCAACCAACAGCACCAACAACAAAATAGACTAAATAATTTCTAAACATGAGGAGTCTGTGGCACCTTAAATACTAACAATTATTTAGGCATAACTTTGTGGGTAAAACTCCCACTCTTCAAGCATGGATGAAATTACAGATGCGAATTTTTGATCAAAACACTCCCATCTGTAACTTCACTCATGCATCGAAAGTGGTTTTTACCATGGAAGCTATGCTCAGATAAATCGTTAGTCTTTAAGATGCCACCAACTCATTGTTTTTGTGGATACAGACTAACACGTCCCCCCCCCACGACACTTAAATTTACTGGCTACATGTTAATAATATTTGTAATAAAATATTTGTCAGGCTTCTATTAATATTTCTTAATAAAAATAGTAACTAATTATATAAAGAAGTATTTACAACTTTTAAGGCAAAAATATTTGAGACAATATCAGGCATAGTATAACATATTGAAAGAACTTCATGTTGTTCAACTATTGGCATTTTTTTCTTGTACTAGTTCGCTACTTGATTTATTAATTCTATTCAAATACAATCACCAACAGGATTTGGAAACAGATTGACTTCTGACCTCCTGGGAAACATATGGTCTTAGCCATAAGTACAGCTGTGTCTAAATGATATCATGTGTTTGCAATACCCTGGAGGGAAAATATTACACTGCCATGTTGCAGCTAGGATACTAAGCCTGGAAGTCTGAAATGCACATACAAGTATTCCACAACATTCAGTCTATTCACAGTGAGATACAATGCCTCGGCTGTAACTGAAAAGATGTTGAAGGGCTGCAATGGTTCCATCAAAAGATGCCTGCAGCTTAATTTGTAGTATTTCACTACATGAGGCTGCAGATGGATTTACAGAGCAGCTGCTCTTAAGTTATAGCTTGTTACATACAATAAAGCTATAGTATGGAATTGAAGCATCCAACAGCTTAAGTTTTATTCCCTTAGATTGTACACTGTATGCATAAGTGATATGAAGCAAACAAAGAGAAAGTCGTGCACTTCAACTTCTAGTAGGCCAACATGAAATATTGAAATAAAGGTTGTTGAGCAATTCTGATTCATTTACACCATTGAACGCATTGATTTAGGAGACTTACACCAGTGTAAATCTAAGTAACGTGAGATCAGAATCTTCCCTCTATTCATCTCATCTTCCCCAACATCATTGTTAACCTGCTGTTTTTACCATTACACAGGCTCTTGTGAGTATTTTGAGTTTCACTTTCAAATGTTGTGTGTACTCATCTAAAGTTCTTAAGTATGAATTCTTCCACGAAGACAAGAGATAGTTAACAGGCCTGCTGATTGCATTTTGCTGTTTTTATCCTGACCTTTCAAAGTATTCTCTTTTACATGTTTCTCAAGTTGTCTCTCCACTTGTTTCTACACTCTTCCCCCACCCCTCCATGCATCTAAAAGTGCAGGTCAAGTCCCTCCTTCCCACCCAGCCCAATGGTTGCACACTGCAGCTGTCTCCCTGATCTTTGCTTTCAGACAGGAACTATTCATTTTATGGCTCCTGGCCTGGCACAGCTGGTCCCAACCAAAGGAAGTGTCGTCCCTTGGTGTTTCTGTAGAGATCTCTTGTATTAGTGAGAGACTTGAGGCTTTAGGGTTTCAGCGGTGACACATTTAACTTGGCGTGACCTCAATCGCATCAAATAAAACATACAAGCATTATGGGAATAGAGAAGGCGCTGTGTCTGACATACTTGCCTCTTCATGCTTTACCTCTTGCTTTTTACCATACTCTTAATGCCATTCCCACCAGACACAATTAGGGCTAGGTTGTGCCTACCCTACATAGCTGTACAAAACATGGTATGGAGTAGCCTTCCCTTCCCAATCTTAGGTCTGCTGGCTTGCAGCCACAGCACCTGGGGATAATAAGAGTGGTGCTTCTGTTAGAGGCCTAGACAGAGTAGACAAGGAGCAGCAAAGCAGTGGCTCCCCCTCTAAGTGCCACCAGTGAATAGGGCTAGAACATGCTGGGCACAATCTGCTACACACTTTTGCACAGGATAGTAAATGTCCCACCACCCAATGCATGGGAGGCCTTAGAGGCAATAAGCATCTTTAATCACAATGCCTACCAGGTGCTTGCTTGGGCAGTGCACGCTGCCATCCTTTAATAATGCTGAAAACAGAACTAGGCCTTAGATTGTGTTGCCTTGATTCAGAAACTACATCAGTGGAAAAATACTCTCTACACTTACTCCTTTGCAATTCACAGCCTTTGTGAACTCTCCGTTCTCCAATGAGAGAGCCAAACATCATTACCTGTTCCCCGGGACTGCATATGAAGAGATCTTTTGCAGAAGGTACCATGGGATGAGAGAGGGCTCAACTACCTCACAGCACAAACCTGTTGTCCTGGACCTCAGGAAGAGGACTCTTGAGGTACAGGACATGCCTGGGGTGGACTTGGAGGTACACTCATTGACCTGCCCACCACTTCATGAGGATTTTTCTCAGACGTTAATACAGCCAGAAGTTCTGTGGTGCAAATCTCTGAGATGTAGAACCGTTCCTGGCCCTTTATCTTAAATATGAATTCTTAATAGACCATCATAAAATGTGGCACCACAATGTTCATTGGCGTTACTATGTAATTGCATAAGCGGCTGTGTGGAGGATTTTCGACATTAAAGTTGCTACTGGATGTTCTTCTAACATGATCAAGGCTGCAGCCAGGGAGTTGCAGCGCTGGCTGGGCTTTCCAAGTGTGTACACAGAGTGAGTTGCAGCGCTGTAACCCCATCACCAGCGCTGCAACTCTCCAGTGTAGCCAAGCCCTCAGATAAGCTTGCACCATCCAGTGGACCTAAATGGACACTGCAAGATGGGAGTTCCTTGGGTTGTGTCTGGGACCAGAGATATTGGCTATTGTCATTCGGTTGCACAATCCAAGGAGCAGCTTACACGCCAGAGGCTGTGCACAAACAGCCCAGGAGTGAGGGTACTCACAGCAGAGCAGGGTAAGGCTAGCTCCCAGAGTCAAGGATTGGGGTGACCTAGCAGATCACCGGTCTGGATAACACCAGAGGGGAATATCACATGTGGTTCTTGTTGTTTTTTGTTTTACGTTTCCCATTGCTGCAGATCTAAATGTATTCTTTTGCTGCATTGATATAAAGTCTAATGTTGCAAACACCTACAACTGTGTAATGCCATGAGCAGCATAATTGTTTGCAGGTTTGGGTCCTTGATTCGCCAAATGGGAAAATGACAGTAGCCTTAACTATATCTGTTATACATGGAAACTGAAAACAAAAGCTGGGTGCCTAATGTTAGGCTCCTAATTCATATTTATATTCTAAAAACAGTGCCCCAATTCTCAACAGTGCTAATCATTGAGAAACTCTCTTCAAAGTCAGTGAAGCTTTGGGGTGCTTTTGAAAGTCAGTTTATTTACTGAGGTACCTACATAAGGATTTAGGGACCTAATTTTAGGCACACATTCTTAAGTCTTGGCGATAGCAGTTAACAAAGATGTGTAACCTAGGAGGGAAAAATTTCAAGTTATGTACATTTACTTTCTTTGAAGTATTAAAGGTATTTATGATTTTTTTTTCAATTTCTGTTCGTATTTGGCAAATCTCATGCAATACGTGTTGAACTACTGAAAAACTGCATGTGATTAGGCCCACTAGAGAGGACTGTTTCAAAGTTAGTACATCTCTATTGTAATAACAACTGTGTGTTTTTTTTCATTATTGGCTCATAGTTTTCCTGGAAATTAGATTTAAAGCAATAAACTAAGATGGATTGACAAGTGGTCATATCTTTATGATCACTTAAGGACTTTAACTCGCAATGCTACCTTTAGTATCTTGTGATAACTAGTTTTCCAACGAGTTGCTTTTGAATCTAATATAATTTATTCCAACAAACTTCTGTTTCATTTTTAATTTGTTCCTTAGTTTAGTATTTCAATATAAAGTACTAGGGTCTGTCTAAACTGACCCAACCCCACTCCCCCCACAACAACCCTGAAGCAGCGAGTCTCAGAGCCCAGGTGAACTGGCTCAGGCTCCTGGTATGGAGCTACACCTAGCAGAGTAGATGGGCTGGAGTCTGGGCTCTGAAAGTGGAGAGGGTCTCAGTGCCTAGGCTCCAGCCTGAGTAGAAACATCTACATTGCTCTTGTTAGACACATGGCGTGAACCTGAGCCAGCTGATCTGGGCTCTGACTTTTTTTTTTTTTTTTTGGCAATGTAGTTTAGGCTAAAAGTGACCACAAGATCAACTGATCTGACCTCCTGTATATCACAGGCAACCAACAGCACCAACAACAAAAATTAGACTAAAATATTTCTTAAACAATGAGGAGTCTGGTGGCACCTTAAAGACTAACAGATTTATTTAGGCATAAGCTTTTGTGGGTAAAACTCCCACTTCTTCAGATGCATGGAGTGAAAATTACAGATGGCGAATTTTTTGATCAAAACACTCGCCATCTGTAACTTTCACTCCATGCATCTGAATATTTTTTTTTACTCACGAAAGCTTATGCCTAAATAAATCTGTTAGCCTTTAAGATGCCACCAGACACCTCATTGTTTTTGTGGATACAGACTAACACGTCCCCCCCCCCCCGACACTTAAAATATTACTGGCTACATTGTTACATAATATTATGTATATAATAATATTTTTGTCAGGCTTCTATTAATATTTTCTTAATAAAATATGTAACAATTATTATAAAAGAGTATTTACAACTTTTAAAGGCAAAAATATTTGAGACATATTCAGCATAGTATAACCATATTGAAAGAACTTCATGTTGTTCAACTATTGGCATTTTTTTCTTGTACTAGTTCGCTACTTGATTTATTTAATTCTATTTCAAATACAATTCACCAACAGGATATTGGAAACAGATTTGACCTTCTGACCTCCTGGGCAAACATATGGTCTTAGCCATAAGTATCAGCATGTGTCTAAATGATATCATGTGGTTTGCAATACCCCTGGGAGGGAAAATATTACACTGCCATGTTGCAGCTAGGTAACACTATAGCCTGGAAGTCTGAAATGCACATACAAGTATTCCACAACATATTCAGTCTATTCATCAGTGAGATACAATGCCTCTGCTGTAAACTGATAAGATGTTGAAAGGGCTGCAATTGGTCCATCAAAAGATGCCTGCAGCTTAAATTTGTAGTATTTCACTACATGAGGCTGCAGATGGATTTTACAGAGCAGCTGCTCTTAAGTTATAGGCTTAGTTACATAATGAAAGCTATAGTATGAGAAGTTTGAAGCATCCAAGAGCAGTTAATGTTTTATTCCCTTAGATTGTACACTGTATGCATTATGTGGAATATGAAGCTAAACAAAGGAGAAAGTCTGCAACCTTCAAACTTCTAGTAGGCCACATGAAATTAGTTTGAAATAAAAGTGTTGTTGGAGCATATTCTGATTTCATTTACACCATTGTAACTGCATTGATTTAGGAGACTTACACCAGTGTAAATCTAAGGTAACTGAGATCAGAATCTCTCCCTCTATTCATCCTCATCTTCTCCCAACATCAGTTGTTAGCCTGCTGTTTTTTACCATACACAGGCTCTTGTGAGTATTTATTGAGTTTCACTTTCAAATGTTGTGTGTACCTTTCAGTCTAAAGTTCTTAAGTATGAATTCTTCCACGAAAGGACAAGAGATAGTTAACACTGCCTGCTTGATTGCATTTTGCTGTTTTTTATCCCTGACCTTTCAAAAGTATCTCTTTTTACATGTTTCTTCAAGTTTGTCTCTCCATCTTGTTTCTACACTCTTCCCCCACCCCCCATGCAAGTCTAAAAGTGCAGGTCATGTCCCTCCTTTTCCCCACCCAGCCCCAATGGTTGCACACTTGCAGCTGTCTCCACTGACTTTGCTTTCAGACAGGAACTATTTCTATTTTATTGGCTCCTGGGGCCTGGCACAGCTGGTCCCAACCAAGGAAAGTGTTCTGTCCCTTGGTGTTTCTGTAGAGATCCTTTGTATTAGTGAGAGACTTGAGGCTTTAGGGTTTCAGCGGTGACACAATTTAACTTTGGCGTGACCTTACAATCTATCATAATAAAACATACAAGCCATTATGGGAATAGAGGAAGGCAGCTTGGTCTGACATACTTGCCCTCTTCATGCTTTACCTTCTTGCTTTTTTACCATACTCTTTAATGCCATTCCCACCAGAAACAAATTTAGGGCTAGGTTGTGCCCTACCCTTACATAGCTGTACAAAAGCATGGTATGGAGTTAGGACCTTCCCTTCCCCAATCTTAGGTCTGCCTGTGCTTGCAGCCACAGCACTCTGGGGATAATAGAGGTGGTGCTTCTTGTTAGGAGTACCTAGACAGAGTAGACAAGGAGCAGGCAAAGCAGTGGCTCCCCCTCTAAGTGCCAGCCAGTGGATAGGGCTAGACATGCTGGGGCACATTTGCTGCTACAACTTTTGCACAGGTGAAGTAAATTGTTCCCACCACCCAATGCAATGGGGGAGGCCTTAGAGGCAATAAGCATCTTTAAATCACAATGCCTCCAGGTGCTTGCTTTGGGGCAGTGCACCGCTGCACTATCCTTTTAATAATGCTGAAAACAGAATCTAGGCCTTAGATTGTGTTGCCTTGATTCAGAAACCTACATCAGTGTAAAAATACTCTCTAGCACTTTACTCCTTTTGCAATTTCACAGCCTTTTGTGAAGCCTCCTGTGTTCCAATGAGAGTAAGCCCAAACATCATTACCTGTTCCCCTGGGACTGCATATGAAGAGATCTTTTGCATAAAGGTTTACCCATGCTGTATGAGAAGAGGGCTTCAACTACCTCCACAGCACAAACCCTGTTGTCCTGGACCTCAGGAAGAGGACTCTCTGAGGTCAAGGATCCATGCCTGGGGTGGGACCTGGAGGTACACTCATTGACCTGCCCACCAACTTCATGAGGATTTTTCTCAGACGTTAATACAGCCAGAAGTTCTGTGGTGCAAATCCTCTGAGATGTAGAACCCTGTTCACTGGCCCTTTATCTTAAATATGAATTTCTTAAATAGACCATCATAAAAATGTGGCACCACAATGTTCATTGGCGTTACTATGTGATATGCCATAAGCGGCTGTTGTGGAGGATTTTCGACATTAAAGTAATGCTACTGGATTTGTGCTTCTAACATGATCAAGCCTCTTCACTAGGTGTAATGTAGCAGTGGTGGTTGCGTAGGGTTGTATAGGCTCAGCCTGCAGAACATTGTGGGATCAAAAGATGGGCTGCCTAGGTCCCAAATTGCTTAGTTTTTTCCAGGACTGGTTGAAACAGCTGTTGATTAAGGTTAAACAATGTAAATTACTGCCCTGGTTATTGCTAGTATCCTTGTACATGGCCCAAGGAGTTTAATCTCATTTTCTACTGCCTGATTATTAGACAGGATTTGGTAACTGAGGTTGGGTATTGAAAATGCCAGTGATAGTTGAGTAATGGAGTAGACCAGGGTAGGCAACCTATGGCACGTGTGCGGAAGGTGGCACGCGAGCTGATTTTTCATTGGCACACACACTGCCTGGGTCCTGGCCACTGGTCTGGGGAGCTCTGCATTTTAATTTAACTTTAAATTAAGCTTCTTAAACATTTTAAAAACCTTACTTACTTTGCATACAACAATAGTTTAGTTATATATTATAGACTTCTAGAAATAGACCTTCTAAAAACGTTAAAATGTGTTACTGATACGCAAAACCTTAAATTAGAGTGAATAAATGAAGACTCGGCACACCGCTTCTGAAAGGTTGCTGACCCTGGAGTAGACCAAAGGTGAACTTCTGTGATGATCACAATTTTGAGTCTTGGCTGCCAGAAACAGGAGGATTCCCTGTGCAATAAGGCGGATCACAGAAATATGAATCATTATGGAAAAGTGCCTTGAAGTCAGGGCCATCTTTAGGATTTATGCAGTATTATTAAATTGGTGCCCCTATGCCTGATGGCAGCCTGGGGTCACAACGTATATTTTAGATAAGGCAGGTCTTTTGAAGGATCTATTTACAAAACTATGTCTGAAGATGCAATCATTTAAGACTAAAGATGAATACTCAGCTTGTGCATCTAAAAATATATGCATGGATTTTTTAGAGATGTATTTTTATAATTTTCAGCAACACCATATGAAATATTTTTAAAGCAAATTTTAAACTGAGGTCCTGTAGACTAACGTTCTGAGTAAATATTACAGTAATGCACAACTGTCTTTGTCAGTAAATTCAGAAACTGACAGTATATACCTGGGGGTTGGCAAATGCCTGTTAAATGGCTTCATTACCACTTGAATGGCCCTTTAACAGTTTCAGTGTTGTGCTAATAGGTCTGGCAGACTGGAAGGCTTTTTCACTTTCAAGTACTAGATCTCTTCCAGAGGAAGACTCACCAGGCTGCAGCAGCCAGCTGTGGTGGGAGCCTGCAGGAAGGGTCAGATTAGAACAGGGTAGGAAGAGGAGGGAGGGTGGAGACTAAGGGTATGTCCACACTACCCGCCAGATCGGTGGGTAGCGATCAATCTATTAGGGATCGATTTATTGTGTCTTGTATAGATGCGATAAATTGATCCCCGCCGCACTTCCTGTTGACTCCGGAACTCCACCAGGGCGAGAGGCGGAAGCGGAGTCTACGGGGGCACTGCAGCCATCGATCCCGTGCTGTGAGCTACACTATTCTCATAGCTGAAGTTGCGTATCTTACATTTAGCCCCCCGCCCCCAGTGTAGACCAGCCCTAAGACCCAGGGGTGCCCCAAATTTTCAAGTGCCCTGTGCAGCTGTGTATGCTGCATATGCCTCAGGATGGCCCTGCTTCAAGTAACTGAAAATAGAGATGGGCCCAACCTGCAAAGTCCAAACTTTAATCCCCCAATATATGGAGGTGTTTTTATCAGGTAGCTTTGATTCAGTTCACTGTAGAAATAGTAGGCAGTTGAAATCCAAAGTTGAAATCCAGACCAAAACTTCTCATCAATATGGATGTGTTTGCACTATCTCATTGAAAACAACGGAAAGGAAAGGAAGATCACAGTTCCAGTAGAGCCAGATTCTGCTCTCAGGTGTAACTCAGGAGGAACTCCACAGAAGCCAGTGAAGTTATTGATGTTAAAGCTGATGTATGAGATCAGGCCCATAGAATTAATTTCATCCCCAGCAAAAAGTACTGTATGTCAATAAATAGAAATATGCCTGACAGTCTCTTACGGTGCTGAAGTTTTAGATGTCTCTACTAACTGATAAAATATTATAGCACTAATATTTCCAAGTACAATAAAGGAATAAAGTATACAAAGCTGACATTCTAAAGCTTAACATACGGGGGCATGAGAGCCTAAGGAAAGCCAATATTCTCCACATAGAAAAGCAAGAACTGTCAGAAGTAGAGTATAGCAACAGAAGCTGCTCCTTATGTAAAAGTCATCTGCAGCTACCAGTGACTTGAGACCTTGGAGTTCAGCCTCCTCATAACATAAAGTAATGCATTTTGAGGTCAGTTGTATAATCAGTTTTCAGGTAGTTCCCCTTTTGAATAAGTAGGGAAAAAATAAATCTTTTTACTGGTATCTTAAAATGAGTCTAATGGGCAAAAACATCCTGAAGAGATTTAGAATTTAACACATAGCCTTATCATATGATTTAATTGTGCTGTCTTAAGGAACAAGCCAAAACCAAACAACCCAGCATTTTGCACAGATGCATGTTAACTGCCCTCCTCTTTCTCCTTTTTCTACTTAAAGATTTAAAAGCTGTGGTTCTTGATTCTTGAAGGACTTGATCAAATACTGTTTCAGTTGTGTAACGATCTGATTGGTTTTCTCAGGACAAGGTCCCTAGTGTGACTGATGCTTGGCTGATTATATTGGGGATGAGCCATTATATCTCAAGCCAGAACACACATTTACTGGCCTTTGCTTCTGGTCAAAATTCTCCCCAGTGTTCTGGTGCAGGCCTGTATATAAATGTGCTGAGTCTCTATCTAAATCCTATCCATGGTGGTTTCTCATACTTAGTGATTTTTTTTTTACCAGTGTGAGAGATTTCCTATACCTTTAATATTTTTTTCTGAATGTAGCCCTGCATAACGAGTGGTATGTACTTGCACTGCCTCAGGAAGACCCCAGTGATGTGGAGAATTACAGTTCTTCCTGTGATCCCTTCTTGTTCTGAGTTAGTGAGGAAGGAGGAATCAATTTATGCAAGTTTACAGTATATTTCCCCATTGTGGGGCCAGCCAGCTCTGGGGGCCAGCACATAAATGAAGGAGAGAGAAGCAGCCATGGCTCCACCCATATTTTGTCCCTTTCTACCCTCTGTCCACCTATTAGGATTTGGAATACAGTCCTGGCACGCCACACTAGCAAGTAACCTCTATGCGGCTGCACGGCTGTGGGTTGATGCTTCAGTCCTGCGTGTTTGGATCATTTAGGGCTAGTCAAAATCTAGCTCATAATGAGGAATCCTGGTAAACTGTCAAAATGGTAGGAATGTTGAGTGTTTGTACTGTATAACCCCGGTTTTATCCAACTGAGATACTATGCACCAATAGAACAAAATAACATATTCCTTTCAAATGTAGAATTTTGAGGAAATATCTCCAAGAATGTCACACACTATATATTTGTCTACATCTTTTTCAACCAGTCTTCAAAATGCCAGAGAGCTTGGAAATGTGCTACAATTTTTTGAGTAATTTTTAAATAATGCCATTCTGTTATGTACATTGACTACAATGCCCTGAAAAGGAAAGGTGGTTCTTCAGTGATATAGGTTCACAGACTTCAATGTCAGAAGGGACTATCGTGACATCTAGGTGGTTGTTCTGCACATTGCAGGCCACAGAACTTCACCCACTCCTGTAACAGACTCCTAACTGCTGGCTGAGTTACTGAAGTCCTCAAATCATGGTTTAAAGACTTCATGTTACAGAGAATTCACCATTTACACTCGTGATAAATGAAGGCAGTGGGGAAGAGTAGCTCCCTTTTATGGACAGCCAGCTAGCTATAAAGTCCCTCTTGGTGGCTGTTCTCTGCTTGCTTTATCTGTAAAGGGTTAACAAAGTGCCCCAAGTAAAGGAAGGAGAATGGGCACCTGACCAAGAGAGTCAGTGAGAAGGCTAGAACTTTTTAAAATGGAAGAAAAAAAAAAACACTTCCCCTTTGTCTCTGTTGTTGCTCTCCCCGAAAGAGGGGAACAGGGAATAGTGATGCTATGAGAAGCTTTAAGCCAGATCTGATCACAGCTCATACCTAGAACTCCTTATTTGGAACCCCCAGATGTGTAAGTAGATCAGAAATGTTTAGAAAGACATGATTAGGTTTATTTCTGTTTGTTTGTTATGGCTAGTGGACTCTTCTGTGCTAATCCCAGATGCTTTTGTTTGCTTGTAATTTTGAAACTGAACCTTCAAGAAAGCTATTTTGGGTGCTTAGTTTTCGAAATTGCTCTTTTAAAATCTAGCAAAAGCCTAACTTCCAGATGTATTTTCTTTCTTTTTGTTTTTAATAAAATTTACGTTTTTTTAAGAACAGGATTGGATTTGTAGTGCCCTAAGAGGTTTGTACATACGTTGTTTAGTTAGCTGGTGGCAACAGCTGATTTCTTTTTTTTTTTTTTCTTTTTCAGCTCTTTTTGGAATTTTTTTTAAATGTTGGAATTTCCCATAGAATGGGAATTCCAGTTCCCGGTCAGCTTCAATTTCCGTGATGTTTTGGAAAGGTGAAATATTTTTGTTCTTAGGCAGCTCCTTTGATTGTTACAACTGTCAAGGGCTTTATGGTCTATTCTTGTTGTTTCATTATTTTACTGCTTGGATACCACGAAAGTTTAGGTGCACTTCACTATACTGACTTGTTTTTCACATACAAAAAAGGGGACTGCGCAAAAAAAAAAAAAAAAAAAAATCCAGACCCTTGGCAAAATGTTTCCCCTTTTAACTCTGCTGAGGTCAGGGATAAATGTGTTCCTCTGTATTAATCTCTGCTTATTGCGATGAGAGACTGGAAAGGGGCTGAAAGTCACATAGAGGCTGTTCTTTCTTGCACACCATACAACACATTGTGGCTGCCCTTTTAGCTGTGTAGTGGGGGTTGAGGTTTCAGAGAGTCCCTGTCCTGTCCCCCTGTAGTGCATCCACACACAAGGCAGCTAGAAAGTTGTTGCCAACACCCTCTGAGGGAAAAGGAGTAGGCTGGCTAGTGAGGCTGATGATGCTTTTCTTCACAAAGGCAAGCCCAGGCAGGAGAGAGAGCTCAGTGATTGGAGCATTGGCCTGCTAAACAGTGAGTTCAATCCTTGAAGGGGCCATTTAGGGATCTGAGGCAAAAATCTGTCTGGGGATTGGTCCTACTTTGAGCAGGGGGTTGGACTAGACTTCCAACCCTGGTAATCTAAACCAAGGCCATGACTCACCTCCTTCCCATGTACTTGGTAGCACTGAGAGGGTGTTTCTGGACAGTGCTATTCATGCTGCCCATTTTGAAAGGTGAAGTAAGCTCTGCCTTGGTGCTATGTGTGTCCCTACTGCCATCCTTCCTTTCTTGTGCTCTGAGATGGCAGAATGCCTCCAGCCTTTGCTGCCTTGGTGGCTGAACCTCCAGCTCCACCTTGCGTGCTCTTCTGCTCAGAAATAGTCTCACATGAGCTGCAAAGAAGAGAAATGAAGATGAACATTCAATCTTAATTTTAAGCTTTTGTGGGGAAAATCTTTAACCTTTTGTGGCTTGGATTTTCAATACATTTGGTCAACACAAAACTGGCAATAGGAACTGAGCTCCCAAATCAGTCAAAGAAGCACCTTTTTATTTCTTTCAGCCTTTTGAATTCCAAAACAGAATAACTGACCATATTAACAAATGCTCTCTTTAATTAGAAAAGGAAAGGGGCAAATGGTCTTGGATTATTTCCACACAATCTGATATTTTGCCATAAAGTCAGTTAAAATAAAGTGATAAAGTAAATGTACACAAGGCATATGTTTGGGGCCTGAGTGTCATAAGTGCTGAGGCTCCACAACCTCAGAGGAAATCAAGGGGAGCAGTTGTGCTCAGCACTTCAGAAAATAGATTCTTGGAAACCATTCTCCATAATGTTATGATTTTCAAGTTTTTGCCTGGCACATGCTGTAGCATGCACTTCTTTCATAATGTGTCTAGGATAAATTTGTTAAAAGGGCCAGATTTTTAGAAGTACCTAGGAACCTATAGATGCCTACTTGGAGTTTGAATCATTTTGATTTCTTTGCAAGTGCTCTTGTAAATTCCACTAGGTGCCAACCTGCATCTTTAGGCATCTAAATACCTTTAAATATCTGGTCCTAAGTCTTAGTACCTACTGAGATCTAGGCTCCCAAGTCACTTTGGCGCTTTTGAAAATATTATCCCTACTGTTTCTACTTTCAACTGCAAGTGGATAGTGGTAATGATACCAGTTTACAAAAAAACCTGACATCTTGCAGCATTTTGATTTAGAAAAGCCAACAGTTGTTTTACTACTTGAGATGTAAGTAACTGCCTTTTCCAATAAATACTTAGAAATAGATGGGTTTTTTTCAAAATAGTTTCATATCATATTGAATTGGAATAAAAGATGCCTGATTTAAACACACTGAGGTGATACTTCTTATTGCTGTCCCAGTTTTGCATTACAATACAGCTCGTTGTTTATCACAATATTAGGGCCCTGGATGGCTTTGAAGAGTGATAGAGGATACACTTTCTTTCTTAGTAACCTATTCAGATCCAGTATAAACTAGTTACTGACCCAAAGTTACCATCTGACAGCTCTTTAGTAGCCAATGTGAAATCAGTTGGTCTTTGTTTAGTTATCTGTGAACAGGCATCCACGTTACAATACAAAAGAGTATAATTATAAAATATAAGCCTGATTTTTGTCATAGTAGCTATTACTTAATATCTGTAAGAGTAGTGGAAGGCAGGTATATTAGCCCTAGAACAGAGGTCTCCCAACTGTGGGAGGAGGGGGAGTGGTGGGACCCAGGCCAGCCCCAGAAGGGGTGGGGAGGGAGTACCACCCAGCCCTTCTACACTCCAGCTCCACTCCTGGCCCTGCCCCCAGTCTCAGCTGCTAACTGCAGCTCCATTTTCAGCCCAGAGCAGGAGCAGAGCCAGACCTGGCCCTGGGCCTGGCTGCCAGCCCCGCAGTGCAGTCCGGGTGCAGCTCCGCTCCTGCCTCAGCTGTGACCCCAATCTCAACCCCCTTATCCCTGTCCACTCTCCCTACCCCACCCGCCAGTCACATTCCTGCTCCTGGCCCTGGGTGTGGGTGGGTGTGGACAGGGGTTGGGGGGCGTAACCCTTAAAAGTTTGGGGACCATTGCCCTAGAATGATAAAGGCTCTTTTCCCTATAAGCTGACAAGGGGCTACCTCAGGTCATCTAGGGACACTTGAGTCCAATTAAGGGCCAACTGAGACCTGGTGAGAGAGGAGGAGGAGGAGAGGCAAGCTGCTGAAAGGCTAGTGGCAGCAGGGAGAAAGGCTTCTCCAGGATGGGAGGCTGCTCTCCTAGCTAGAGGGAAAGCAACTTGACCGTCTGGTTAGAGGAAGGACCTTCACCTCAGGGCCTCCCCCAGAGACGGTGGTAGGAAAAGGTATTCCCCTTTGTTTTGTGTTGGGAATTTTTCTTTGTTTGGTGGAGGCATATGCCTGGGGCCTGCCCCAGAGTCTTCCTGGAAAAGAGTGAGAAATAAATCCCAACTGGGAAAATGATGCCTGTGCCGGAGGAGGAAGTGCAGAGCCCAGCGAGGTGGAGGAGGTGCCTTGCCACACCACATTCTGACACTATTCTTCAAGTAAACTCTAGTGCCTTTATTACGAGGAGTTCTGTTTAATTTCAGTAAGATTCCTGGTGGAATACAATACCGCTTGATGTATGTAACGGGAGCAGAATCTGTCTCATACAGATTTGTTAAGTAACTACATGATTCTAAGAAGGAGCTAGCGACTAAACTGGAGCATACATTTGCACCATCCTTGGGAATAAGTAGCTGTTCTTTACCACTGTTGCAAAATTACTTCTTCTATATTTATACATTTTCTAGGTTAAAAAGGAAAATTTAGACATTAAGCTCTCTTATTCGTTGACTCACTTCAGGATGCCCACAGATTTTGTGTCCTGCTCCCAAGGAAATCTGAAGGAACCAAGAGACAAGCTAACATAATCAAAAACTGTCTGAAATCTGTTTTATCCATTTTTTTTTTAAATGGCTGATGTGAATACAGATTTGGACAAATTTTTAGCTGTTCTTTCCATCATGTAGAACTTGTTGGCAAAACCAGCACTAGGCATAAGCAGATTAAACAATTGCTTAGGGCCCTGAGCAGCTCAAGGGGGCTCCCTATTGTCTGTTTTAAGTGTGGTGTGTATAGGCCTCCTCCCCAAAATATTCCTGTGTAGGGTCTCCAGTGGGTTAGCAGCACCTCTAGTTGTTGCTATTAACTTGTGCTGCTGTTCTTTCTCTTTCTATTCTGATAGTTCAATGTGATTTGGAAAACATTTTCATGTTTAGCAATTTTTTTTTTTTTCAATCACAAGTGTGTGATGCCAAGCTTTGGTAAAAAAGCAGGTAGAAAAAAGTTTCAAAGTTCACATGCAGTGAAAAGTTTTCACATTGGCAAGGACTGCACAATTTGAGAAGGGTAATTTTAAAGATGTACTGATGTGGATGCAAGTATGCGCAGTATACAAGCTTCATAAAATGAACTAAGTGATGGAGATCCACTCACTTCTTCAAAGACATTTGGAATGAGTGAATATTAGGCCTACAAATTATATTAATTTCTGCTACAAGTTAGTTTTGGCGAAGTTTGAAATTTTTTTCAGGGGGAAAAAGAAGGAAACAATATGGAAAACATTAAAAACACCGGGGGACAACAATATCGGAAGTCCTGAATCCAGTAGTCAAAGATTAAAAACAGGGAAGAGGCAACAAAATGAATAGGAATGGAGAAAAAACAAAAATATTTGAAGACTCAAAGATCTGTGGCTTGATTCTGATCTCAATCTGGTTTTACTCAGATGTAATTTCATTAACTTCAATGAAGTCAATGATTCCTGGTTTGCGCTGGTGTTACTGAGGTCTCATCTACATGCTGCATTAGTCCACAGCAGAAGAGTGTAAATTCTAGTGCACTGGAGAATCCCATATCTCAAGATTACAAGGCTACTTTTCAAATTGCATTAACAATAGCAAGACAAGTGTTTACAAGACCGGTGTTGAAATATCTGTTTATTTGCCTATTCGTAAGTTTTCAACTACCATGCTGATGGGCCTAGTATGAGAACAATGACCATCAAATAGATATATTATTTGTGGTGCATGATTGTTCACCTGTATTATATCTGCTGGCTAACTAAATGACTGAAAATGATATTAACAAGTGAAGAACAAATCAGAGATCTCATAATAGCAATGAGCAAATTTTAGAGGCAAGACATTTTCATATGAATAGTAAAAAAAAAAAAAAAAAAAACACAACTTTTGCTTGACAAAAATATTCTTGTACAAATGTTCAAGTGATGGGTATTTTCTCACTAAAAACTAATTAAAAGGACCATAGATGACATCCAAGTGAACTTTGTAGGGTTTTTGTTTTGTTTTCAAACTAGTGTTCTTGCATAATTGTTGGCAATATTCTTCCACCTCTATAAAGCATGTTAAATATTTCTGGATAATTAAGGTTTCAGATAAATCATGATGTTTTCAATGTAACCTGGTGATTATCAATAAAATCAATATTAATCTTTTTCACCCACTGCCACCTCAAAGGGACAAGTTGGAGAAGGAGAACCCATCTTTTTTTTTTTTTTTTTTTTTTTTTTTTACTGAAGATCTATTAACAGACTTTTGGGATAATTATGAGAGATTTAAAACAATAATGGAAGTATAAGCTGCTTCTGTCTTCTGTACTGAATGACAGTGTAGTCGCATGAACTATCGGTCAGATTCTCCACTGCACCCAGAGTAGGAACAAAGAAGCCAATTATGTCTGCCATATCCCAGTGCCTGTTCTGCACCAGCCCCTGCCTGTTGGCTTCTCTGTTTTACACCTTCTCGCTATTGCCATCTACCAAACCAGTATAGCTGGAGTACAACATATTCCAGCCACATGTCCCTAGTACCATCACATCATCTAAGTGGTGCAAAAAAGATGGATTAGGTGGGGAAATCCTATTTCTCAAGATCACAAATAGCATTTAGAATAGCAGGATGAGTGATTTGAATAGCATTACAAAGATGTTCATCTAATTCATGCTTCAAGTTAGGAGCAGATGATAGCCAGAGCACAGAACAAAACTTTTATGCTGCTTCATATATGGAAATAGTTTATCTATTAGTTGGATAAGAAGGGAAACATCTTAAACAATGGGGGACAGATCCTCAGCTGTAGTTAATTGAAAGAGCTGCATTCTCTTTGACGGAGTTACACCATTTTTAACTTGCTGAGGATCTGTCCTTTCCAATGGAATTACTTTACTGGTGTGAAAATGGGAACAGAATTTGGCACAATAAATATGAAGGTTCTTTCCTTTTACCATCTTCTTTTTCTGTTCTAAATGTAAAGTTTTGCTTTTCTGTGCACTTGAGAATTATGCTGTTGCAACAGAGTACTGTTGAAAAACTAGCCTTGATCCCCCAGCTCTTAGGAACAACATAAGAATGGCCGTACTGGGTCAGACCAAAGGTCCATCTTGCCCAGAATCCTGTCTTCCAACAGTGGCCAATGCCAGGTGCCCCAGAGGAAATGAACAGAACAGGTAATCATCAAGTGATCCATCCTCTGTTGCCCATTTCCAGCTTCTGGCAAACAGAGGCTAGGGACCCTCCTTGCCCATCCTGGCTAATAGCCATTGATAGATCTACCCTCCATAAATTTATCTAGTGTTTTATTTTATTTTATTTTTTTTTTGAACGTTGATGTAGTCTTGCCCTTTACAACATCCTCTGTCAAGGAGTTCCTCAGATTGACTGTGTGTTGTGTGAAAAAATACTTCCATTTGTTTAAACCTGCTGCCTATTACTTTCACTTGGTGACCCCTAGTTCTTGCATAATGAGAAGGAGTAAATAAACACTTCCTTATTTACTTTCTCTACATCAGTCATGATTCTATAGACCTTTATCATATCCCCTCTTAGTTCTCTCTTTTCCAAGCTCTCCATAAAGTTGCACCAGAGCAATTTCCAATGTCTGCTGTGAGTTGTGCCTAAGCAAAGATCTACAGGTCTAGGTCCTGTTCCATATTAAGCATTGTATAAATTTTCTTAATAAACATACCAATTCAAAAAACACTTGGTTTAAAATAGAAATGGCAATTCCAACTCTTCCTGGACTCAGTTGTAATATGTATTTTAACTTTAAACTTTGGTTCTCCATGATGGTTCTCACTTGATAGAAATAAGTTTCTTTTTCTGAATTACTCTGCGTTTTCATTCTTTAAAACGGCATTTCTCGGCTAGTTTGGACATTTTTGTGCCATTTTTGGAAAGTTGTCTGCAAGAGCGGGTACATAATGTCCTGTGAGTCAGCAGGTCTGCAGATAGAATAGGCTTAGTTTTCCTCCCTTGTTAAAAAACCAGTCATGGCATTATTTACATTATATATTTAGCATATCTAGATTCCATTCTACATTCCATTCACACTTTATTAATTCGACAGTAAAGCAAAATATTTAGAGTGTTATTCTCAGCAACAATAACTCTGGATTTATGTTCTTGATGTTTGGTTGTCAAGAAAAACAGAGCAAAGGGGCTAACAACTAAATATGAAAAGTAACAGCTGTCGGTAACTATGGACCAATCCAGCTTCCACTGAAGACAGTGGAAATCTTCTGGGGAAGCATGATTTGGTCCTTCATGATGATCTTAGGTTACATGCTAATGCAGGTGATAGTGCTTATATTTGCATGTTTTTCTTTTTGTGCCTTTATTAAGAAAAAAAATATAGCAGAATCTTGTCTTTATACAACATAGAAAACCCCCATTGGGCATTATAAGATTACTTTCCAAATGGTCTATAATTTTTTCATGCCATTAATAGGAGCTTTTTCTGACTATGGTACTAATTATGGTGTATTCATAATTTTCAAATAGCAAATACTTGACTGTCATTAATTAATCTTACAACCCTCCAACCTGAGAAATTGGTATTGATATATCCATTTTACAGATGGGCACACTGAGGCATAATGAGATTGAAGCCAACAGACCCTGTGCTCTGGCAAACCGAAAGCACAGCCTATAGTGATGATTGGCCTGTGAATTTACACTAATTGTGAGCTAAAAAGTGGATGACAGTTAAGTGTCACTATAATCTATAACAATAAATGTTGATGGGAAAAGGTGCAAATGGACAGAAAACTAAATTAGTGCAGACAAAAGGGCCTCCTGATATAACTTACGGATTGTGTAGAGCAGTGGTTCTCAAAGCCAATCCCCCACTTGTTCAGGGAAAGCCCCTGGCGGGCCAGGCTGGGCTGCCAGGGGCTTTCCCTGAAATTCTACTGGCCTTCGTTCACTGCTCTAGGCCAATGGGGGCTGTGGGAAGGGTGGCCAGCACATCCCTCAGCCCGTGCCGCTTCCCACAGCCAGGGCCAGTGCAACCCATTAGGCGACCTAAGTGGTTGCCTGGGGGGCGGTGACTGCAGCGGCTGGATGTTCGGTCACCGCAGTTGTCGTCAGTATTTTGAGGGCGGGATCTTCCACCGTCTCCGTCGGGGGCGCCATTTCGGGGGCAGGACCTTCTGCTGCCTAGGGCGCCAAAAAGGCTGCTGGCGCTCCTGCCTGCAGCACCCGTTGGTCTGGAGCAGTGAACTGCAGCTAGTAGGAGCTGCGATCGGCCAAACTTGAGGATGTGGCAGGTAAAAGAAACCGGCCTGGCCCACCAGGGGCTTTCCCTGAACAAGCGGCAGACTGGTGTAGAGATCATGCCTGGTAAATAAGAGAAGTGTGGGCCTGGAAATCAGTGAACCAAAGTTGGTGTGTTCAAAATTAGACTTAATTGGCGGACAAAATATAAGAGAATGGAATATTCTGCTCATCACTCCCTTTTGGGGTCCTTAAAAACTTTGCAGGACAAATAGATGTGAATGCTGGTTGACTGAAAGATGAGAGAAAGGGAAGGAGTGAGCTTCATCGTGGCTGCCATACCATCAACTACTGGAGCCCCAGGATGCAGTGTGTCACCATTGTGCCTTTTTTGTCCTAATCCTGAGAGAGGTCCTGACCAGACTGGGCCAGAGCAAGGAAGCCAGAAGACATTGCCATCTCCACTGGCTCTGGCTAAATTCTGAATACCTGATGTGAACTTTCTCTCATCCTGCCCACACCTCACCTGCCTTTGTATCCTTTTCCTTCCCCATCTTATATCTTCACTTTCCTATCCCTCTCCTTTTGCCTTATTTTTAATAGCAGTTTGGCTTAGCTGGCCAAGACTGTATATTTTGCAACACTGCCTGTGACCAGAAAAGCAGCTATAAACAATGCCCTAAACAGCCCAATGCTGGTACAAATCTGCCAGATCTTGCAGCAGCAGATAAAACCATGTGCTGTTCCTGTGTCATTCCAGAAGTGAAGTTGCATGTGACAGAGAGAAGCTGCATTTTTGTATTTTGTCTGTTCTTTTCTTTCCCCTTCTGTGTATATTTGTCTTATGGCAAATGGAATCGGCCTTACTAGTAACAGTTCCAGCCCCTCTGAACTAACTTTTTTTTTCTCTTTCCCCAAAGTGACAGTTATTACTATCCTTAATACCATATAAGAGACTGTGAAAGAGGGGGTTTCCTTTTAAAACCTCTTTGCAGCTAAAGGGAGAGGAAGCAAGAGATGTTGTTGAAACGAAATCCTTACCGAATACTTTATATTCTAGACACTTTACCTGTTTTTCCTCCTTTTCTGTATCCTTAATAAAAGGTTAAAATAATGTTTTATTGTTTGCCTTTTATTAAGCAAGCTGAGGTCTTGGCCTACCAAACCCTGAAACTTGTTTAACACTCTTTAATGTCGGACAGAGGTGGTATCACATTCACATCTTTGACTCTTTGGGCCCCTTTATGCCATCTAAATTCATACAGTAGGGCCTCTTGGGGCTGTGCGCAGCCAGGTGCAATTTAGAGCAGCCTTAGGCTATTATAAATTGTGCAGGGAGGTGAATCAGGCTCTAGCTAACCCAAGAATTAGAGTGATGCAAGAGTGTCATGAAATCACTTTTCCTGGCCCTTTGCCCAGCACAGGTCAGCTGAACCTACAGAATCCTGCTTTCTTAATTCATGTAAGCAAAACTCCAGGGATGCAACCCACATGAACTCAAACTATCAAAAAAAAAAAAAAGGGGGGGGGGGGGAGATTTGCACAGATCCTTATGAATCCTAAACTGCAAAGTTTTATCCAGTTTTTCTCCCTTTAAGTAAATTCTTTTTGGCGACATATGCATTAGAGATGTCAGTGCTTAATGAAATAGTATGAATACATATGAAATACTTTTCAGTTTGCACATTTGCATTTTGCACCATTTAAAAACAGCTCTGCCAAAGAAAAGCTGAATTTAGCTACCAGGCTGAAGGAGAGTTACAAAAGTGCTGGGTCTTAGCTAAATTTGCAACTTTTATGTAAATGTAAAGAAACCACATAAACCTTCTATAGATATGTTTATTATAACAGCAGCCATCTCAACTCCTCTAGTGTTATCCTTTTGATTGCAGGAATGCTTAAGAAATCAAACAAACGTATATGCTGTCTACTGGAGGGAAGGTGAAATCAAAGGACACTTTTCAAAGAAGTAGAAAGGGGTAGCCCCTATTTCCCCTCACGATTTCCTCAAACATAGAACCAAAATAGAACAGGAATTGGTATATTAATAACCTGAATGCTTTTTTTAGCTCCTGTTGGTGCAGATCCAATATTTACACGCTTGTGCTTTTGAGTAACTGGAAAGATTGCTACCTATCAAAAGAGCAAATGTATTGTTTATTTCAGATGATGCCCACTACATGCAATGCTCGGTGCATTCTCAGCAGGAAAAAACTCATAATAGACAAAGAGAGGGGAAGGGTTACAACATATAGGTATAAGGGTTAAGGTATTGATTAGCCATGACTTGGTAATATAAGCTTATGCTCATGTTTAAGGGTATACAAACTATTCCCAATTACCCCTCAAACTTGCCACTATTCCTCAGCTAGTTTCCCATAGTTATCATAGCAGAAGTATCCCTTCAGAAGCAATGTGCCTACAGAGAAGGTAGTGGCCTCTTGGATGAGCTCAGGAGTGGCATTCGTTGCTGCAAAGGGGCGTGTGGGAGAAGGCAAGGAGAAGATTGGGTGACAAATGGATAGATGAGGCTGGCATCAGTGGACAACTGGAGCAGGTAAGGGAGATGAGAAACTTGTAGAGAACTTTTCCAACAGTTACTGCTGTTTGCAGAAAATCTTTCTTAATCATCCCTTCGCTGAATCCTTCATGATAGCACTTACTGGATAAGGAGAGGTGATATTCTATTTCTTGTTTCAGACCGTACTTCTTATTGCAGTAAAGAGGATAGTTCCAAGAAGTACTTCCTATCCCCTTTGTTCACCCAACATGCCGATGTTGCACTGTCTTCCTCTCGTCCTATAGCCTATGAAAATGTTGATGTAGGGCATATTCAGCTGATTACTATCCCGGGCTGATGTGGGCTCTCCAGGTTACTTGGCAGGTGGTGTTCAAGTGGAAATCAGGCCTAAGGGAGTGTCACTGACTTCACTGCCTCCCCACAGCCCTTTCCTGTATCTGGCTGAGGACCAGGAAGGAACTTTAAGGAGTCTCTAAGCATAAACATAAATGTGGCATATTGTATAGTATTTTCTCCTTACTTAAGTTATATATAAAAATCCCTTCTTCCAAAGGGACCTTCTACATAATGATGTCAGGTTTAACTTGTGCCCAGGAGTGGCCTACCTGTTTATAATTTAGAGCAACATGCCACCAAGTGATACAGGATATTTTTACTAATATGTGCATTATAGTGGTACTTAGCGGTCACAGCGGAGATCAATACGCTATAATATACACACACACTCAGCGCCAGTCCCCTACCTTGAAGAATCACTGTCAATAGACAAAAGACAAAGGGTAGATGGGAAAACAAAAGCACAGAGAGATGAAATGACTTGTCCGAGGTCAGACAATAGTTCCATGGCTGAGCCAGGAATACAAGACTCATCTCATGAGTGTCAGTCCAGTGCCCTGACCATGCTGCCTTTCTTAATAATTTAAACACTAATATTGCCTAATTGTATTTAATTTAGATAGGATCCTTCTGTCATTTTTGACATTCACAATGTTCTAAACACATTGGACCATCTCGCTTTGTAAACGTAGCCAAGACAATGGGCATTTTTTCTTCCTCTGTCGCAAGATCTTGACACTTGGCCAAGAATGTTCCAAATGAGCAAACTGCAGGAGACATTTTCACAGGTGAGATCATTCTATACAGTCACATGACAATTTAGAACAAATGGTTAAAATCAGCCAACTCAATTTAAGAACTCGTTTGAAGAATATGCAAAGGAGTTTGAGCCAAAATATTGCTAATGTGGAGAATGGTACTGTATAAAGCAATATTACTACATTGAAATAATGCTATGAAATTTTACATTGCTTAGCAGCTGTTACCATAACTTTAAAGTATATTTTCTTCATGTTAGGGTTATAGGTGACTCAGTACATTTATATACTTAGATGCAGAAACCACAGTAAGAGAAGTCAACTGTGACTTAATCAAAGTGACAGGGGGGCCTGATTCTCCTCTTATTTCTCCAAGTGCAAATCAGGAGCAACTCCACTGAAGATGAAGGAGTTATACCAGTGCGAAAGTGGTATGACTGAAAGGAAATTTCAGCCCAGTTCAGTTATGGCAGTATGCTAACAAGGGTAGGAAAAACCTTAATTTGTCTGGTTCTTTTGTACTCTGGGTAAATTACCATTGCACCACTCTGTACCTCTGTTAGGTTTTTAAAAACGAATTCAATTAATAGCTGGAGGTGTGAGAGCCATTTGTAATGTCGCTAAGTGGGGGGAGAAAATTTTGGAGAAATAAATGATTGATAAAATGTAATGGCTGGTATCACAACCAGATAATATGATGATAGAGAAAATTGAGGAGTCAAATGACAAAAGTGATAAAGCAGTTGCTGTACGCAGTTCTCCTGTCTGTACCATTCTTATGAATAGCATGTGGGGGGGCGGTGTCTTACCGGGCCTGATTTTTGAACCGACTCAAAGTTGTGAGATGTGTGAGTGAAAGAGAGAAGTAGGAGCAGAATTCAAACCTTTTGAAGTTTGTGACTCATTTAGGCCTTGACAGAACACCACACGTACCCTCCTCCCTATACTCCATGCCGGGGAGCTAACAGGAAAGCTATCCTGGCAAGTTAGAGCAGTGTTTAATTTGTAACGAGAGAGATGCTGGGGAGCAAGTAATTTTTTAACTTTCATAACTGATACAGCAAGCCTGGAGGTGCCAGGGATCTGAACTGTCAAGCAGCTAGAGGTGCCAGGGCTGAGCCCTGTAAGTCCTGGCATAAATTGAGCACTGAGTTAAAGAGATCATGAGAGAAGAACTTTTTCCTCCCTTCTCCATCCATGTGATCCCCTCCTTGGATTGCAATGAAGGCAATAAGCCTTCTCCGTAGGTGCCTGAGAATGGAAGATGGGGGAGGGAGCAACCTGTCATTCTCGGAAGCCAGCAGAGGAGATAAGGTAAGCTACAGACCTCCACAAAGACTTCACAAATAAAGGGGAGCCCATGGCCAATTATGGTGAAAAGGGGCTCCCGTCCTCCTAGGAATAAAGAATTATACTTCTCATTTTCACTTCCCTGTCCGATGAGAGCCAAGGTTAGCCAGGCCACAATAGTTCAGATTTTCACAAAATGCTACCTTGATAAGCAAACTTCAAAACATCTGAAGAATAATTTGTGAGATTCCCCCATCTTTACTTTCATATGGTGAGTTGCTCTTTCTGGGCCTGATCCTGTTTTTACATGCGGTAAATCAGAAGCAATTCTACCGGACTAAATGGGTTTGTGCCAGTGCATAAATCAGTGTAGGGGAGATAAGAAGCAGGCTCTCATGACTTTAATTATGTCATCAGATTTTTCCCTGGATTCTGTTCCTGGCTTTGCTATTGAATGATCTCTGGCAGATCTCTGTCTGTTTACTGTACCTATCTTTAAACTTTCTGTTGAGCAGTATGCTTAATGTACCTCACTGGGATGATGTGAGATTTAATTAACTAATACCTGCCAACGGCACTAGATGGCTGTTGCTGTGTAAGTACAAAGTACCATTATTAATTACCAATGAAAGCCTAAGTACAACTCACTTTGAGTCTCTAACACCATACAACAGTCATGACTGGAAAACATTTTGAAGGCTGAACTGTGCTCTACATAAGCAATTTGGCTTCCCATTTCTTCAGTGCAGCATTGCTGAGTGTAGGTAGATTGAGGCTCCTGTCCTGCAATGATCTCCATGCCATCAGATTTGTTCACTCACGTGAAACCAAGAGTCTGACCGTGTAGGGTTCAATGCAGGACTGGGGGTTTAATTTGTAAATGGAGGGGGAAAAAAACTTTATTTTTTAAATTCATACCAATGTAATTTTACTTTTGGCTAAAAATCATACTGTCAAGAGTGATGGATGCTATTTTGTGCTGTTTCTTTAAATGTACAGTGGGCATAATGGTAGAATGTGTTCTTTATTAAAGAAGCGTATGAGACACTAAGGGTATTGTGCTTTAGCTAAAACAAAATTTGCTCAAGGCAGGGGAGCTGTTTTTAAAGTAAGACTCCTTGATTGTGTTTAGGAAGAGTGCATCGAAGCAAGCTGAGATCACCAAATAAAGAACATCTCTTCTTCTTCCCCCAGTTGTTTGTAATCAAGTTCTATCCCAGTAGAGTGCCAAGTTAAATTAAGCACAGTGAATGTAGTTTAAATTGTCTGTATTTACTCATTTTTCTAGTTGTCTTGTGTATTGCTGTAAATTCTAAATCAACAGCATGGTAACAATGTGAATGTTGTATGTTGAGTTTGGCCCAGTAGTACAATAACTCTGCAGCATCATGAGATCGTATGTTCGTTGTCTCGGAGTGATTTCCAAAGCAAGTGATCAGTTTGCAAGTTAAACGGTGTTTTCTAACTTCCAGACTTGGGATCAGAAAGCTCAGCTGCACTTCATTGCCATTAATAAGGTGTCTGTGCGACACAGGAGCCCTTGGTTATATCTGTGTAACCCCACTGACTTAGCCAGTGACACTTGAGAAAAACCTGTTAAAACATAATAAAAAAATTTCTATGTGCACAAGAAGGGACAGAATCCATCTCTCTCTCTCTCTCTCTCTCTCTCAATTTTGTTGGTTCTGCAGGGCTCACAGGTGCTTAAAAAAAGAAAGGCAGCAGCAATCACTTCAGTTATTGCTTTTTTTAATTACCGTAAAATACACAGAAGGCTGATTTCTCAGCTTGTCTAGTCATTTACATCTGTTCTGTCACTGCTATGAGTGGGTGAAGAATTCTGATTTGGTAGCATTGCACATCCACTTTATACAGGATTAAATGATTACGCAAGGGGCGAAGCAGTGGAGAATCAAGATGGTAGGGAACATATCTGTTGAGCAAGGAAGGGACCACAATTGCTTTTCATTGTACAGCCACTCTTTTAAATCTACCACAGCAGGGGATTGGGGCTGATGATGCAGCACTTAAGCATTTTTGCCAATATTTCTGTGTTCCTTGATCATATTCATAGATGTCCCACTGAAGTTTGGGAAGTACGTTTTGCAATTGCTCCTGCTATTTATTTACTGCTAGGAACATGCTTGGCCTTGTACAAGATACAACTATAAAGACCCTCTCGGCCCATGCGTACAGTATAAATAAAGCTACTTCTGTTGGAAAACAGTTTTCTTCTGTCCCTTTGGCATCACAGCAGTCTGTACAGTTACAGCAACATTTTAAGGGGAAATTAAGAGGTAAAGCACACTGCTTTGTTCTTATAAGCCATTTGACTGTTTCAAGACTTTAGTGTGTGTGTGTGTGTGTGTGTGTGTGTGTTCACTGTTTTTTTTGTCATGTTACTCATGTTTCTCTAAGCAGTGTTAGGTTCTGTACTTGCAAACCCATGGGACTACTTTTTTGAATGATGTTAATTGGGTGTATACATGTTTTAAGGATAGGGCCCTAATGTGTTACACTTACAGCTCTCTTTGCTAAATATTTTGGTGTAAATGAACAATAACATCTGGTTGTCCAGTTTCTTTTGGCCTCTGGTGTCATAGTATACTTCCTCAATCTGAACCTTACAGTCCAAAAATGAGGTACTAGCATGAAGTCCTCTAAGCTTAATTACCAGCTTAGATCTGATACGCTGCCACCAATCAGATCTTTGAGTGTCTGATAAACTCTGGTCTCCCCAAAACCTTCCCTGGGGACCCCCAAGACCCAGACCCCCTGGATCTTAATACAAGGAAAGTAAACTCTTTCCCTCACTAGTGCCTCTCCTAGGCTTTCCCTCCCTGGGTTACCCTAGAAGATCACTGGGATTCAACTCCTTGAATCTTAAAACAGAGGCTTTCCACCTCACCCAGAGGCAATACAGATTCAAGCTCCGTGAATCTAAACAAAGGGATTCCCCCTTCCCTTCTTTCTCCCTATCTCCCACCGCTTCCCTGGTAAGTACAGACTCAAGTTCCTTTGAGCCTTAACCAGGAGAAAAAAATCAACAGGTCTTAAAAAGCAAAACTTTTAATAAAAAGAAAAAAAGTAAAAGTTCTCTGTAATCTAGATGGTAAATATTACAGGGTCTTTCAGCTTATAGACAATAGAGAAAAATCTTTCTCCAGCAGAAATACAATTTAAAATACTTTCAGCCAAATACACATTAAAACTCTACCAGCCAGATACACAGCTGCAAATACAGAAACAATCAAGACTATAACCGCCTTTCTACTCAATACTTACTATTCTGAATATATAAGAGACTGTAGCAGGGAGATTGGCAGAAACCTGGTTGCACCTCTAGTCCCTTCCAGGACTCGGCGAGAACAAAGCAAACCCCAATACCCACAAACAAAGGCTTCCCTCCACCGCGATTTGAAAGTATCTTGTTTCCTGATCGGTTCTCTGGTCAGGTGTTGCAGGTCACTGTTTAACCCTTTACAGGTGAAAGAGACATTAACCCTTAGCTATCTGTTTGACATCTGGGAATTAAAAAAAACACATTAGTCATAAACTTCTGGTTACACAATAAATTTAACAGAACATCATTAACTTTTGGTCCCCCTTTATGGTCTTGGGTTTTAGTCTCTTCTGGGCAAAGGAAAAATGGAGACTAAGTAAGTTGTTGCTTCATGTACAATACCTCATAGTGTGCTGTTTATTAAAATATCCACTAAACAATGGGATGAGTCATTTACAAACTCAGTTCCTATTTCCACAAACTCATGCATAGGAATGGTTCCCTATTAATGTCAGGAGGCTCTATGCATATATTTGAATTTGTAGGATCAGGGTGAGAAGTAGTCTCTGACCCATAATAAGAACCCAGAGTTTTGTTTGTTTAGGGTTTCCACCCATATAAAATGTTGGCAAGGAGTTCAAGCCTGGTTCTATGGGCCCATTGCTTTACTGTGGCTTCTACCAGCCACTCTCCACCCATCTTTTCATGACTTATTTATTTAGCTATATTTTTGTGTACTAGCTTACCATTCAGTCAGTCCTTAGGTGTCTCTGGTCAGCAGGAAGCAATGAGTCATCAGCTTCATCCACCAGAGAGAGAGAGAGAGAGAGACACACACACACATACACAAAAAAAAAATAGGTGGAGGAAGAGACAGAACAAAAACTTTGTTTCACGTTCATCTAATTGGGAGAATGCAGCACTGCACATCTGGCACTACGTGAGGTTATTAAGCAGTAGTAAGCTAAGGGCTAGTCGCAGAATTCCAAAACTGGATTTCTCAGAAATAGGCAGGATCTATTTCAAGTACTTATATAAAGTTCCCATCACTATAGTAACTGAGCATCTCACAGTCTTTGGTATATTCTTACAGTGAGGCAAGGTAGTACAATTGTCATCATTTTCACAAATGGGGACTAGGCACAGACAGAATAAGTGGCTTGCCCAATCCTGAAGTGGGCTCTCTTCTTGACTTTCCTAGGTTTAGGAAGCTCTACTTTTCCCCCTACTATCCTAGAAAAAAACATCTAGATATAAGAC
The DNA here is from genome assembly GCF_003597395.2 of Chelonoidis abingdonii. Lineage (NCBI taxonomy): Eukaryota > Metazoa > Chordata > Testudines > Testudinidae > Chelonoidis > Chelonoidis abingdonii. The sequence continues at coordinate 107,156,100 of NC_133770.1, read as the reverse complement.
ATATAACATTATACTGATAGATTAGATTAGTTTATAATCATAATCTATTGTGGTGGGCTTTATCAAATAGGTTGGTTATGGGCCTTGCTATAAAACTAGTCAGACTTTGAGTCAGTCTAAAAACTTGTGGTAACTTGTTTCACAAATGAACCAGAATCCTGCAAAAGAAAACTTTGACTGTGGTAGCATAGTAATGATGGTTATGTGGGGTTACAAAAGAAGGAAAAGTCTGTTTTACATTGACTTCAATCAGAGATACTCAGGCCTACAGTGGTCTAAGCTGAGCATTCAACCACTGACTTCCAAAATCACTGGTCTCTGTTTGTGTGGAGCAGCATCCCAGATGCCCTTAATAAAGGACCACCCCTGTGCTCTAAAATGCCAGAAACTCTATATGAGAGTCCCTGGCCCGGAGTTTTTACTTTTGCTGTCCTTTTTGCTGGAGAATTTGAAATCTGCTGAAGAGATGTTCCCTTTCCCTCCACCCTGCTGCCCAGGTAGCCCTTGGAATAGCCCTGTTTTACTATAGGGCTTGCATCGGGGATGTTAGCCCCAAAAGAGAGGTGCCCCAAACACTCATTTGTTTTCTGTGTATTGCAATGCACCAGATGCAATCCAACAACTGCGAGACGGTAATATAAAATCACATAATGTCTCTGTGGTTCACTTAAGACACTGTTATAATGGGCAAATTATTGTATATTGGAGAAAAGGTTAAATCTTGGCAGAGTAAAACTGGAAACCATCTAGTTTAACCCACCTCTACACTGGGCAAATACTTCTGCAAGAACGACTTAAGCCAAGTTGGGGATGCACTCTAAATCTTTATGGGAATTTTCTTCTTTAAACTCTACTTCTATATCACTTGAATGCCCAATAATAACAACAAAAAAGACATTAAAACTTAGACCCAAGTGATTTTCAGCAATTAAAATAGCTCTGGTATTTTAAAAGCCAAACACATTGACATTTGCCAGACATAAATGCATTTTCCATTTACTCTGCCAGAAGAAGTTGGGCTAGTAAAAGTCTTTAGGGCACAAACTACAGTGCTTGCTGCAGGTTTTGTAAGGTGGGATCCTGGTCAGTTTCATCCTGCAGAAATGCTGTTAGGAAAGGATTTGTGTTCAGGAGCACTGAGCTAATCCACTTTCTGTATGGCTGCCAGCGTGGTTGAAAGGAAGAGTATAAAAGAGAAACTGAAAAGATGGAAAGCAGGAGGAACAAATCCATGTACTCCTCAGGCATCTTCATTGCTGCTTGTGGCACTGACTCTGGACAGTGCAGCTAATTCCTCAGTATTTAAAAGAAAATGGGTGTAAAACCATTTAAAAATCTATAACTTAGGGAGCTGTAAGCTATTGATAAGTGTGGATTGAGGATGTATATAGAAGTCCAAATGAGATATTCACTACATGTGCGTGCACATGCATAAATGTGGGGGTTTTGCATCTAGAATTAGTGGTAGTTGGAGTAGGCCATCATATTTCCTCTGCACGTGCACATCCAGTTTGTGTATGAAGAGCTGAAAGTCAGATGGAAGCATCTGCCAGCTTTGTTTCATGAAAGAAGCTGGTAATGGGAATGGATAAAATTCTTCCTGTTCTATTTTCAGGCAATTTAAAAAGCTAATCTAGATTGAGATCCTTACTCAGAGAAGGTACTACCTTGCTCCTAAGTCCCTCTGAAGTTGATAGGATCATTCAAGGAGTAAAAAAAAATTCCATGTGAATAAGGGTATTAGAGTCTGCCCCTTAGGATGCATTTTAAATTGCCATCCAAGCTATCCCACAACAGATGATATGCCTACCCTGCAATAAAAGATCCACAGCATGGCCACCACTGGCCCATATCTGCTGAGTTAGGCTTGTGAGGCTTGGGCTGCAGAGCTAAAAATTGCAGTGTATATGTTTGAGCTTGAGCTGGAGCCTGGATTCTCATACCCTGCAAGCAAGGAGCATCTCAGAGCCTAGGCTCCAGCCCAAGCCTGTACATCTACACTGCAGTTTTATAGTCCCTGCCAAGCCCTGTGAGCCCGAATCAGCTGACCCAGGCTCTGAGACTCTATGCCATGGGTTAACTACTGTAGTGTAGGCATACCCGGCCTATATGATCTTTTTAAATTCTGGGATGACTGAATTTCTGTATGAAAGATTAAAATATCATGCGATTCTAAAGGTGTTCATGTAAGTAAAAATCTAAGAATTTGGAAAATATATAGAATTGTGTTCATGATCATTTTAGAACTGAAATAATCATATCAAGAAATGTGTAAAGGGACTCTGAGGTGTAAATTTTTTTCAGATACATGATGGAACCAGGTGGTCCTAATTTGTTAAGTAAAATCTAATCTGAATGTTTTTCCCCAACAGTAAGATCAGATAGGGAACCAATGATTAATACAGTAATGTGAAAAACTGGATTAGGCCTTTTGTTTGGTTGTATGGTCCATCTACGATCTACAGAATCATCTAAGCTTTTGTTTAAAACAAAACAAAACCAAAAAAAACCACACTAAGTGTGCTTGTCTTCATGGTTGTGAACAAAACCTACCAAATGTCAATGAAGTGTAAGCTAATGCAATATTGTCCCGAATCTGCAGCTATCCTGAAATAATGGCTCTGAGAGGTATAAACTCTCTAATTTAAACTCATGTTGTTGTTAATTCTTAATCCTAATGATGATTTAAAAGTCAGCATTACTTATATCCTTGGTGAACTTTTTAGCAGATGGGATAGAATGGTGGAAGTGAAGCATCGTGTACATTTTTTAATCTTGGTTTTTTATGATTATTATTGACTTAAAAGAAGTTAGCATATAAAATGTCCTATCTTATATTTATTTTAGTAATTGTGTCAACATGAACTTTATATTTTCATTTCATCTATCTATTGTATATTCCTCATAGATTTAATAGAATCTGTATGTCTGGGATAGACAATACTGAGTATTATGAGAGTCTACATTTGTATCCAATGTTGTAGAAAAACTTATATTACAGCTCATATAATTATAATGATCAGGATTGTTAATGGCTAATAAAGTATAATGTCAATGTAATAGGGGATAGAGTTAAGGTGTCGTGTGACTTTAATGTCATTTCTTCACTTTTGAATTCTTAATTTTATAACTAATGTTTTCTAAACAATTTTTCTTTCAGGGTAATACTTTATAATTTGGACATTATGACTGTGTGAACAATCAATGTGAACTTTTCAGATTACACCTTTACCCCGATATAATGCAACCCAATATAAGGCGGGTTCGCATACAAGGCGGTAAAGCTCTGACATGCTGCTCTGAGTAGCGTGTTAAGGGTGCCAGGCCAGGCTGAGGGGTTCAGTAAGGGGCAGAGGGTCTTGGGGGCAATCAGGGGCTAACCCCCCAGGGTCTGGGGGGCAGGAGCTGTGGGAGAGCCCTTTTGGGGGGCCCACAGTCCCAGAGTGGCCCAGGTGATTAGCGGGGGGCCAGGAGCAGCCCGCTCTGCTTCCCTTGCCCCAGCCTCAGCCATGTCGCTCGGGGGGAAGGGACTTAGGGGAAGGCATCCCCCCCGCACTCACCAGCAGCAGTGGAAGCAGAGCAACCCAGTCCCAGCCTGCTCCACTCCCCACCTCCTAGCCGCAGCACTCCACTCACCTGCAGTGGGAAGTGATGGGGGACATCCTTTCCCCAACCTCCCCGCACTCACCGATGGCGGGAAGCGGAGCACTGCAGCTGGGAGCTGGCAGAGTGGACTGGGCTGGGGCCGGTGAGTGCCTGTCAGGGCGTGGGGGGCGGGGAATGGATAGAGGTCGGAGCAGTCAGGGGACAGAGGGGTTGGGTACGGGGTGGGATCCTGGGGGTGATTAGGGATGGGGGTCTCTGGAGGGGGCAGTCAGGGAACAAAGAACTGGGTGGGGGGGAAGGAAGTTTGATATAACGTGGTCTCACCTATAACGCAGTGAGATTTTTTTGTCTCCTGAGGACTGCGTTATATCAGGGTAGAGGTGTATTAGCAATTTAACCTGCAACATATAATTCAAAAGGTAAGTTTCTCTATTTTTATTGCAAAGTCAGAGAAGTAACTTACAATTTCAGTGATACTATGAGGCATTCATCTTAACAACAATAGTACAGGTATCATAGAGGCGCATCAGTGTTTTGCAAATTTGGTTTTACAGTGACAGTCAATGAATATCTAAAATTTCAGAACTCATTCCTGCAACCCTTATTCACTCAAGTAACGCTTCACTCTTTGGAGTGAATGGGACTACTCTCATAAGCCAAAGTTGCAGAAATATTGATATGTTTCAGTTTCATTTAACAGACCTGTTCCTCATATGAGATCTCCAAAAATATATGTTGTTCGGAGCAAAAACAGTGCCTCAAACAATTAAACAGATGGTGTTTTTTTTTAAAAATGAATTGAGGAAATAATTATTTTAATTGTTCCAAGTCTACAAAGCCAATGTCTAACTTCAATGTAAATTTTATCCTTGCTGTGACTCTCTAAAGCATGAAAAGAAAAGGCCTTGTTTCTTGAGTTGTTTAACTTTTTCTATGGCTAATTTGTGCACTGTCCTGTCATTTCAGGCAACATATTTTCCACAGGAAGCTCAAGATGTCAAGTCTATGCACAAAAGAACATCAAAGTGTTTTTAGTATACACAAATTTAGAAGATGCAGTGCATCTTTAACTGTGAAGCATGTAGGTGGCCGGATGAGGTTTTGATTCAGATATTCAAGTCTCAGCTATATGGCTTAAAGTACAGACTAAATCTTCTACGCAATCTGTAAGACTTCAGGTAGACTGTACTTGCACAGCCATCTGTTAGGGTAAAGTGAGCCCTATTTTCAATAAGACAGGATTTTACCAATCATTCTCAAATGAATATTTTTTGTGGTCTGGTTTTCATTATAGTAACTTAGCACAGCATTAAATTAGTTCTGCACTACGATCAGAAAATGACAGCAGGAAGTAAACTTAAATGCCAAGAACAGACCATATGCAATTCACTTTTATTTTTTAATGTCTTCCATAAACACACACAGATTAAATTAGGAAAGCTGGTATAGGTGTTTCAGTTACATGTGGTATTTAGTTAAATACTGAAGGATAAAAATGGAAACCAGGAAGCCCACAAGTTTCAAATTTATTTTGTGGGCCGCTGGGCATCAAAGACAAATTGGATATTTAAGATTTTCTTTATGGATGAGAAGTTGCCCTAAATTCCTTGCTACAGAAGAAATGTCATGATATGCCAAAGCCCTGCTAAGCGGGGATATTAGCAGCAAGTAGTTACACTGCAGTTTGTCAGTTAATTTAATACATTTAAAAAAAAAAAGTTTACATCACTTTTTTTTGTGTAGCAAATAATATTTCAGGTTTCACAAATAAAAGCTACAGAGCTGTCTGCTACGTGATTTGTTGTGACTTCTACTCTCTACACTAGCACCAAATAGTAATAATCACATCAAAAGACCTAGAGCAACCTGGCATAAATTTAAAAAAAGGAAGAAACTGCTTTAAGCCTAAAGTCTACAGTGAAGTGTCTTTAATCTCAAGACCACAGGATAACGTTCTGACCAGTCATGACTTTCCTTAGGTAGTGCTCCCAGAAATGAAGGTTCAGGTTTTCACTGCTAAAAGAAGGCGTCCGTTTTTGAGCTTATTTGTTCTGTGTATGGGGTCTTGTTGGGCCATGATAAAGGCACCTGAGTGTTAAGGTAATACAAATGTAATATAATAATATTATTTAACCTGTTCGTTTAAGCAGCACAGGTCACAGAATTAAGGCCAGTGGCTTAAAATCTTCCTTTAATTTATAGAGACAGGTTTGCCTTTTTGCTTATAACCAAAATGCATTATTGGAACTACCTTTGCATTGTAAATGTTGTGATGTGAACTTTTAAGCGCAAGCATAATTTCAGAAGTAGAGTGAACACTTTTTAAAGGTTCATTCTGCTTTTAGAGGCATTACTGATTCCAGTTATATTCCAAATCACTGGATTAATAATGCCTCTAGAATTAGAATGGACTTTAAGCCCGCCTACCCTAAAGTCCAGGATTGTGCTTAAAAGTTCACATCACAGCATTTACTGTATGGATCCATTATATCCATTCAATCATTCTATTAATTATTGCTGCTCATAGACAGAGCCCTGAAGCAGCACATAATCCTAGCAAGAGCACCAGCAAGGAACAGGGCTGGATTTACACTTTACGCACCTCTAGGCACAGCTGACCTTCATGTCTTCCATAAAAAAATGAAACTTTTAACCCACTTTTAACTTTTAGGTGTCCCTAGAACGGCAGCACCCTTAGGCATGTGGCTAATTGGAAATCTGGCCCTGGTAAGGACATGTGACTTGGATGTACATTTTGAGGCACAATTTCTCCAGTGCTCTCCTCTTCCAAAATAAGTGAAATATAGTAAGTCACACATAGCTATCTTCACTGGTTGATATTTAGGGAGTGAAATTTCTCATTGCCCTTATCCCAGCTCATTCTTCTGGAAGGAGGTATTGGACACATAGACATTTTTAATGTCTTATGCATGCCTGGAGCAAAAATTTAGGCAGGTCCTACATGGCTATGCAGGGAAGGGTGGGCCACATACTACCTTTACTCCTCTACATAACCCTATAGGACTAGGACATAATCTAGCCCTAATAATTTGGTGCCAGATTCTGCCACCCTTGGTCATGTGGGAGGAGTTCTTTAATCCATGAGTTTTACTGAAGCGATTTCAACTACTTGCCATATAAGAGATACTCACTCCATGTGAGTAAGGATGATGGAATCTTTCTCTTAGCTCCCATTGTGAACACTTGCAGAGTTTTAACAAAGAGTATATTTGGCACATACACAGAACCAAGTTCAGCTCCCCTTTGGTCATGTTGTATCCTTGACATGCAGGCAGAAATCCTCATAGATCTCATTGGAGATGTCTGCTTAACTGCTGGCATGACATGGCTGACTTGAAGAGGAGCTGAGGACTGAACTGGGGTTACTTGTTAGAGTTAGCAAGATGTTTGGGTTGCAGAAATGCTATTGTAGAGTGCTCTACATTGAGTAGAACTGAGCAAAAATTGGCAGCTTTGCTCATCAGAAGTTTGTTCAAGCTTTCCCCTTGGTTTTAATCTATATTGGGGTTTACTTAAATTTTGTTTTCACTTTAAAGTTCAAATTAGGGTGACTAGATAGCGAGTGTGAAAAATTGGGATGGGGGTGGGGATTAATAGGAGCCTATATAAGAAAAAGACCCTAAAATCAGGACTGTCCTTATAAAATCGGGACATCAGGTCACCCTAGTTCAAATCAAAATCTGAAAGCAAAATTCAGTCAAAAATGCAGTGTCGTGTTGAAGTGATTCCTCTAGGTTCAGTCAAAATGGAGTTGAGGATTGCAAACCTGGGCTGAGTGTTGAACAAACTCATAATCAGGAAAGCCTGTATGCTTTTGGGTTTCCTTGCAAATATTTTGCTGAGCTCTAATAGAGAGCAATATATTGTTCATTTATAGAGCAATATAGTCAGAATTTCTCATCTCCCATACCCCTTCTTAATTATTTACAACCAATTAAAATTTTTCTTACCTAATATTTTTTTTCTCCTCCTGCAATGTGCATTCTGTCTTTTTGTTGTAGGCTTGTAACTGCTGAGATGCTGGCGTGCATGTTGGTTTCTTTATTATTATTATTCTATTGGGGAAGAGGGCATAAAATGTTTTTGAAATAAAAACTCATAAAGCATTAAATGGCCTGTGCAAAGAGATTTAAAAAGAAAAGTTTAGCCAGATTTAGAGCCTATAACTGCAGACTCCATTCCTTTCATCCCTTTGCAGCAGTGACAAAGATAATGTATCGGTGTTCTTTTAAAAGTGAAAAAAAGAAACCATAAACCTTTATAGATTTACATATTTGGTTACATCATTCCTGTCCTATCTGTTCAATGAATCTCACTACTCATCAAATATCTCATCTCATCATGGAGACTGTCAGACAAATCCCTGAAAATCATATACTGTATATCAAACCAAAATTATTTAAGAGAATGTGTCAACAATCAGTAGCTAGGGGTACAGGAAATTGTGGATTTGTAATGGCAAAACTAACTATTACGTACTGGAGCCTGGGGTGTGTAATGGAACACTGAAGGGACTTGGACAAGGTAAAAAATAGGGCTGTCAAGCAATTAAAAAAATGAATGGTGTGATTCATCACACAATTAAACAATAACAGAATACTATTTTTATAAATATTTTTGGATGCTTTATATATTTTCAAATATATTGATTTCAGTTACAACACAGAATACAAAGTGTACATGCTCACTTTATATTTTTAATATAAATATTGCACTGTAAAATAAAAAATAGTATTTTTCAGTTCACTTAATACAAGTATTATAGTGCAATCTCTTTATGATGAAAGTTGAACTTACAAATGTAGAATTATGTACAAAAAATAACTGCACTCAAAAAAAGCACCAGTGTAAAACTTACAAGTCCACTCAGTCCTACTTCTTGTTCAGCCAATCGCTAAGACACGCATGTTTGTTTGCATTTGCAGGAGATAACATTGCTTGCTTCTTATTTACAATTTCACCTGGAAGAGAACAGATGTTCGCATGGCACATCTCCTGCTCGTGTTTTCCACATTCGCCATATATTTCATTGTTATCGCCATCTTGGGATGATGGACCCAGCATTTCACTGTCGATTCACCAAACAAAAGAAGGTACAATGTGGAATTTCTGAGATAGCTACAGCATCACACCAAGATTAAGACATAAGTGCTCCAAAATCAGATCAGGGACAGAGTGGGAGATGTTTCAGATGCTTAAAAGAGCAAACACACTGATGCGAACTACAGAACCCAAACCACCAAAAGAAAATCACCTTTGCTGCTGGGCTTCTGACTCAGTGATGAAAATGACATGCGTTATCAAAAAGAACCATCATCACATGATGCCGCTCCTTGGAATGTGTGTTGATACGCTGAAGGGCATATGAACTTCTTAGCGCATCTGCACTAAATATCTTGCGCGCTGGCTACAACGGTGGCATGCGAAGACTGCTATAACATGAAAATATGGCAGAATGCAGGTAAAACAGAGCAGGAGACATACAATTCTCCCCCAAGGAGTTCAGTCACATTTTTTTTTTTTTTTTTTTTTAACAAGCATCATCAGCATTGAAGCATGTCCTCTGGAATGTGGCCAAAGCAGGAAGGGACATATGAAGGTTCAGCATATCACCTTGCAATGCCAGCAACAAAAGTGTCACACGAACTTCTGTTTTCACTTTCAGGTGACCTTGTAAATAAGAAGCAGGAGGCATTATGTCCTGTAAATGTAAACAAACTTGTTTATCTTAGCGATTGGCTGAACAAGAAGTAGAATTGAGTAGACTTGTAGGCTCTAAAGTTTTACATTGTTTTGTTTTTGAGTGCAGTCACATAACAAAAAGAATCTACATTCGTAAATTGGGCTTTTGCAATAAAGTGATTGCACTACAGTACTTGTCTGATGTGAATTAAAAAAATACCATTTATTTTGTTTATCATTTTTACAATACAAATAATTGTAAAAATAATATAAAGTGAGCACTGTACACTTTGTATTCTGTGTTGTAATTGAAATCAACATATTTTAAAATGTAGAAAAACATCCAAAATATTAAAAAATTTCAATTGGTATTGTTTAACAGTGCAATTAAAACTGTGATTAATAGCAATTATTTTTTTTCAAGTTGATCATGTGAATGAACTGCGATTAATGGACAGCCCTAGTAAAAAACCTTTATTTTTTAAAAATGCATGTCTTACAAATGGTAGACTGCAGTCTCAGTATAACTCACTTATGCATGTGAATAATTTTATCACTGGAATAGTCACTCTAAACTCAGTTAGTAATACTTGTATGTTAGGTTACATGCATGTTTGCAGGAATGGGACCCTAATATAGTATTCATAAGAGAGTTCATACATTTGCTGTTCACCATTTGTGCATTTTGTTTATTTTCTGGATATCTCAACAGTACAAGTAGCTTTACATGTTTCACTTTTGTTTCTAGTCAATTTGTTTGTTCTAGGCACTAACACCATACTTTATTGTTTCGATTAGCAAATTGTCAGGCGTGATCTATTTTTTAAGAGAGAAAATTCATAGATTTAAAAAAAAAATAATCATGGAAACCTTTCTAGTAGTGTTAAGTTTTAAAACCATAAATGGGAAACCTATTTTGGGCTAAATTTAATTAGATTCTACTATATTTGTGCTCCAAATCTTGTTTATAACCATAATGCTGAGAAACCTTTCCTAGAACTAAAACATTTATTCTGTTCCTGTTATATTTTTTAGCTTTTAATATACTTGTCATCTCCCAAGGTTTGAAATAAAAAAAAAGAAGTATGATTGCTTAGTTGGTTTATATGAAATATTTAAAATGGAACCCTAACAAGGCACATTGTTTGGTGGTGGTTTCTATTGTCCACAGCCAGCTTGGATGGATTCCTTTATTTTTGTCTTGATCTCTTTGTGGGCAGGCTGGTAAATAATCTGCTTGCCCCCAAATCTCAGAATGATTTTCTAGGAAGGAGGTAGTCTGACTCTCTCCCTCAGCAGCAGCAGGACCAAAATGCATATGAAAGAGAATTGTGTGATATCTTAGGCCCCAGGATGGGGTATGTGACAGTAGTAACCCTGAGTTTGTCTACTTTGGAAATTACAATTGTGTTTTCATGTTATGTTAAGGCACGTTATCTATCACAGTTGAAACTATTAGGATATGCCAAGACTTCTTTATTTTGGCTGGAGGTGGTACCACCTCATATGTTTGTGTGCTTGCCTATGCTAGGATTTTCAATCAGTTAAAATTTAACTTCACTTTCTCTATAGGATCGTGCTTGTAACTTTGAAATGGCCTTCAGCTATCATTCATGCAAGTAAAGCTCAGTCACGCAAACATTTGTAGTAAGTAAACAGAATGAGTGTAAACACAGTCAAAGCAGTTTTAGATTCAAGCAGATGTTGGGTGAACTGTTTTGTGTTTGTCTGATGCTTTTTGGGGGTTCCCAAGGCGTGAGGGGAAAATTACCACCACCTGCTTTTACACCTCCCACCGACTACAGACAAGTTAAATTGAATAATCTCTTAAAGAGATGGTTGCCATCATTTTAGGGCGTAGGAGATCTGGGTGCAAAGTAGGAGAAAAAGGAGGTAATTTTAAAGGCAATGACAAGGATGCTGAAGACTTCTAGAAAATATAAATTATTTTTATCTACCCTCATTATCTTTCTTTAATTGATTCCTTTTCTTTTGTGCACTTGGTTCCTAAATGTGTGTGTCATATTTCTTCCAAATGATCTGATATCTGCAAGACTTTTTTTTGTTTGAAAGAGCAATGAAATAACTGGCTAATGTTTACCCTGATGCAATTTTTAACCAGAAACATGAATGTGTTTAAGTTTTTCTGTATTAAGATTTGTTGTTTAATTGGCTAATGAGGGATAATTCCAAGGAATTTCAATAGTCACTTTAATTGTTTGCCTGAGCAACTAATCGCTGATGGAGCTTCCTGGATGTCACCAAAGAACACATTGTTTAAAATCCCACTAAGTTTTATATTAGGAGAATCTTACTGCATGGTTCTGGAGGAATCTTTGTTTTTATGAGAACTTCATGACGGAATGAAACAAAATATCTGTTTCTGAGAACGAGTTTAGTTTTCCTCAGTAAAATTATGAAAGCCTGCAATGTCAATGGAAAAATCCAAAAGGGGATTGTTACTGTTTTACTCACACAATTTGTGTATGCATCCATGATATGTCCAAAACACTCATTCACGTATTTGTGTGCAAAAGAGGGTATGCATACTGTGACAAAGTTCTGAGCCTGTATCAGTGGGTCCCATGCTTTTGGGCAGATTCAGGGGCCTCAGAAACTTGATAAGGCCACAATGTGACCTCCCTTTCTTGGTGTAGTGGCAAGAGTCACAGCCTATTGAGTTACTTTCATCACCGGCCAGGATGGGAGATGAGAAGGGAGAATACCTCCAGTCTCTGTTGCTCCGTAGAGCTCAGTAGGTGCAGTTTGGCCTCCTGCCTGGACCGAGTCCTGCTTCTCCAGGGGATCTCTGTAGAGTAGGGGGGGGGAGAAGAAACCCAGGCCCACCCTCTACTCTGGGATCCAGCCCAGGGACCCTAATGGTAGCAGCTGTTGGTGGCTTTCCCTTCACCACTGATGCTACTTTGATTCCCTGGGCCACTTCCTCCATGGTCCCCTTTTCCTAGCTTCACCCTTACCTTAGGATTCCTCTCCTCCAGCTCTTTTCACCTCAGCTCCCCAGAAGGCACTGGAAGGAGAGCTTTTAAACAGTATAACTGGGACCTTGATTGATTCCATCTGTCTCCATTAACCTAATGGCCTTAACTGGTTAATTGGTGTCAGGTGGAGGCAGCCTTGTTGCCTACTTCTCAGCTTTTCCTTAAGCGGGTCCTGCAAGAGGGTATTCCCTGCCCACCTCTTACCCCAGGCCCTCCAGATCTCTTCATCGGGCTCTTGCCTCATGAGCCTTCAAGACCCCCACCCCTCTGTACCCAAGCCGGCTGTGCGACTTGTGGCCAGTTCATTTCTGAACCACAATACAGGACCATCTCTACACGCTCGTGCTCCACACTCTTCATTTCCCCACCCTCATGTCCTGACCTGATACTAAGTGTCAGACCTTAGAGGGTGGAGAACCCCGGTGGGCCAGCCTGTATTCCATGTCTATCCTGGTTCTACGGCCCGCCGGGGACATCAGTTGGTGGCTCTTTCATGGAGCCATGAGCACGGGCATGTACCTGGCACGGTTCACCCCTCTTCCCGACGCTTGCCCTTTTTGCGGTGTGAGGGAGCCTCTGGCGCATGTCTGTCTGCAGTGCGCCAGGTTGCAGATCCTCTTCCGGCTCCTCAAAACCTCTTGTTGAGGTTCTGGCTGCACTTTTCCCCACACCATTTTCTATATGCTCACCCTCTCCATGGCATGCGACTGTGAGGCCTGTTTTCATTCCTTCATCCGTTCACGCATCCAGGCAGAGTTCCTTTGGGTGGTGTCCGCTGGCTCCTTGGATGCTTTTGAGTACCAGTGGGCGCTGTCCGGGGTTCTCTGCTTGGTGTCCCCTTCCAGTTCCCTAGTTATTGCCCTGTCTCATTTTTTCCTTCATTGTCCCATGACTTTAGTTGATGTCTGGGCTCAGTAGTTCCTCCTCAGGCTGGGAGAGGGGCTTTTAACTGTTGGCAGGCTTCTGCCTGCCCACTTCCCAGTACCCAATAGGACCACTCTCTTATTCTTCTGGTCTGAATCTGTCACAATACATACAACCGTGATTACTTAATCTCCTTAAAGTTAAGCATGTACTGACGTGCTTTGCTGAACAAGAACCAGAGTGCTGAATGAGAGCTCTCAAAAAAAAACCCAACAAAAAACGAAAAAAACCCCAACCAGAATGCAGTATTGAGCTCATACTTCTCAACCCCTCTGGGTTTATCATGTTGGACATTGTGTCCTCTGCATTAGTGGACAAAGGCACAAATGAGATCCAGTGGTTGGAAGTTGAAGTTAGATACATTAAGACTACAAAAAGAATGTAATTTTTTATATATATATTTTTTAAACAGAGACAGTAATTAACAATTGGAACAACTTACCTAAGCATGTGGTGGATTCTCAATCACTTGAAGTCTTTAAATCAAGATTAGATGTCTTTCTAAAAGTTACAATCTACGTCAATCTGAAGTTAGGGCTTAATTTAGGAGCTACTTTGTGAAATCTCCTGGCCTATGTTATGCAAGAGTTCAGATTAGATTATCATTCCAATCTATTCTGTCTCTGAAAATCTGACTTGACTTCCATTAAAAAAAAAAAAAAAAAGTTTTCAGCCTTCATGGGTATAGAAAAGTGCTTGAAAGTGTGACCCCTAAATGCTTGAATCCAAAATGGATTATTTTTAAATCTTTGGGGTTTTTTAAAGAAAACTTCATGAATTTTAAATTCCTGTGGTTGGTAATGCAATTAGAGGTCTACTTATCTTTGCTTCTCATCACCTGCTACAACTTGTGTGTTTTGCAAAGCTGCCATTTCATTTTGTATCATGTGACTAAATACATAATACCACAGGCAAGAAATGGTTCTTACTAACATTTTTAAGACTTACATAGTCAGTTTCCAGAAACATATGTTGATAAATCTGCAGAAGTTAAATTTAGTTTGTGATAAGAAGAAAAGTAAAGTAAGGATAATTTATCTTAAGATACAAAAGCCCAGTTCTCCACTCCTTGTTCACTTGCAAAGTGCCACTGAAATCACTTGTTGCCTTACTCAAATAAAGCCAGAAGCTGCAGGATTGGGCCTCTATGGTAACTATATTGGAATTACTCTGTTCAAGGCTACTATCCAGAGTAGTGATTCACTTGACATTTTTTTTAATTGTGAAAAAAACTGCACAAGTATAATCTCAGCAGTTTATTTCTCAAAATACCAAAAAATAGTTAGACAATATCACGGCTTTCCAATTTTTTTTTTTTTAAATCAGAGTTTCTGAACAGTGAAATGTGGTGGCTAAGAGACAAAATGTGATTCTTGGAGGTGTTAGCTGAAGCGTATTGAGTAGGGAAGTGATATTATGGCATTTGTGAGACCATTACTGGAATATTGTGTCCAATTCTGCTCTCCATATCAATATCCTAATCAAGCATCTTAAATATTTATTTATTTATTTATTTATTTACATCTTCATGGTACAAAACAAAATATTGCTTAAATAATAAATTTTTGGTCCAATCGTAAACACCTGATAAAACATCAAATTTAAGGTTCCAGTCTATACTACTACTGCTGCTATATTTTTTTTTAAAAGTCCATTAGAATAGTTCCAATAATGTCAACCAAATTGAGAAATTCTTTAGACTGTATTAAGACTCCTGCAGGAATCCTCTCACATGATCAGACCAGATATTCATACGGTGGAAACAGATAATGAAAGATGGAATTTAAAATGACCACATAATTACATTTGCAATGGATTTTAGCATGTGCAAATAATTTTATTTCAAACTTCAAAAATTGTTGATACTGAACATGAAAGGCAATAGCAGTGAATAGGGTAGGCCAAGGAGGATATATGAATTACAATGTGTAAAATACCTTACATTTACATACTATATAAAGCCATATTACCACATGAGATACTTGAGATATTAACTTTACAATGCTGGTATATGTTATCCTGACACAAATTTGAGGAAATTGAACCTGTTCTTGTATTTGGGACATATGCTCCTCTTTGCAGTTAAAAGATGTAGAAAAGGGCTAAGAGCTGCAACTGTTTTGTCAGAATGCACCCTGATTTTGGAGTTAGCAGATCTTCTCTATGGGACCATTAGAAAAAAAAGGGAATTTGATTGGGCTGATTATCGCTGTTAGACCATGGCTCTTGATGCTGCTTTTAAAGCAACCAGTCTCCGGCCCTCTTCAAAGGAAGCAGTTTTAGTCTATGTACCAGTGAAGGACCATATATTTCACCACTACTGGTGACTAGTATAGAAGAATGAGGATCAAAGGCAAAAGTTATGGCATTAAGTTTTTTCAACCCACCCAGAAGCCCCGTGAGCAACACTAATTGAACCACAAGAGAAAAAGACGTATCTCTTGTCCTTTATAGCTTGCCTTCCCTCCCACTGACAAGACCGTTCAATTATGTTAAATTTTTATTTGCAAAATAAAAGGAAATTGGGCAACAAGAATTATTCACTGCCCATTCACTGAGACTTGGGACTTGTCAAGTGACTGACACGGTCCACTGATCCTATGTTTTGGGTGATGTTTTCCAATACTAGACAAATAGATATTGCTTTAGGCTGCTACAAAAAGTAAAATAAAAACAAACTCCTGAAAAATAATAATCATGATCTTGCATTTCTTCTGACCTTAAGGCAACAAAAAAGGCCATACTGGGTCATACCAAAGGTCCATCTAGTCCAGTATCCTGTATTCTGACACTGGCCAATGCCAGGTGCTTCAGAGGGAATGAACAGAACAGGTAATCACTAAGTGAGCCATCCTGTCGCCCATTCCCAGCTTCTGGCAAACAGAGGCTGAGGACCCCATTCCTGCCCATCCTGGTTAATAGCCATTGATGGACCTATCCAACTGGTGAGATGATTGGTACAAGAGAGCTGTTATGTCTTTGATTTCTCCTCTAAAGATTAATTGAAAAGCTGACTAAATCTGCATTCTGTTTTTCTCCTGCAACAGTAGATGGAGATGTTGCTAAATCCTTATATAGTGCAGACAGAATGATAGGGAAGTGTGGGGAAACTTGCGCTGCCAATACAAGTGTTTTACTTTTTCTGAGCACTACTAATTTAACATTATTCACTTACATTTATTTATGTCCTTTTATTTTATTTTAAAGGTGCATTACTTACCATTGGAGACTAGCAGTGGTTTGGGAACATGGGGGAGGTTCTCCGTCCCATTGTCCAAGGACTAAATGTCATTATGGTCAAGGACTATATTAGCCATTCAGGTCTGCCTCCTTTTAAGGATGTAAATAGATTCTGTTAGTACCCCAAACTGGATCTGAGGTCAGTGTTGTGTCATACCTAGGGATGATTCTTTGTTAAGAATAAGTATTTTAATGTATTGCAAGATTCATATTTAAGGCACCACCTGTTTTAGCCATCAAAGCATAATTTTGTATATTTTTGGACCAAACTATAGCTCCTACTAATCAGTTACTCTTTCAGGATGGAAACTCCTTTAGTCTCCAGAAGTGAAGTAAAGGTTTGGGAATTGAATGTTTTCTCA
This sequence comes from Chelonoidis abingdonii, assembly GCF_003597395.2. Taxonomy (NCBI): domain Eukaryota; kingdom Metazoa; phylum Chordata; order Testudines; family Testudinidae; genus Chelonoidis; species Chelonoidis abingdonii. The sequence goes on along the minus strand of NC_133770.1, from coordinate 107,139,266 downwards.
ATATTGTAACTTATTTTTCCTCATTATGAAGTGTTATCATCTACAATGTGTAGTTTACCAGTGTGGAACAGGAAGGCTTAAGGTAGGATAAGATGTATACAAAAATGAGAACATCTACGGTGATATGGGGACAACCACAGGCCTTCGTTGAAGTTATGGCCATCTTTATCAGTTCCGCTCTGAGAAATTACCATAAAAACAGTGTTGCGAGAGTCCATATTTTTTTTTCACAATAATTTCCTGATCAAATTTGCTATATTGACAAGTACATAATACTTTTAAAAATTAACAGGTGACCTTGGAAATGTAATTGAAAGAAATTGAAGAGACAAATGATGTTCTTTCTAGCTCATGCATCATCACCAGTAAAATGTACCCAATTAATAAATGTAATTAAGGTGCAAATGAAGCATAGATCTATGTAAAGATTTTGAATTTGGAACTTAATATTTTGTTGCTGTATGAGCCACAGTAGACTCTCTAGTTCAGTCCCTCATAGCTGTGCTAGCTCAATGTCCTGCTAATAAGTTTGAAATCAGGAAACAAAATATTTTGTCATCCAAGCTGATTTGAGTAAGGGTGTGCCAATTATATAGTTATTTTCAGTGTTGCTCTCTTCCTAGGTGTGTGGGAATGTGCGCTACTTGCTGTGGAGAACCATATGTTGTGTGAGCAGTAAACAATGAACTTCTTGACAAGCAAGAGCAAACCTTAGGCCTGTGTGACTGAGTTGGCATTTGAGGTCTATCTCACTGGCATGGAACTCATGTCTCCTTGAGCCTGAAGAGTGAGCAGCCAACCCAGCACAGAACACATCAAGACTTACCCACATTTGAAAGTTATCTGTACATAAAGTAGGGCCAGTGGGGGGGATGACTGACATATCCAAGCTCATGATGAGGCCTGTCTTCATTCTGAGGGTAGTAGTGTGTGAGAGAAAATAAAGAGTACATGTGTGTAGGAGGCAACGGTATGAACCAGGGAGAAGAAAAAGAGATGAATGGAAAGAATGAAGAAAACTCTACTTAACCACTAGAAAGGGAAACATCTTGTGTTGCTCTGTGGCAATCTTGGTTGAGTTAGCAGAATTATTGGCCTTTAAGGAGTCTATGTCCCATGCAGATCTTTTGGCTAAAGGACAGTCTTGATGAAAAGAAGACAAAGGGAGGGAAATGTGATATAAAGTCAGAGGGTAGGATACCATGAGTACTTCAATGAGGATAAAAAGTAAAAAAGACTGGCATAATGCCCTCAGTCTCTCTTGCTCTCTCCATGCCCCCCCCGCCTCGCCCCCTTAATAGCAAAAAGGTTAACCAACCATCATAGAATTGGGCAGTCACTCATAGTAATTTCCAAGTGTCTTAGAAGTTTCTTAAAGCAACTATAAATTATACTGTAGACTAAGGATTTTAAACCCAAGAAAAACAAAGAATATTAGTCTTTAGCACTGCAACTATTGAGCATTTGTCCACTAGTTTGAAATAAACCATTCCTGATTGCTTAAAAACACATGTGTTGAGATTAAATTCAGCACTCATAATTCCTGCTGTTAATGTATCACAGGAAAATGAAGACTCAAACCTGCTTATGCTTTTTTAAGCTTTATTTTTATACAGAGAATCCAGAGAAAAGTAGGAAAATCTTTTTATTGCTTGTCATTCTAATAGATAACTATTTTCATGGGTAATAAATGTAGAAAGCCTGTTATACAGCTAAACATGCTCAGTATCTTTGTTATAAAAGCTCTGCCAAAAATGTAAATGTAAAACAGGAACACGTAAGCCTTCAAGTCAACAGGGATTTTAAAGCAATAAAAACATGAATCAGTGAGGCTAAAACAGTCCTGTGGGTCTATTTGTGCACATTCAAAGGATAGAACATAAATGCACATGACAAGCCCAAAAGACAAAGCCCATTAGGACTAAACTCAGTAATGCACCATAGAATATCAGAGGGGTGACTGAGTTAGTCTGGATCTGTAAAAGCAGCAGAGTCCTGTGGCACCTGGTAGACTAACAGACGTATTGGAGCATGAGCTTCCATGGGTGAATACTCACTTTGTTGCATGCATGACACGAAAGCTCATGCTCCAATACGTCTGTTAGTCTATAAGGTGCCACAGGACTCTTTGCTGCACCGTAGAATGACATTTCAAGGGAAAAGAATTTTCTTTGAGATGGATGTATGTTTTTTCCTCGCTCAGACAAACGTGCTTTTTCTTATGAAGAATCTAAAGATACCAGGGCTGCCCCGGGGCGGGGTGGGGGGTGGAGAGCAAGTGGGGCAATTGCCCCAGGCCCCACAGGGGTCCCCATGAGAACATAGTATTCTATAATATTGCAACTTTTTTTTATGGAAGAGGCCCTGAAATTGCTTTGCTCCAGGCCCCCTGAATCCGCTGGGCAGCCCTGAAAGATACTCACATCTTTTAAACACATGGCTTGTAAGTTATTGGCTTGACAACCATGGAGATTGAAGTCTTCTATTTTTCTACAGAAGGGACATAGAAAGAGAGGAGGATAATTGTGGAGTTAAGGTTGTGACACTGCACCCCATATTCTTCACAGTCGTTATTATGATATAATTATGGCATAATTATGATGCATTTTGTTCAAGATGGGTCATGAGAGGTGTCACTGGAAAATTTATGATTTGCTGAATATGATTATCCTATTTATATGCATGTATCATTTTTTTATCTGAAGTTATGAATGTTGACTAGAGATGTATTTCAAATGGGTTTACTCTGGAAAAAACCTACAGCCAGCCCATCAGGTACAAAAATGAAGAAGCTAGATAGGGCTGATGGCCCATCAGCAAAGACAATGGATTGTGGAATATCTTAACCTTCCTGTGGGTGTTTTGGCTAGCCTGTAAGCAATGGATGTTATAACACTGAAAGGGCATGTGACCAGACCACATGTCTCTGAACTCCATCTTGTGATATCAGTATTTTTCCACAAACCCATCTGGGAACCAAGTTTTGAAACAAAAGGTTCCTGCCATACGCTAAAGCTATATAAGGCAGGGAGTGACATCATTTGTTGTTCTCCACTCCCTACGCAGGACGACTCCTGGAAACACCTGAATTAGGGGAAGTGCTGAATTTATGCTAAAGGGATTTCTAGCCGTGAATGAAAGACCTGGGGATTCCAAGATGTAAAGCAAGTGCAGCTTGTCCCTTAAGAATCTGCAGCTTGCTTGCATCATCAGCCAGGGTGAGAATTTGCTAATTCATATCCTATCTTTCTAGTATCTTAGACTTAGATTGTGTGTTTGTTTATTTACTAGTAATCTGCTTTAATCTGTTTGCTATCACTTATAATCACTTAAAATCTATCTTTGGTAGTTAATAAACTTACTTTTGCTTACCTAAACCAGTGAGTAGGAGTGAAGTGCATGGGAAATCATAGCTTAAGGGGCAAAGACTGCGGGATTCCTCTCCACACTGAGGGGGGAGACACATGCTATGAGCTTATGCTGTACGGTTCCCTGTGGAGCGCAAGATGGTATAATTTTGGGCTTATGCTCCAGAAGGGATGTGTGCCTAGGAGCTGAGAGTTACCTTGGCTTTAGTCTTTCTACTGTTGGTTCATGCAGTGGCTAGTCAGAGAGCCTGCATGTAACTACAGCTGAGTCTTTACCTGTGTGAATGCGGAGTGGAGATGTAGGACTAGGAGCAGATTTTCAGCTTGTCACAGCAGCACAGTGAGAGAGGGAGCCCAGGCTGGTGGGTCAGAGAACTCAGTGCTACCCCAGTTCCAGGTGGCACCTGTGGGGAACCCATCACAAAGGCATTGGACTAGACTTTGGAGTTCAGTTGCCAACTTTGCCGTAGTCTTTCCATGTGACCTCAGGCAGTTCACTTATCAATAATATTTTTGTCTGTTTTCCCACATGTAAAGGGGGGAAAATATGACTGCTGCTTCTAGTGCTGGTCCCTATGCATATTCCGTACATGAATATGCATGTCCACCATGCACCTGAGATTGGAAATTTCTAGCAGATATTGTCTGTTGGTCCATGCCTGTGCTGTTCTCATGCTCTGAACTATAGTGGTGTAGACTGATACCTCTCCAGTTCCTTCTTACTACCCCATTCCAGACCATAAATAATTTGATAAGTCATGTCACTTTTCAGGTCACTGTCAAAGCCTGCCTTTACCTGCTAGGCCATGTGGCACTGTGTACTTATGTAATACCATTTGCCAGGCTTCACTGACCTGCTTCCGATTCTTTTACTCAACAGACAGAAACCATATAAACACCAGGCTAAAAATCCCTACCAATGTCATAGTTTCTCTCATCTATTTGACAATTCACACCTAATGGGACAATTGCCACAGAGACATCCCTAATTGGGTAAGGAGACCACCCAGACAACCACACCATGGAAGGCACTTGGTTTTCTTGGGAAGCTGAAATACATTTCAACCTACTACAGCTGAGAGCAGTCCATCTAGCCTGAAATACTTGCCGCTTCCCAACTGCCAGACATAATGACAAATGTTGTTTTTTGTGTTGTTTTGTTTTATTTTTTACAGAAACGAGGTGGATCAAAATTCCTTCATCTCTATTTAAAAGAAGTCAATTTATGGAACTGGTGCACCAGAAACCACAACATTTTCTCTGATACATACCTACCAGGTACTTAGAATTCTCTAGTGAACAGTTGCAGCAGTTACTCCTCCACAGGCCACGAGTGGAACATACATAATTCCATCCTAAACAAGTTCTTCAGATAGCGGGGAATGATGAGATTTTGCACTTCAAACAAACAAAAAGTTCACCCTCTAATTCTCCAGGGCAGCTCTGGGCCATGGCTTCAGAGGTGATGTCTTTCTGTTATCATGGACACACCATCTCAGATGTGGCTTTCCTTCCATTCCTTTCTCATCGTAAGTTCTGCAGAAAATTTGTTACAACAATGATCAAATTAGTTTCATAAGACCCAACTGGCACAGACAATTCTGATTTCTGGACCTTCATTAGAACAAAAAAACGGCCATACTGGGTCAGACCAATGGTCCATCTAGACCAGTATTCTGTCTTCTGACAATGGCCAATGCCAGGTGTTTCAGAGGGAATGAACAGAACAACATCACTCAATCCCAGCTTCTGGCAAACAGGCTAGGGACCCTGTCCTTGCACATTCTGGCTAATAGCCATTGATAGACCTATCCTCCATGAACTTTTCTAGTTCTTCTTTGAACCCTTATAGTCTTGGCCTTCACAACATCCTCTGGAAAAGAGTTACACAGGTTGACTTTGCATTGTATGAAGAAAGACTTCCTTTTGTTTCTTTTAAACCTGCTGCCTGTTAATTACATTGTGTGACCCCTAGTTCTTGTTTTATGAGAAGGAGTAAATGACACTTCCTTATTTACTTTCTCCACACAGTCCTTATTTTATAGATATGTTGTTGTTACCCTTCTTTGCACCTTTTCCTATTCCAATGTATCTTTTTTGAGATGGGGTGGGAGGCAGATCTATACACAGTATTCAAGATATGGGAATACCATGGATTTATATAGAGGCACTATGGTATTTTCTGTCTTATTATCTATCCCTTTCCAAATGATTCCCAACTTTCTGTCAGCTTTTTTGACTGCCTTTTCATATTGAGTGGATGTTTTCAAAGAACTATCCACAATTACTCCAAAAGCTCTTTCTTGAGTGGTAACAGCTAATTCAGACCCCGTAATTTTATATGTATAGTTGGGATTATGTTTTCCAATGTGTATTTCTTCTGTGAATGTCAAGCTGTCCTTCCATCAGCATGCAGCTATTTCCAAATCTACTAACTACAGAGAATGGCAAAGTTAAACATCCCACCACAGGCCTCTTTATCTCATGGCCTGGTATTTGGGTGGGCATCAGATCTAGCACGTTCATGTGCAGAGGTCGTCCAGTCTATTCTCAGTCAAAGTAGGAAAAAGTCCACCAAAAATATTATCCGGTTAAATGGAGGCATTTCTCTTGCTGCAACATAATCAGTTATTCAGAATCTGCAGGTATCCCTGTTATCCGAGAATTTCCAGTCCTGAAAACTGCAGGGGTTGCCATTAGTTTGCTGCTAGGCCTATCAGCAATGAGAACCTTTCATCCTCTAGCCTAGGGCTACTCCATTTTTACTTACCCAAGAACAATTGGATTTCTGTAAGATCGAGTTAGGACCTTTCCACTGGTAGTGAAAACTGCACCGCAATGGGACCTCAACCTTGTACTATTGGTACTTACCAGACCACCATTTGAACCACTGGCCACATGTTCTATTACCCACCTTTCCATCAAGGTAGCCTTTCTAGTTGCCATTGCATGAGCCAGAAGGGTGAGTGAGCTGGGAGTACTTGTGGCTGACCTGTCTTATAAAAAATAGTGTAAGAAGGAGGTTTCCCTTTTTCTTCACCTACTGTCCCAAAAGTAATTTCTGAGTTTCACATAAATCAACCTATCCACTTACCGGCATTCTTCTCAAAACCTCGTGTATCCAATGAGTAGAGGAGACTTCACTCTCTGAAGTCAGATGAACTCTGATGTCCTACCTGCAAAAGACAAAACTGCTTAGAAAATCACAAAGGTTATTTGTTGATACAGCTATTCTTGCGAACATTCTATGCCAAAAAAGTTAAAACTTTGCAAATTTTATTTGTCAAATTTACACCAGTGTAAATTTGTTTGGTAATTTATTTTAAAATACCTGTGAGCAGGTATGTCTGTAATAATACAGACACACACATTTCCCCTAGGAGTAGAGAGTTAAAGAAACTGCTATGACAGCCCAGTTCCTATTTCTCTGCTCCCCACTCCCAGAGTCCAGTCAGGAGACCAGACACTCACAAACCCTGCCCCCACAGAGCCCAGCTATGGGGCCCCTCCAGACAATACACCCAAACCCACACCACCCCAAAGCCCAGCCATGGGACATCTCCAGCCCAAACACCAGCTCCCCTTCCCTGCAGAGCCCAGGGATTCAGAGGGAGAAACAGCCTGATGCTCAGTGCCAGGCTTGCATGAAGTTTCCTGCACACCACCGTAGGGTGATCAGACAGCAAGTGTGAAAAATCAGGATGGGGATGGGGGGTAATAGGAGCCTTTATAAGAAAGAGACCCACAAATTGGAACTATCCCTATGAAATCGGGACATCTGATCACCCTACATTACCGTCTCCTTCCCTCCGGGCATGCCGAAAACTGCAGCTGCCAGGAACCCTCTAGCTTCCTGTCCCTCCCCTCAACAGCGTCTTCTATGTGCAGCTTGGGTTCTACTGGATCCAGTGGACCCTTGTGGCAGCTAGCATCACTGCAGCCCATTTCTGTGGGGGAAAGGAAATTCTGTGTGCGCAACCATAATTTTATGCAAAATTCTGCATTGTGCAGTGGAGCAGAATTCCCACAGGAGTATACAGCAGAATGGTCCTGAGGAAAGGCATTATTTGCTCAGACTCTCTAAGTAGATCTGTGACTGCATTGTTCTGTGTTGCCAATAGGCACGTATTCCTCTCTTGGATGGTGTGAGAGCCCTTTCCACTAGAGAACAAGCAACCTCATCAGCATCTCTTCAAGAGGTGCCTATACTGGATGTGTGTAGAGCAGCTACCTGGAGTTCCATCCATGCATTCATGAAGTATTAAATGTTAGTTCAAGCCTTCTCTTCAGATGCAGCTGTTGGGACTGAAGTATTACAAGCATCTATACCAAGTCCATCTTCTCATTCTCTCCTGTTTAAATACTTCTTATCAGTCACCCAGGTGTGGAATGCACATAAGATCCAGCACTCGAAGAAAAACTGGAGATTACTGACCTTTAAGGGGAAGTTGTGTGGTCCCTATCTCTATTCCATTATCTGCTCTACTTCCCCCATCTGATTTGGATTCTTCTGATTTGCGCAGGAGAGGAACTGCACAGACATCAGGCTGCACCGCCCTTTATGCTCTTAGTTCAGATCACAAGGATAACAACTGTGCAGGTGCAAACCAATGGACCCTACTTGCTAGAAATCTGTGATCTCAGCTGCATGGTATGCATGTGTGGAATTCAGTTAGGGACCACACATCTCGAAGGACCTCCTGTTACAGACCAGTAATCTCAATTTCTCTGCCTTGCGGAAGTGTCTGTAAGGATGAATCAATGTTAAATAATATTAATGCCAAATACTGTGGTGATGGGAACCATAAAAAGTATCTAGATAGAGCAATCTGCCAAAATTACTGGACATAAAGCATCTAACACTGTTCATGAGAGTGGTGGTATTTCAGTCTCCTATGCCTTATTCTACCTTTGACCCTTCTTTTTGGGGATGGTGTACTAGAAGACACTTAATGCAGGGAGGGGGTGTGTGTAAATGATATTAATATTTGTCCCCTTATCATGATTATATGGAATCACAGTGCATTCTATATAGGAGGTGTCACGGAGTGTGGGGGAGACAAGGCCCTGCATCCTTGGCTTCCTGTGATTCAGCATGACTCTCAGCCAGCCAGTAAAACAGAAGGTTTATTTAAATGACTGAAACACAGTCCAAGACAGGTCTTGCAGGCACAAACAACTGGACCCCCCTCAGTTAGGTTCATCGGGGGGGGGGGTGCAGGGAGGCCAGAGCCCTGTTGGGAGGCCAGAGGCTCATCTGGGTTCCCCTCCATTTCCCCAGCCAGCTCCAAACTGAAACTCCCTCCCGCTGTCTTACTCAGCCTCCCCCGGGCTCCACCCCCAGCCTTTGTCCAGTTTCCCGGGCAAAGGCGCCACCTGGCTTCCAACCCCCCTCCTGGGTTCTCATGTTATGTGCTCAGGTATCCTCCCTCAAGGAAAGTCTCCCATCTCCAATGGAGCCAGTCCCAGCAAAACTCCCCTGCAGCCTTCCCAGGTCAATACTCCCCACTCAGCATTCAAAGAAAACATTAAGAACATTCCCACTTCGTCACAGGAGGTGCATATAAAAAATAACAAACAGGCTTGTATACAGCTAGAATTCTGTCTGTCCGGTTTAGAAGAGACCATGTTCTGTCTTGAATTCCGTACAGCGCACACAAATACCTAATGTCTGAATAGCATGTCATAAGTAAACGCATCATTAAAACAGAGAAGTGCATTGACACCACCAAATTATTTTTACGTAAACCATCTATCAACCAGAAGATGGTAATAGTTTTCAGTCATTACTGACTTGTGATTGATTTCACTCAGTAAGAGAAGGACTTCAGCCATTACCAGTCCTCTCAACCATCCAATACATGAAGTAGCCAATATATTTTAAGAGCCCTGTGCTTTCCTCTCCTCTGTTGTTGGCACCATGCATTAGTAAAGCAGTCATCAAGGGGTTAACTGGGTTACTCACAGTTGGATGGTTTGGAACCATGCTCCAACCCTCTCTTATTTTGTTTATGTTGTTAGTGGTTTCCCCGTCTCTGTTTATTATGTAGTTGAGTATTTATTATGTAGTTGAGTAAATCAGCACTTTCCCAGATTGCAGTACTGTAAATAAAGGGTGTATTGCTTGATGTTTTTGAACAATAATTTTATGGATCTCTTGTATGGAAAATAATAAGCCTGAGCCAATAAAAACTTCTAACTGGTTTTCTGTCATGGTAGCTTTCTGCAGTCTCTATGCTAAAGCTCTTTTGCTTCTAGCTTTTTAAAAATTAGTTTCGTGTTCATGCAAATCAAACGTATCTGAAGGTGAAGTCATTTTCTGTATTTGGCATTCATTCTCATGACTTATTCCTTGCTGCCAGTTTTGCAGATCTATTAGTGTGATTATGGTCAGAGGAGTAATTGAATGTCAAATAATGTTATCCATCTTGATCTTTCATACTTTTTCTGGTTTTGATTCAGCTGACCCCAGGAGAACAAGATAATTTTACAAATGAAAGATATCACATAGACAGTATTAGTAAGTGAAATCTTCAGCTTTCTGATTCACAGTATACTGCACTGTAGTATGGACAGTAGCAAAGAAAACTTCCTCACAGTTTCATGTCAAGGTACTTCAGTGTTGTATCGAAGGAAGGAGAGGATAATTCCTGTGGTGTATTGCTTTGAGATCGACTGATAAAAGGCACTGTATCAGAGATACATATTATCTACCCTGCAGTGCCAGCAATAGAGAGAAATTAATATTTAAGTACAATTAAGGTAACTTAAATATTTTAACCTGAAGTTAAATAAACCAATAATATGTTTGTTTCTGTAATCAATTTAATTTACAACATACTGCCTTTTTGAATTCATGGTTTCCCTTTCAGTGGGTTTTGGGAGATCTTCCTATCTCCTGTACCATTTGAGATCTCATGTTAAGGAAATCTTATTTTCTCCCCATAGTTTGATCCTTTTTTCTTTTGCAACTGACACTAACAAGTCCTTAATATTTTATTATAGCAATTTGGTCTTCATATCTGAATGTGTTCCTTTGTCTGGTATGCTTACTTGCTTACTTTGAATCTTTTTTGTTTAAGTGGGAGGGCTAGGTATTTCATGGATAACCATAATAGTATGTTAGTTATTAAAAAAAATAAGTTTATTTCCAAGATTTCTTTCAGGACCCTGCCAAAATCTTATGCTGCCATCTGTCAGTTTTAAACGTCAAAAAGTTGTGATGCCTTCTTTCCAATTTCCTGCACTGTGTTGTGTCGTACTGCGGAATTATAATTGTTATGGCATTTTCTGCAGAAAGTGTTCAGTGGGGCTTAGATCAAGGGATCTGGATATTGATGTGGAGATGATGGTGTTAAAAAAAGAGTCTCTACTCTAAATAACCAATTCTAGTAAGATCTTGTAGGCATCCCTACGTTTTTCACAAATTAGTTAACAATACTTGTGTGTATATATGTGTGTGTATTATAAAGTATGTTATTATCTGGAAGTTTGCTAATGTTTGGATGATTACTCCTTGTTGATTCAAGCCAGCCAGCAAATGGAAGCCAATTTTTTTTTCCTGTACCAAGGCAATTTACTTATTCTTAAAAAAAAAAAAATAAAAAAAAAATCAAGACCTGAAATCACACAACCTTATTTTTCTTTCCAGATTTTAAATGTTTTATAGTGCAGTGAATACTTTTTAAGGGAGTATTTTCTGGTTGCTTTTGGCAAAGTTGGACCAAAGTTTCCACTTTAACTTTTTTGTCTAATGATTCCAATTCTTAATTCTTCTGGTTTTTATTTATTCTTATTTTATTTTATTTTTGCTATTTCAATTATGTCCAGCTGAGCCCCATTATCCTTTCATTCGCACCCCACTGCCCCCAACTTTACATAGTATGTATTCTCCTTCACACTATTTTCTGGAAATTGCTGACCTTTCAGTAAGTGAAATCAACCAAGTCAGGATTTGCACTACTGAACTGTAAGGAATGTCAACACCTGTCTAAACAGTATATTGAGAGAGAACACAGCAGAAACTTGTAGAAACCAGTTAATGTTGATTCTTCCTTGTTTAGGGGTCTCAACTTTCTCCCACGTGTACCTTCTTGGCTTTGCAAATTTAATGCATCTCAACATTCTCGTGGTTGTGTCTTTTTGCAAATGAGGCCTCACATTCTCTTGTGCTGCCTTCTAATGCATAGAAGAAGTTTGTGCGTACTGCAACCTCGTTCTTCTCCTTCCAATCCCCCCCTCAATCTTTACTACTTTCAGTTAATTTTCCAGTACTAAGCTCCATCCACCATTCATGTCTGAGGGAACAAATTCAATCTTCTAATGTAACTACAAAAATAGAAACATAACCTCATGTAAACCTCATCCTTACCATATTGTTCAACCCTTATCATTGTGTTTGACATCCTTTCTTGTCCTAATTTACATTCCAATCCAGCAAAGCCTATGGCATTCTAGAAATAATACATTACTACAAAGTGTGTTTCCATACTTTGGTTGAATGTAATTTGAAAGTTTTATTTTTGTTTAGCATGGTCCACTGAAGAGCCAAAATCTGCCCTTTAGTATATAATTCATACTCTTCTGGAAGGAGTGTGTATTTTGAAGGTTGAATTTAGGCCTTTAATGTGTATGAAACACACAAATGGATTTTCCACATTTTGAACAAAGGCATACTGTTGTATATAAGGTACAACCCCCTAAGGAGAGGAGTGGGCTTCAGATCCCAAAGCCCAGCCTGAGCTGCAGCATCAGAGCAATGTTTACACAGCTATTTTTAGAGTACTAGCTTGAGCCCCCCATGCCCAAGTCTGTCAACCCAGGATGCTTGCTGCTGCGGGCTGTGTAGATATGTCATAAGGTGCATGGGCATGCTCCCATGGAAGTCAGTGAGTAAGTCGATGCAAGGGAAGACTCACTTTCTAATTTAAGAATAAACTTGTATAGTTGGAATCTATCTTAACTCAGCTGTGACTGTGTCACACATTCTGTGGATACACGTAATTCCATAGACCAGATCAATACTGCCCCAGCCTACAAATTACTGGGCTCCTGACATCCTGCCTAATGGAGGAATGGCACTGCTGGGATCAGATGTTTGGGCTTGACTGAGATATAGTGCCCATTTAAACATTGACTTCTGGACCTCAAAGCAAGGTGCAGTCAACCTCCTAGTGGATAGCTGCAATAATGGAGATTCAGTACCACCAGGGCCATCCTGGTGGGAGGATTACCTAAATTAGCTGCTATCTCCTAAACTGAGGAAGCAGTCAATATTGTGAATGTCTTGGAAAGAAATGAAGGTTCCTGTAAATCTTGTTAGCTGTGCCCAGAGCCGTGTCATATCTGTGAGACACTGGACCTGCAGCATGTATGAAAGAAATTCTACCATGGATGTTGAAGATGTGAGGAAGGCAAATCAGATTTCTAGTTCCAACATACAACCTGATTTTTGCCAGGCATTTTAGGTATTCCTAGCAAAGAAAGAAAAGGCTTTACATGATGTAATAACTTGTGTAGTCCTGTGGTACCTTGACCTTCTCCTGTTGCTACCTTGATTCAAGCCTTAACATTGTTCAAGGAGAATGCTACAAAGTCACATCTGGAGAATAGTCCCATTAAAAAAAAATTATCACTTGTTCCCTGAGGTGAAGCCACCTTGGCCACATGAGGACATCTTTGATCTCTAGATAGAACAAGCCGCTCAAATATTGCAAGAGCAGAAGCACTGTAATACAAAAGCAGAAATGCCTGTGTGAGAATTCTCACAACAGTACTATGGGTGTCATTCATGTACTCAGGGATAGCATACCTGATGCTACTGCTGGAAAATATCTCCTGAAACACTAAAAGCAGAGGAGAGATTTTCTATAGACTGAGAACTGCTAATCTCCAGAGAAGAGAGATTCTATCCCACTAGTTAATTCTGGGGTTAAAGAAAGGAGTGTCTATTGGTGGACCAAACCAAGTGAGACTGGGACAGGTCTGAAGAGGAGACTTTTTATTCTGACCTTTTGCTGAAATATCTTCACTTACAAGAGCAATGTGAAAGAGCTTCTAGTATTTTCCACCTTCTTAGAGAATTCCAGGAACAGGAAAATTGTGAGCCCTCCAAGAACCCCTTTTCATGAGTTTGCGGCCAAGGCCTTTGTCTTTAGTTCCGTTCCTGGGTTCATTTCTGAGACTGGAGTCATTGCACACTTGCAGGACATGTAGCCGCACTTTTGGCAGCTCCTACATCATCATTCATTAATGGCCAAGGCCTTTCATACTAAGAAGGCAATGGAATAAGTCTAAATTTACACTGTTGTTACTGAGAACATCTTACCCATAATTTTAGTATTTTTACAGTCTAAATTTTTTTAGTATTTCCTGATATATTGTTTCATAGCTAAGTATATAATTCCAATATAAATTAGCTAAAATGTCAATGTGAACTGGAATATGCATTCTGAGACTGAAAATTATAAAGTCCATCTGAATGTGAATTATATACATGTTAATGAAATTGGAACAAACCCTCAAATTCAACCCTGAGTCAACAATAAACATCTTAAATGAAATATTAAGAATAACTTTGATCCTTTATAGCAAAACATAGATTTAAATCTTGACAGAGAACACTTTTCTAGCCTAAACACTTAATTTTGTATTTAAGCTGGGACATGTTAACCTAAAGGGTCGGAATTATTGCTGTGTGTGATAAGCCACTAGTGGGAGTTCATTTGAAAATAACTACATTGCTAATTCTGGGAAAGATTCCATCTCGCATGGTCACACTGAGTGGTACCTTCTACCTTGAGTAGTCCATTGAAGAAATTTTTTGAAGCCACTCAAGTGCTAGGATAATGGGTGCAGTATGAGAACCTAAATAGAACAGAATATTGCATCCTTTTTTTCCCAAATCAAGTTACAGATCTGTTATCACTCATCTGATGCTGCATTCCTTGTACTCCCAAAGCTTCTATGGACTTTAGTAGAATGTGCAAGGATTACACGATGAGGTCTTAAATGTGCAATATTCCTCTACACCACCTCCATCCCCATTCCACGCCTCTTTAAATTTGAACAGGATAAAGGAAAAGCACTTTTATGACCAAGCCCATACAGAGCTCAGTGGAGATCTTAGCTGTATCTTTGTACCTGAATGAAGTCAATTGTAGCATTAGGGGCCTGAGTTCGTAAATAAACCATGACCCACAGAGAGCATTTTGGTGCATTTTGTTTGGTTTTCGCTGTTCTTCATTTCAGGTCACTGGGAGCTTCAAGAAAAAATATGCTTGCATCCAAACCCCTAAACTTGGATTTTTTTGCAGCATTTTATGGATTTAGATTCTAGCATATGTAAAAGCTCTGATTTCCACGGGTACAGTATATGATGAGATGCTTAACCAATATGCATACTAATACTTTTATTTTGACCCTTTGTATAAAACAGGCTTATTTTCAGAAAACATAACAGTTCAGCAAATTGATGTCAGAGTCCTGATCAAATTTCTACCAATACTGCCCCATTGACATGTCTCAATATAGGCGCCAACTTTCCCTGGCGCCGGTGGCTGCTTGTGCCCCCCAGCCCCACCCCAACTCCACCCTTTTCCTGCCCCTGCCCTGCTCCCATTCCAACCTCTTCCCCAAATCCCAGCCCCAATCTCGCCTCTTCTCCGAGCGTGCCACGTTCCCTCGCCTCCCTCCCAGCCACATGAAACAGCTATTTCACAGCGCAAATGCTGGAAGCTAGGGGGGAAAAAGCCGGTACGTGGTATGCTCAGGGGAGGAGGCGGAGGCAGTGCTGGGCAGGGGGATAGGGAGTTGCTGTGGGTGCTGAGCACCCACCAATTTCTTCCCGGGGGTGCTCCAGCCCCGGAGCATCCATGGAGTTGTCACCTATGTGTCTCAACCCTGTTCCATGTTGTGAGAGCAAGTACCAGATACTTCAAGAGAAGACTCAAGAATTCTAGTAACCTACCCCAAGGGAAATTTTTTCATAACCCTAGTGGTTGTCTTATGCCCTGAAACATAAAGATTTAATAACCCTTATATATATATTTCTCTTGTAAAATATAATTGTAGGTCATTATTCACATGACCCTCTAATCTTATTTTTAATCCTTTTAGATTCATAGAGTTTAAGGCCAGAAAAGACCACCAGATCATCTAGTCTGACCTCCTGTATCACAGGCCTGGTAGCATCCGGCACCCTCACACTACACCCAACAACCAAAATTAGACCAAAGTTTACAACGCACAGGAGACTAGACTACTATGTGCTACAGGCAGACAATAGGAGGGACCAAGGTGCAGCAGTGCCTGAGGCCCCCAAAATGACAGGGAAATAATTAAGTGAGATGTATCCAGATAATCCTGGCAAGCGACCCACATGCTGCAGAGAGAGAGAGAGAAATCCCGAAGTTCACTGCCAGTCTTGACCTCTTATGACAGTGATAGCCACAAGTTAATTATACAGTATATAAATTTTTATCAGATTTAAATGTGTTGCCTTTTTAATGTCATTGAATGACCCCTCCTTTTATTGAGATACTGTAAACAAGAGTGCATGACTTAGTGACATTGTTCCCTGGTCTACCCTACAAACTTAAGTCAGTATAAGTGGGTCTCACAGGGGTGTGGAAAATCACCCTTGGAAAAGCAATGCAGTTATACTGGCCTAATTCCAGGTGTAGATGGCACTATGTTGACAGGAGGCTGACATAGCTACTGCCTCTTGAGGAGGTGGAGTACCTACACTGTTGGGAGAAGCTCTCCTGTTTGGTGTAGGTAACGTCCTCACTAAGCGCTACAGTGGCACAGGTTCCACCACTGTAAAGTGTAGACAAGCCCTGCAGGTGTCTGCGTGGCACCTGGAACGTTAGAGAAGTATTGTAAGTGTTCTATAACTCTGTTAACAATTCATTCAGTTAATTGGTACCAAAGTAGGGTTAATTGATTTGAAATTCCCAGGATCATTCCAGCACTTTAACCCTTTTTTGTGACCCTTCAGTTCTCTAGCAGGGTAGCTGACTTAAATGTGACCTAGTAAATTTTTTGTAAGCATCTCAGCCATTTAAACATTAAGTTCTGTCAGAGCTCTTGGATGAATTCCATCCAGTCCTGGCTCTTAGCTCATTGCTCTTTATTAGTTTGTTCCAGTGCTTTCTGTTTTGACCTCTCAGCGTTAATGCTGCTTAATTTTTATTATATGAAAAGAACAGTGTCCATGTTCGTTTATTGACATCTGTTGAGGCTAGCAAGGGAATTAACTGTGATGGTGGCATCTCTGAGAGATTTAATGGATATTTAACAGCTTTCTTTCATGTTGCTGTCTCCAAACGATCTGGATCAAGAAGAGTCTTTTGAAAGATGAAGTTCTAATTGACAGTAGAGCAAACCAAGAGATGATTAAATCCCTTTACTGCTTTGCTGTGGAATAAAACATACCAGTAAAGGTGATGGTACCTGTATCCTGTCTTATGATCTAATTAAAATATTTTATTTGGTTTATACTGGATATGGATAAGCAATTTGTCCATAATACAGGTCCTTGGAGTCCTATAAGACTGTGTAATATTCATTCTTGGATTAGATAAATGTTTGATCAGGCTGGGAATGACATTCCCTCTTTCTTCATACATTCCACTCATGTGTAGCTGTTACTAGAGACCAAAAGAAAAGTTATGAAAGCAGTTCATTGGTCTGGGTCAAAGACATTTCCATTGCCCTGTTCTTTGGCTTTAACAAAGTACTTTTGATGTCAGATTCCACATTTGAACAAAAAGCTTTTACCACTGACATGTGATAGAAAATGGACTAGCCACGTTGGAATTACGTTTTCAAGAAAAATTAATCCCTTTTCCTCCTCCTCTTCATAAGCATCTGATATAAATGCTACTTTCCCATTTCTTTCCCATCTCTTTAAATAAAAAAACATTCCCACATAGTTCCATCAAGAATGTGAAGCCTAAAAAAGAACAGTTGAGGCATTTACAATTTCCAGTTGCAGAAGAGGAAGAATTACTTGAAAAATTACTGTGGACTTTGACTTTCATCCAGTTCCTCCAAACTTTTTATCTGTTATCATGAGTTAGACACACTTTTGACCTAGGCTTGTGATGCTGTGTAACTTTTTTTTTTTGGCGGACGCGGGGGTGGGGGAGGACTCCACTGTACTCCACTGCTGTGTGACAGAGTATATCAGGCATTTGCTGCCCTCATCAAAGGTCCTGCTGCCTGGCCCTAATAAGGTGCTCTGCTGGAAGGGAAGAGCAGAGAGTTCTAACAAGTTAACTATTTGTTCTTCATTGGGTATGTCCAGATTACATTTTAAAACCCATGGCAGCAAGTCTCAGAACCTGGGGCTCACACAATGGTGCTAAAACCAGCTGTGTAGACGTTTGGGCTCAGGCATCAAAGCCTGAGGAGGGAGAAGAGTTTCAGACCCTGAGCTGTAGCCTGAGACATAAGGTCTGACTGTTTTTTAGTGCTTTGGCATGAGTCTGATTCTGTGGACTTGGGCTCTGAGACTTGCTGATGCAGGTTTTACAACACAGTCTAGACATACCCATTGGCCAATACTGCATGACTATGACCTATGATTCTTAAGTAGTTATCGTAGAGACTATCGGTGTATAAGGATATAGTTCCAATTGTTTCATCTAATATGTATTATGTAGCAGTTGTCAATATTTAATTGTTTCATTTAACATGCCAAATACGAGAGTAAGGTTCAAATGCCTGTAGTCCCCACAACAAACCCTAGCAAGACTTAAAAAAGGTAGGTGCAACACTGGCTACCCTCTAATCCTCAGATAGTGCCTCATTTTTATTATATGCAAATGAAAGTTCTGAGGAAGTATCACTTCGTGATTATCCGTGCAGAAGTGAAGACTAAATATAAAGACATTTCCATCCTTGTTTACTCCTTTTATTCTCTGGCAATCAAGCCGATCAAATGACTCTGTCATACGCTTCCTTCCGCTATACTTAAATCGTTGCTTATTTGTCTCTGGGTTCTTGGCTGTTAGCTCTTCATATTCCCTCATATTCCTCCTGACTTCCAGATTACATTCCACCACCCATTTCTTGTGTCTTTCTTGACATCCTTTATGTTGAATTTCCTCTTTGTGAAGGAATTTATTTTGACTTGAATAAAGTTTGATTTTTTGCCATTTTTCAAGACTGTTGCACCCCCTCGACCCCCTTTCCTTCTTTATTTATTTGTGGTTGTTTGTTGATATGCAGGAGATACAGAAGAGGTCGGCCTCAATGGGCCCACTCACATGCTTGAAGTTAGACATGTACTAAAGCGAGCACTTTCCTGAACAGAAGCCAAAAGGGTTAGTGGGATAATATCAAGGAACTGACAGGCTTGAAAGTTAATTATGTAATATAAAATAGCAGAAGGAAAATAAGCTGGTGATATTGGCATGATACCAGAACTTCATTATTGCAGATAATCTAGATGGGCACAAGAAGAAAATATAAAACAAAAAATTTTGTTGGTTACAAATTAGACAGGAAAAAAACAAAGAAGAAAAACTTCAAAATTACAGCTCTTCTATTGATCCAGGGCAAGTGAAAAATGCTTAGCATTTCCAAGCAATGAATCAGTTTCCTCTGCTAATAGTATTAAGCTATTATGATGGCAAGCCGGACTACACATCTCTTGTTCAGGACTCTTGCTGAAATGTTTACCTAAAATATCTAACAAAACTTCATAATTTAAGTTATGAGTTGGCATTGCTTTCATCTCATAGAAGCGAATGAGCATGTCCATGCGGGTGGTGAAAGACCTACTGTATGTTCAAAAATGGTGATTCAGTATTCACTAGCTGAACTGTTTAGTAATTCATGATAAATTTGCCACTTTTAAATGACTAATCGTGCTTAGTGGAATTTTCTGGGTGCATCATATAGGTTTCTTAGTTATGGTGGTTACCTGTAGAATCTGGAGTTCTTTTCATTGAGCTTTGACTGCAGAGAAAGACATTGAGAGAAACTGAATGAAGTGGAGATTGGTGGTGGAGGAGTTGGGGAAAGGGACAAGAAGGAAAGTGATCAACAAGTTATGGAAGGTCTTAGAATGAGTCAGTATCATTTGTTTCTTTAGCTGGAAGTCTTGAAAAAGAAGAAATATCTTTCTCATTAGTCTATAATGTAGGTTGAGAAGGATTTATGAAATGCATTTATTGAACATTTTGGAGCCAAAAAAACCTCTCAGGTCATAACAAAGTGATGACTTATTTGAGGGAAGTCGGCAAAAGAAAAATAGTGAGATTTCATTATTGACACACAGCCCTGAAAGATACTATAGTTAACTGCTTTTATTTTTTACCTGGCAGTGTCGTATTTGAGAACATCAGTTGGCTCTGCTATTCCTTCTCAATCTCTGCCTGAAACTGCTGCACTCTGTTAAGTAGCTGACACCTTTCAATCTGAAATGTAGTTGCACTTCAGAGGTAGGTGCAAGGGAGTCTGGTATACTGCATTCATGATGCACCTTGGGATCATTCTATAAATGTATTTGTAGCACTGTTCTGGCTGCACATTAACCTTTAATAACATTTGTGAAAACTGAAAAATGAACTTAAGGGTTATGACAAGTCTTGAAAAGAAGAATAATTACTTGACAAAAATCTGTAGCCTTTGTAACTCTTCCATTGGATCATCTAAGGACAGGAGCAGCGCTGGGGTTTTTGGCGCCCTAGGCGGGGGTCCTTCCGCACTCCTGGCAATTCTGCAGCGGGGGGGTCCTTCCACGCTCCTGGTCTTCGGGGCACTTCAGCGGCAGGTCACAGAGCGAGTGAAGGACCCACCGCAGAATTGCTGCCGACCCAGAGCGCGGAAGGACCCCCCACTGCTGAACTGCTACCGAGGGCAGCAAAATGCCGCCCTCCCAAATCCTGGTGCCCTAGGCGAATACCTAGGTCGCCTAAATGGAAGCGCCGGCCCTGTCTAAGGAATCACTTTGGTGCAGAACAGTCAAGTGGATGCCCCATAAAAAAAAAAAAATCACATGTAAGCCAGAGCCACAAGAAATGACTGTAAAAACTCATACATCTATCTAGATCTTTATACAACACTGTCAATTTGAATATCTCATGCACATTAATACATTTATATTTACAATAACAACGTAGGAAAGTATTTTTATTGTATGGATGGAGAACTGAGGAAACTCAGTTCCCCATCTGCCAGAAAAGAGAGATTACAAAACTTCCCTCAACTCATGCATGCCTTAACTACAGCAACTTTGAGTCCCAGATCAGTGCCTTAGCCACAAGATCAGTCTTCTGATCTCTATTTAAATGTGGGAATTTCTGTTTCAATGGCATGGCATTATGACTGATGCTAGCCTCGCACCCACTGGCTGCTCACATGATTCCAAGGGGATCAAGACACAAACTAAAACTAACCTAGCAGCACATACTAAAAGCTGGCTAACTGATAGGTCTTAAAATGTAATGGTAAACAGGGAATCATCACTGAATGAGTTTGTTTCTAGTGGGGTCTTGCAGGAATTGTTTCTTGACCCTTTGCTGTTTAACATTGTTATTAATGACCTGAAAATAACCTTTATTAAGAAAACAGAAAACAATCACTGATAAAGTTTGCAGAGGACACAAATTGGGGGAGTGGTAAATAACGAAGAGGACAGGTTACTGATGCAGAACTATCTGGATCCCCTGGTAAACTGGGCACAAGCAAACTGTATGTTTTGGTAAAGCTAAATGTATACATCTAGGAGCAAAGAATGTATGCCATACTTACAAGATGGGGAAGAGGGAACTTTTTCTGGGAAGTAGTGAGTGAAAAAATTTGAGGGTCATTGTGGATAATTAGCTTAATGTGAACTCCCAGTGTGATGCTGTGACCAAAGCGGGTATTGATACATCTTGAGTAGAAATACAGAGGTTACGTTACCTTTGCATTTGTCACTGGTGTGACCACTGTTGGAATACTGTGCCCAGTTCTGGTGTGCACAATTCCAGAAGGATGTTGATAACCCTCTCCAATTTAAGAGAAGAGCCACAAGAATGATTAAAGGATTAGATGCCTTATAGTGAGACACTTAGGAGATCAATCTATTTAGCTTAACAAAGGGAAGGTTAAGGGGTGATGATTACAGTCTATAACTATCTGCAATGGGAACAAATATTTGATAATGGGCTCTTCAGTCTACCAGAGGAAGGTACAACATGATCCAATGGCTTGAAGCTGAAGCTACATACATTCAGATGTCCTGTAAGATGTAATTTTTTTTTAATTAACAGTGAGGGTGATTAACCACTGGAACAATTGACCAAGAGTCGTGGTGGATTCTCCATCTCTAGCAATTTTCAAATCAAGATTGAATGTGTTTTTTTTTCCTAAAAGATCTGCTCTAGGAATTATTTGGGGGAAGTTCTATGGCCTGTTTTAACAGGACATTGAACTAGATGATTACAGTGGTCCCTCGTGGCCTTGGAATCTATTAATTTATTAAACTAATACCTGGGCACCTTCCATATAAAATCAATAGCAACAGTGAAGTTCCTAGTAGACTTCACAGAGTGTCTGTTGCACCTCTCCCTTTTTGGCGAAGGGAAACTTTGCTTTTGGGGGGAGCAAGGGTGGATGTAGGAGTTTAGAGGTAGAATGGGGTATCAATTTTGTAAAAAGGCTTGACTTTCTTAAATAATAAGAGTTGAAGAATAGAGTCCTTATCAGTTTATGCCCTTAAGAAAACCCTGCAAATGAGACCAGTGGTATTGCTATTTAACAATAAAGAGCTGATGTGTGCCTCAGGATTTAATCTTTCTTAATGAAAGAGATACCAGTTTGGAAATCTTGAGAAGGATAAAAGGACCCCAATCCCCTGAAATAAATATCAATAATATTCTGATTAGTTGTGTAACTAAACGTTTGATAGAATGCCCAGAGTCTAGGATAGATGCATTTTATTATTGTACACCTTTAAATACAAAAATAAAACATTATTCCTCAAAGACAGAAGTTCATACATGCCTCTGTGTCAAAAACAAATGGATATTCAAGAAGAAAAAAAGCTCAATTGCATATTTCCTATGTGGCCTAACCATGTAACAGGCCCAACAACAACTATAAAACTTATAAAGCTGTCAATGTAACTGCCAAAAGAATCATTATAAGGCTAGATTTTGTTGCTGAGAAATATATTCCAGAGTGTGGCATTTGAACTTCTGACTTTTGATAAAAGTCCAAGTGGAAGGGGAGAAGAGATTAGTGAAATGCTACCATCCCTTGCTGTTGTCCCTCTAGATACTTAAACAACGCAGTAGACCCCATTTTTTGTTCTGTGTGCTTGGTAATAGTGTGAGAAGACTCATTTATTGCAAAACTACACTGGCTCTTTATTAAGAGGACAATTTATATAGATGCTGCAGCTGGCATTCAAGCCATATGCAAAAAGAATGCCTTCCTGGTGCCTTTTCCAAGATTTTCCTTCCTGCAAGTTGTTCTTGTCCCTCCACGTTCCATGCAGGAGGCTACAGACTTGTTTGTCATAAACCTTGACAAAGGTCAGTCTTAGCTTCAGCACTGGACTTTTTAGTGGACTGTCAAAGTAAATTTGAATTAAGGCACACTCCTGTGTTTTGAAGACTGAAATGACCTAATCATTTGGAGAAAAAAATAATTCCTTAGTACCCACGGAGGGATTTGAACTTGGGATAATTATTTTGCAATAAAAGCTGTTGGTCTAGATTCTGCTATACTTATTCATTTTAAGTATCTATTTACTCTGAGTACTACCCAATGTGAGTAAAGGTGGCAGAATCTAGACCACAGTGTTCCTACCTAACAGGCATGTTGAGATGTTGCTTGCTTGATTTAGTATAGCTCTTTAAGATCATCAGTTGAGAGATACTATTTTGTTACTCTAGAGTCTATATTATTTGTGGTGATGTTCCTGAAGACAGTTAGTTTTACCTGTGGTAACTATTACTTAATGAATAGTATTGCATGTGGGATCTAATTCTGAAGCTCGTAGCATTTTTATCAATTGATTTCATTTTTTTATTAGTATTTAGCACACTTTTAGGGAACAGATGTTTTCAGATCTCTAGATACAATTTTTATCAGAGTTGTACTAAGGCAGCGTCACCACAGTGAAGTCAATAAAATTATCTGTGTGAACTGAACAAAATAGGCAGATCCCTCAGGACCTTGTTCAGGTTTTATTCAATATTTACTCAGGCAAACTCACATCAAATAGGGGTTTTCCTGAGTTTGGAATAGTAAGCATGGTCCAGTATAAGTCCAATGGGGTAACCCAGTCTCTGAATTTCGTTTACAGTATTTGTAAGAGTTAAAAAAAAATAAACTAGTTTTTAAGTTGATAAAGGCAGACGTTACCAATAGAGAGAAACAGAGACTACTTGAGGAGCTTTATGCAACTACATACGATTCTGTGGGAGAAAAAAATGGGCAAATAAACTGAGCTATCAGACTCCTCTTTGCAGCCACTGCAGAAATATTTCTTGACTAACAGAACAGACGGAGAGGTGCAATAAAGCCCAATGTCTTGGCTTTCTGATCTATATGCAGAAATGGCAGGAACTCTCAGCAGATTCGTGTATGCAGGAAAACTCTGAAATGTATATAGTTCTAGGTAGCACCTGGAGTCTGTACTTGGGCTGAATAACAAATTCTTCCCAAAATATACACAGTCAACATGCTAGTTTTTGAAACCGAGAGAGACAGAAAAAGAACCAAGATATGGCCTTGATATAATTGGGAAATGCCAGTACTTGATATCAAGCTTTAAATAAACTGACTGCTTTTACTCATCAAAACCACAATATTGCTGTCCAGTTATTCAGTTCATTAGCAGATAATTCATTAAAACTAGCTGTAAGAATGACTCTTCTCTCTTGCACAGAATCATAAATACAACTGGGCAAGTTGTTTTGAATAACTCATGGTTTTCCCCCAAAATTATTTATCTCACCAGCCACATGATGGCGGCAAAGTACTGAAGAAGCTTAGTTGCCTCCATTATTATCTCCTGTGATGATAACACATTTCAGAATATCAGACTGGTCATATTCTATGTTCACAGACAGACCACATCAAACCAAGGTACAAATAATGATAAATAGGAAGAGTAGGTTACTTAGGTACTAAAAATATAATCAGTGTGTATATCCCTCTGTGGAAAATTATTGGCTACCTATTTTTCTGAGCACCATATACTCAGTGTGAGTACCAAAGTTGATGATTACATGCTAAGTCTGTATGGTTTAGAAATTCCAGTTCAGCTTAAATAGAATTCAGCTTCACTTATAAGGTTCTGATCTCAATTTACATCAGTGTAAATCTGGAGTGACTCTATTGACTTAACACAATTAACTGCATTACTCCAAATATACACCAGAGTAACTGACCTCAGAATATAACCCACGAACTGTAAAGGCAGGGCATGATTCTCAAACATTATTCAAAAAGATTTTGCAACATCTGCTGCAATTGTATTTCTAAACCCAGGAAACCCAAAACACTTCTGCATTGTGTAGTTGTGAAATAGTAGAAATGTATTGAAATAAAATTTTCTTGCAGACCGTAACACAAATGAAAACAAAACTGACTGAGGCCTTTGTTCTGAATTCCGGTT
This sequence comes from Chelonoidis abingdonii, assembly GCF_003597395.2. Classification (NCBI taxonomy): domain Eukaryota; kingdom Metazoa; phylum Chordata; order Testudines; family Testudinidae; genus Chelonoidis; species Chelonoidis abingdonii. The sequence continues at coordinate 107,114,270 of NC_133770.1, read as the reverse complement.
ACATACTATAGCACATTCCCTTACAAACTGGCTCTGCTATAAAAAAGCAGTGTGCGTATAGCTTGAGCGCAGAAATGCTCTGGCACAAAAAGGAAATTGGTGTAGAGCTGCTAGAGGTTAAAGCCTATAGCTCAGAATCCATACACCTGCAAGGCATGTTATGTAGTACTTCAACAGAGAATTGTATTCTAAATGGACATGACAACACTTCTTGTCAAAAAGGGCAATTCCATGCATCATTTTACTTGATTTTTTTTGTGGGTTTGTCTGGAAGCCTCATGTTTCATAAAATTAGGATTATTTCCCTCTGTAGGAAAATGAGTATTGTTGAATTGAAATTGATCCATTTTGTTTAGTCCTATTACTGACAGTCACCAGTGCAGATGAGATTAACCCCATAGTGCACCTGAGCAGTACAATAGTATACCATTGGCAGGTGATCAGTTTGACCTAAAGCAGGAAGACTGAGAGCTCCTGTAATTGTAAATTCCTTTTAAACAGTATTGCGACAAATTTTCACCTTGGACTTGCTGCAACTTTTTCTGGAGTGTTACTCAATTTTGCACCACGTGGGTACATTCTATATCATTCTGCAGGGCAGAATATGAGACTATATTACGTGTTTTATTGGAATAGTAAAAGGAATAGGAACATTTTAAAATTTTTAATGTTACATAAAAAAACCTTTGCCATTGTTTATTCCACTTTCATGAAACTAAAGAGCATTTTATCTTTATTTTAAGGAGAATAACTCTTGCTGGGCATCACCTATAAATAGACCTGGGTGAATGCCATAAAATTATTTCTTTAAATATTGGTTCTGATTTTTTTTTAATTTTTTTTTTCAACTATGTTCAAGGTCCCTTTATTTGACTTTGGTGAATGTGCTAGCAAATGGATCTCCTGGCAGGAATGTTCGCTCTAATAGCTTTTTATTTTCAAAGCAGGCTTATATATTTTTCATAGAAAACAAATTTTCTCTGAAATGTTTACTCTGGGAAACCTATTCTGAGAGTTATGGCCATCCCATCAAGCAAGAGTAATATGTAATGTGATCTATGGATCAGAGAAAAACAGCTAAAATTTCAGATTTCAAATACTCACAAAACAGACTGCAAACTAAGAATCACTCATAGAAATTATCCAGCAAAAAAAATTCAAAGTGAATAAATCACAATCTGCCATTAATGTGTGCATATAAAAAGCAAAGTTTGGTGAATAAATTATTTTGTTAAAGTTATTTGCCCAGCTATACCTAGCACATTAATCCACCATGGTGGCCTATTGTTTTTGAGCAAAATTGAAATGAGTTAATGAATTTTAATTTTTATGATCAATTAATTGAGTCTTGGGAAAATTCTATTTTTTTTCATATCCTTAAACTTTTTCATACTATCTAGAAGTGTAGAACTATTGAGATAAATGCTGTTCAATTGTTGTTTCTAATTGTTCTGGACTCTTACAGAAAGCTTAATTTCAATGGGACTTAATACAGTGACAATGTTTTGCCTGTGGGCAGCATGGACACTTCAAGCAGGAGTGCCCCTACCGGGATGGGGAACAAAGCCCACCTGAAGAACAAGAAACAGGAAGAACCTAAGAGAGCCCTGCCTTCTCTGCTCTGCCTGCCCCCCTCACCCCGGTGAAGAGAACAGGGAGATGGCGGACTTGTTGAGCCTGTGCAGAACCAGGACACTTGAAAGTGGAACACCCAGAGGAGACTCTCAGGGCTCAGGCTACCTCAGAGAGAAGGGCTAAGCCAGAGACAGACCATGGGAGGGCCATGGCCAAGGGAAAGCACAAGGGGTGCTTCCAGTGCCACAAAGACGGCCATATAAGACAGCATTGTCCCCACAGAAGAAGGGGGAGGCCAGAGCCAAGGAGGCAGTGAAGACCAAGGCCCTGGAAGGGAGATTGTTTGGGGCAGAGAGGCCCCAGATAAAAAGAGGAACCTACACTGGAGTGGGACGGGCTATAGTGGGGACTCAGATGGACAGGGGAACCCACGCAAGAGTGGGACAGGCTACGGTGGGGACCCGGACTTTAGAAGAGGGAAGCAGGTTGCTCCTCTTAATAGAAAACCTGTGGCAGGAAAGGGACCTCTTGAGGGCCCAGCTTAGAGGGAAGCTGGGGAGATAGAACCCCGTGTGGGGAGGGTGGTGGGGTGGCTGTCTCACACAGGAAAAGAAGGGGTTAAAAGCAGCACCAGTGAGGCTGCTCAGAACCCACTAATTAGGAAAGGGCATATTGAGCCCACCAGGGGGAAGGCTTGCTAGAGCAGCCAATAAGGGTCGGTAAGGGACGTATATAAAGGGCTGCTCAGGACAGCAGAAGGCAGTCTCTTCCTGGAAGGAAAGGGAGGAGGACTGGCTGCCTGAAGAAGTGCCATAGATAGGGCAGTGCTGGGCAGGGGCAGCAGAGTGTGAAGGTGAGCTGCTGGTGACCACTGCCAGGCTGGGGCCTTGCTACAAGGGCTGAGGGGGTGTTAGGGGTATGGGAGATGTGGCTCAGGGAAAATAGGCAACAGGTTGAAGGAGGGCAGTAGGTGGCTGCTGGCTATAGGGTCCCTGCGTCAGGACCCAGAGTATCAGGTGGGCCTGGGTCCTGCCCTCTTTGCACCCACTTGCCACTGAGATGAGCAGCTAAAATTAGGACTGCAGTTTGCCAGAGGTAAGTGATTGGACTAAAGACGGTTGGTTCCCTGGAAGGCAGGAAAGGACCAACTGGGATACCGCCAGAGGGATGTGTCCAGAAGAGTATGACGTGGTCTGGGAAGAAACACAGGTCCTGGAGGTGGAGACAGATGAGACGATGGGCAACCCCTGAGCTAATTCCCAGGATGGCAAGCAGGAGACGCTGCAGTGGTGAGTCTTGCTTTGTTGCATGGACGAAATAGCTGACCTGCATACCCCAATTACATGTGATTTCTTCTCCAAAACTATATGCTTCCTTAGGCATACTACTGGCAAGTAGATATGTAAATAGGCACCCTTCACCCTCACATAGGCTAGGATGAAACATTAATATTGAGTTTGCGATTGCTACAGAACTTTGTACATATACCAGTCTACTTATTGTTCTTTAAAACGTGAGATCATTAATGTAATATTAAATACCGGACATCTGCACTAATAGTCCTCTCGATTTTTTGTATTTTATCACATTTTGGATGGAAAACTATGATTTTTTTTTTTAAATGTACAAGTGGAATTGTCAATCCTCTCCCTTGATTCAGGAAGAGTTTGTTAGTCATCCTGATGAGAAAGGTTATATCATATGTATGTCAGTATGTAGCTAAATTCAACACACATACTTACTATAACTAATAAATTCTGTCTGATCCATAAACATGCTTTCATTGCATTCTCTTTTAGTTTACCTTGGAGAAAGTGAATAATACACTTTGAGGCATATGAAAAACAGGTTTTTGCCATGAATAATCTTCTGTTTTCCATTTGTAAGTCAATTCAGTCCCTAGACTCAGTTCTGGAAGGGTCTGCATTTCCAAAAAGAAATAGATACTTTGATCCTTCACTGACTTTTCATTTATGAGAAGAATCAGAGTTGTTAATTGATTCTTGATAAGGGTATAGAGTAGGGGCTTGTGATCTCTTTATTGTAGCAGCACGTTTAGAAGACTCCTGTGGAGTTTCAATAATATTATTACTTGCAGCATTTCACTATTCTCCATTTCCTTTTTGCTGTATAGCAAATCATGTAGTATGATATATTTTAAAGGGCTCATGTAGAATCATGTAATCGCTCTGTAATTACCAAGTATAAACTATCTCTTATGTTCACAGCATACAGACACACAAGTGGGATAAAAACATAAAATACTCTTGCTGGAAGGTTGCAACATAACACTATTTCTTAAAAGTCAGTACAATAACTCACTAACCAAAAAAAAAAAAAAGCAGACAAAGCAGGCTGTTCCTTAAGATACAGAGAAACAGCTCACTGCACCTTGCTGGAGGCTTTTCAGACTGACTTCTGCTAGGCCCAGCTCTCACATACTTATCTACAGAGCCCCCTAAGCTGCAGGCAGGACCAGTGAATATTCTGAAATTGAAAGTGGTCGCTTACACTTTAACACAATTTTCAGTACATAACTTATTGAGTATCAATTGACTCTCAAGAGTTTGAGTTAAAAACCACATAAAGTTAGAAACCCAGGAAATTAGGAGCCCCTGCCTTTACTCCCATGAGCCCCTACACCAACCACTTCCCAGGAGCTTCGACTCTTGAGAGAGCCCTCACTGTCCTCTCCCAGTAGCCCATTCTTCCCTCCCTCCACTTGTTACCTCTCCCTGCTGGCTCAAGGCTTCTTTGAGGAAGGGATTTTGGGGTCTTCTCCTTTCTGCCCTGTAGCCAGCCCTACTCTGCCCAGGATACCTGGGAGGGCATTGCCATTGTTGGAAGGAGTGCATGAACTAGGGTGTCCTGCCCCATCAGGAGCAGTTGCACATGCTGCTTCTCCCATTGTGCCACATCTCCCTGCTGAGCTAAGCTGTTAGCTGCTCATTTCAGCACCACCAGCCCTTTGGAAGCTGCTCTCAGCAGCAGGAACCAGCCTCTCTGCAGCTGGCTCAGTGCACCCCCAGAACACGATCATGAACAGCTTCCCTCTCCATCTTACCTAAATTGCACCTTTGGCCTCTGCCTCCCTCCGCTTATACTCCCTACTCGCTTGAGGTTCCCTATGCACTGAAATGAGCTGCCACAGGTTCCAGCAGGAGGGCCCACAAGCAAAGCAGGACCTAGGTGTCAGCTGTACTCCCTCTGCCTTTTCTCCAAGATTGCTGTGTGGCCACATCTGCCCGTAGCTTAAAGGGTATGTTCTTTGGACAATGCTTCATTTCAGAAGAAATAGAAATTATCCCAAGGTCACAACATTGCTTCACACTTTAAGTATTTACAAGTAGTGCTGGATGGAGTTAAAAAACATTTCGTGGCTTACTTGATTTGCCTATATGTGCCTCATATAACATATCTGGATATAGATCTGAAGCTTTCTCTGATATAATTGATAAAGAATTAGTAGTAATGTGCATTTCTATAACATCTTTCCATTTCTATAAGGCTTTTCTATAAGGGAGTGTCTCTCATTTTTCTGACTTCTAAAGCTTTCCCTCCCACTTCCTTCTCTGTTCCATTGCCCTCTTGAGAGGATGCATTCCTTCAAGATCGAACTTCCATCACAATATGGGGATGATGTAAGCTACTGAGAAAAGTAACATAAGGACTAGTCTGAAACCAATGGGAATGTTTTCATGCACTTTTTGGGGAGTTGGATTGGTCCCATAATTGATTAATTCAACAGAAGTAATTCATATCCTTAAACTCTGGCAGTTCAGATAAAATGGAAATTTAGATTCAAATTATTTCTCATTTTAGATTTCAGATCTAAAACCTGATCACAAGATTTAGTGAAACCAAATTCAGGGTTACCCTTGTTTGTAAGTATTCTGTCTATTCTATGGTAAACTTGAACTAAACCAAAACCTTGTACTTGTAAGGAAAAGTATATTTTATAATATTATCATATTTGAGGAATAGAATTTGATTATAACTTGGAGTTCCATATTTATGTACTGAATAATGTGTGTTGTGTTTAATATGTGTATATTGTGTGTTGTACAATGTACAATATTATTTTTGTGGTAATACTAAAATATCCTTCTGATATCCTTAATGCAGGAGCTGATACTACATGATGCTGAGTGGTTTTTATGAATGGAAACTACAATGCTGGCACCTTCCAAAACTGAGCTCCAATATAAGATTTTATGATTTACAAGTTCAATTTATAGTATTTCCTAGCCAGCCAGTTCATTGATATCTTTAAAGTTTGGAGCAGTGTCCATCTGAAGTGAATGTGGTTGATAGTAATGGCAATAACTTGATGTTCATTAGCAATACTGTGAGGGATACTGTTTATCTGTGGGAGCTATTCAGAATTGTATCAGATGCCAGACCATTGATTGCATTTGCAAACAATCAATGCTGGGTGTAGCAACTTGCTACACTGTTTTGTGGTGGATCAGGGCATTTTTACTATATTTCTTAGATTTAAAATGTGCAAAATCTTCTTTTCCAGTTCAGAGGGATTATAAAGACACTTCCCATCTCATAGAGTATTATGTAAGTGTCTAGAAAATCATGCTTTGTGTTAATCTTTTTAAGGTCAGAGTGCTGCCCAAATTTCCAAGAAAGCATGCCAGGAGAAAGTTTAGACTTTGGGGGATTTAACCCCTGAAACTAGAGGATTTCCAATACTCTTGGGTCACCAAAAATCATAGGTTAAATTTAAGGACAATAGTATTTTGGATTATCCACCAGTACGTCCTGAGGCCTTTGTAAGAGCATAGAATAACAGTTTATTTGTTCACATCCATTCATTTAACTGAAATGTATTCCTTATGTCAGAGGGAAAATATTCCCTCACACCTAATGTAATATGTTGTTGCAAGTACTGTACTTAACACGTTTCTGCAGATTAAACTTGTGATTTTTGTTACTCTATTTTTGCTGACCTTGCCCTATTTGTCAACATTCAGTGATTATGATTAGGAATATTTACTTTGTTGTCGGTCTTCCAGAATTGGAATCTTACAATCTCAAAGGCAAATAAGACAAATAAGGCACATTTGACCTACGTCTCTATGTACAGAATACATCACAGAAAAAAATCTCTCTGCTGGAGAGAAAGAAACGAGTATGCCTTTCTCCTCACTTAAAATAATAACCCAGGTTAGGGAAGGCAGGTTAGAGCTTTATTATTAATTACCCAGTAGAGACATCAAAGGGTCAGCGCTACCAGGAGTAGTGAGATTGACATCATTCAGGAAGTAATTAACCATGTGAACAACGTTAAGTATGACTACTCGTATGCTTCAATTACACATATTCTCATATACTCATATGCATAAAGTTAAGTACCTTGCTCTCGGGGCGTAACTACTGAAGTGTATTCAAGAACAAATGTGGAAGTAAAGGGACTATTCAGGGGAAAGTAGATGATGAGTGTTGAAATATGGTCAGAGTTAAGGTTGTTTGGAGGTGAATAACTATGGTTTAGATTACTGTGCCGTGGAGGCGATGCAGAGCTGAAGTGCCCCAGGGAAAGCAAGCATGGCTAGGCAATGACAGTATGGAAAAGAGTTCACAGTCTCCTCAGTGCAATGTTCCCACTCTTTCTGTTGATTTACACCAAGGCTAAATTTGCTCGTATAGATACAAATATTGAATCCAATTCTGTGGTTGTTAATCAAGCTACATTTCCACCAAATTCAGTGGTACGTTTGCTTTATGTAAGAACTATAGAATTTGCCCAATTGTTTTTAAACAGCACTGAACATAACTAATTGTGCTGTATTACCATTGCTGACACTTTTAACCTGGGATCCTACCCTAAGTTCCCTCCAAGCTGCGTGGCTGCGCAGCAGTCTATTAAACACTGCACAGACACTCAAGGCTGCAGTGAGGAGAGATCCTCTCTCCCATTCCTGGCCCCAACCCAAACCCAGCCTGGACTTGCCGTGGCCGAAGGAGAGATGCCCTTCCTCCAGCCCCAACCTACTCCCAGGCCAGACCTGCCACAGCTGTGGGAGAGGCACCTCTCCCATGGCCCCAGCCCTGGAGCTGCCACAGCTGGGGAGAGGTGCCCCTGCCCCAGCCTGGACCTGCCGCGGCCATGAGAGAGGCGCCCCTCCTACAGCCCAGCCCCGGAGCTGCCATGGCAGGGAGAGGCACCCTTTCCTCCCAGTCCAGGTGCTGTTGGGGGGGAGTCCTTTCTCCACACATCAACTCCATATTGGTGAACGTAACAAAATTCTTTCCAAATATGAGTGGGAAAAATTAAAGGGAGCACTGAATTCCTGCCCCTCCCTCAGTTAGCCTTGGCCATGAAAACAGCAGCAATTTCCTTTACTTTGTTTTTTGTAAATGAAATGCAAGTGAGGAATGGGTGTGGAAGAAGAAGGTGTGGTTCTTGCTGTTGCTTCTCCTTAATTATTGGGTAGCACTGTGGATGACAGCTCTATCTGATTAACCTGATAAACCTCCTCCAATTTAGGTGTTATCTCAGCCAGGCAACACTAGGGCTATGTCTACACTACAGGATAAATTCGAATTAGCTTAAACTGATTTTATAAAACAGATATTATAAAGTCGATTGTGCGCGTCCACACTAGGCACATTAATTCGGTGGTGTGCGTCCATGGTCCGAGGCTAGCGTCGATTTCTGGAGCGGTGCACTGTGGGTAGCTACTGTAAAATAATGAGGCCAATAACGTCGATTTGCGTCCACACTAACCCTAATCCGATATAGTAATATCGATTTTAGCCTTACTCCTCTCGTTTTGTAGGAGTACAGAAATCGATTTAAAGAGCCCTTTAAATCGATATAAAGAGCAATGTAGTGTGGACGGGTGCAGTGTTAAATCAATTTAATGCTGTTAAAATCGGTTTAACAGCATAGTGTAGACCAGGCCTCTCATAGAGCAAATGTAAAACAAAGCTGGAAAAGTAAATACGCCATGAAGGGGACTTGGGATGGTATATGACTTTATACTCTGAGAGTTAGAATAATGTAATAAATCATTTGCCTTCACCAAGACAAGCCTCCTCTAAATATGCCTCTAACTTAATTTAGTTGTGTCCACTTTATGTAAGGGACTGGAATGTGGCTTTAGAACCCAATGAAGTGTTGCAGTTGGAGGTATATTGAGACACTGCACCAATGGCAATCGATGGAAGGATTCTTCCTACAGAGCACACAGGCATAAGGTACATTTGAGTGCCTGCAATACCTGTGCAATAGTGGCAATGGTTTAACCCCTTAAAAGTACAGCACACTCTGCCCATCACCTTGGCCTGTCATCATTCTTTCTAGCACTCTGATTCCTTACTCAAATGTTATAAGGGAACACAGGGAATCTGGCTAAACGTTCTCTGCAGAGGAATTGGTAACAGCATCTTGTGTGTTTCATTAGCAATAAGGCAGGAAACAGGCAGATTTGTAGGAAAGAGATCTTGACTGAGCATGCATAGAGGCCAGTGTTATATTCTGAGAGGCCTCTGTTTGTCTGGTAGTAGCCTGTACCAACTTGCACCCATAAGCCCCTGATGTCAAGTCAAGTCAAGTCAAGTCAAGTCAAACCTCTGGAAACCTGGCTCTCTTTTTCCAGTTCGATTCATCATGATACAGTGTACATCCTCAATTACTGTAGAATAAGGATGTATAAACTAAGAAAGGCCTTTGATTATGTTTACCCTGAGTAATTGGGGTTTCTTCTTGCATTTTCCTCTCAGGTACATTGAGGAAAATTCAGTTCAATCTGGTTGTGATGTTCTACTATAATTTCGAATCTACCATTTTTGATCGACTAAAATAACGTCAGTGTTCTTTTCTATATGACTTTATGTGGGTGTTTAACTCTCTCAGGCAGCTTTGACAATCCTAACCTTGGTGCATACTGTTGCGTGTTTAAAATATGAGATGTTGGTATGGATAACCAGCCAAAAATAACTTGTTCCCCTTTTTAAAGTAGATCTTTTTTTGTTAGGGCTGGGGGTGGTGGGGGAGGGATTTTGTGTGTATTTGTTTTTCTGGGGCTATTCAGAGAATAAATTTGGTATTGCATCCATTTCTTAGAAATCAGTGCACTCCTGGATAAATAAGACTTCAGTTTTAATTTACAAAAGATGAGTTAACATTAATCTACCAAATCAACATTTTACAAGTGAAACTTTAGTAAAGTCCAGATAAAAGCAATTTTAGCAACTCTAAAAAAATGATTATCTAATGATTGAAACTCTAGCAGATGTTTAGCATATCAGCCAGACTCCATCACTCCCTTCCACCTTCGTGGATCCAACAAAGGACTCTCTCAAAATGCCAGCTAAAATAAAAATATTGAGAGGGTATTTCCAGAAAAAAAAAATACAACAAAGCAAAAGCAATATAATCCTATTTATAACAGAAGATAATCATTGTTTGTAATATCATATAGATTGTGTCAGGCAGAGATCACAGAATTTTGTATTCATTGCATAAGTTTCATGACACGAGAAGAATTTTCCCATGTATACAGGGGAGTAAACAATGGGTCTAGAACCTTTAGGTGACTTGCCAAACGTCTCACATTCAGCCAATGACAGAGTTGGAATAGATCCCAAGAGGACCGTCCCATTCAGATCATAACTATAGGTTCTGTAGTGTTGCCCTGACTGAAAGCCATCCAAAGACCCCACTTAAACTCTGACAACTAAGCCGGCAAGAAACAATACAGATGAAGAAGCCATTGAAGCTGCAGGAATATAGAATCACCAAAGATTAGGGTTGGAAGAGACCTCAGGAGATCACCTAGTCTAACTCCCTGTTCAAAGCAGGACCAGCCCCAACTAAATCATCCCAGCCAGGGCTCTGTCAAGCCAGACCTTAAAAACTTCTAAGGATGAAGATTCCACCACCTCCTTAGGTAACCCATTCCAGTGCTTCACCACCCTCCTAGTGAAATAGTTTTTCCTAATATCCAACCTAGACCTCCCCCACTGCAACTTGAGACCATTAATTCTTGTTTTGTTATCTGCCACCACTGAGAACAGCCTAGCTCCCTTCTCTTTGGAACCCCCTTTCAAGTAGTTGAAGGCTGCTATCAAATCCCCCCTCACTCTTCTGTTCTGCAGACTAAATAAGCCCAGTTCCCTCAGCCTCTCGTCAGAAGTCATGTGCCCCAACCCCCTAATCATTTTTGTTGCCCTCTGCTAGACTCTCTCCAATTTGTCCACATCATTTCTATAGTGGGGGCGGGGGGGCAAAACTGGATGCAGTAATCCAGATGTGGCCCCACCGGTGCCGAATAGAGGGGAATACACCTCTACCCCGATATAACGCTGTCTTAGGGAGCCAAACAATCTTACCACGTTATAGATGAAACCACATTGCATTGAACTTGCTTTGATCCGCCAGAGTGCACAGCCCCTCCTCTCCCTCCGCCCCGGAGCACTGCTTTACTGTGTTATATCCGAATTCATGTTATATCAGGTCGCGTTATATTGGGGTAGAAGTGTAATCACTTTCCTCGATCTGCTGGCAATGCTCCTACTAATGCAGCCCAATATGCCGTTAGCCTTCTTGGCAACAAGTGCACATTGACTCATATCCAGCTTCTTATCCACTGTAATCCCCAGGTCCTTTTCTGCAGAACTGCCGCTTAGTCAGTCCCCAGCCTGTAGCAGTGCATGGGATTCTTCTGTCCTCAGTGCAGGACTCTGCACTTCTCCCTGTTGAACCTCATTAAATTTCTTTTGGCCCAATCCTCCAATTTGTCTATGTCACTCTGGACCCTATCCCTATCTTTCAGTGTATCTACCTCTTCCCCTCAGCTTAGTGTCATCCGGGAACTTGCCGATATATGAGATAATAATCAGAACAATTATAACATGGTCATTTTTTTGCAAGAGATTTTTGTTTTGCTTTCTTGTGTGTGATTTGCAAGCATAGGGCCAGAAGGATCGTATTTGTCAGGAGGTAACAGAGGAAAGAAAGGAGAGTGTAGATCAAACCTGATATCAGCATTTTGGTCTATTTTAGAGATGAGCCCAAAAGCAAGTCCAGTATCCCAACATCCCTAAATTTGGGGATGTTCAAAATCTAGATCTGAAGTCAGCTCAGACTTGTCTAAATTTTTCTTCACTGCTGTTTTACATTGCCTGAGAGGAAGAAGAAAGATGAATAAAGTCCCAGCTCAGGAGCATGCTAAATAACTTTTTTTTTTTTTAAAAAAAAAGAAAAAATAGTCTTGATACGTCCCTGGGAAGAAAAACAATATTCAGCTGTGTATCTTCCTGCCAATTTCTTCCCAACTTACTTTGAAGCAATTATGCTTAGAGATGTCACATACACAGTGATGCTAGGGTTATAAAAATCACCCCAAATTACTGCAGAGAGATTGATTCACTAGTTAACTTACTTGTTAGATTTACAACTTTAGGGCCTCATCTTGTACCCACAGAAGTCAATGGAAAGTTGTAACTGATTTCAGTGAGAGAAGGATTAATTGCTTAGCTGGAACTATAGTACTTCTTTGTATTGACTCTGAATGTGCAACTCAGGAAAAAATGATCTTTTGGTTGGAGTTAGAATGTAACTACCTTCTTCAAATTCTTTGTGTGGTCTAGTGTTTTAGCATGGGAGACTTGGCATCAGGATTTCTGGGTTCTATCTGAACTTCAGCAAGTTACTTGATCTCAATTTGCTTATCTGTAGAAAAAAAAATTCAGGATCTGATGAGGAAATTGTTGATATTCTATCTGACTGTAGATACATGCACAGAGAAATTAGAGATAAAACATTATCCCGTTTCTAGATGGTTGAAACTCTTAAAATTCAGAAAGCTACCCCACACAAGAACCCCAAAACAGAAAGACACAGCAGGCTGCTCCCTAAAACACACACACACCCTGGATGGACCCTGAACTGCAGATTGTGGCATGGTCCTCATTTTAATATAGCTCTTTCAGTTGCTTCTTGAAGGAATGCTATGTAACATTAAAAGAGAAAGTCAAATATAACTGTGAAGTAATTGTAAGGCATTATTGTATACAACATGGTAAACATCTTGTAATTTAAAATACTAAAGGGTCAAATTAAGATACTTAGCACACAATTCCTTGGAAGCTGAATGAGTTTTCTGCTTACACCAGATCTGCAATTGGTTCAATATGTTTACTTCCCAGCTTCAGTCAAGATGAGTTCTAAATAAACAGGATGGTTAGCTAATGTGCCTTTTTCATGTGTTGATTAAAGCTCTTTGTGACTTCTTGCTACTTTGTATTGTGTCAGAGGGAAAAATAATTCGGGGTGAATTTTTAAACCCCTTTATATGTAAATTTATATGCAACACCATTAATTGTTTTTCCTGACCTACCACAGAAAAGGCTCTTAAAAACAGAAACAAAACCAACTCCCCACCCCCCTTCCGCCCGAAAAACAAAAAAAACACTTCTAGTTGGAACTGCAAATAGAATAAAACTAGGTCTAAAATCAGTTTCTAACTGAGTAACCACGGCACCTACATATCCCATATATGTTCTGGATAATGTTTTTTTCATAAAATGTATTCCCCAAAGTAAAATAAACAAGACAAAAGAAAATAAATAGGTCAAATATGACATAATGATGCCGGCAGCTGTTCTTTATGTAAAATGCTTTTGTATAGAGTTCAGTATTTCAAAGACGTAGAGTGGTTTCAACCAAACAGGTACACACATTTAGAGCAAAGTAATTCTTTTGATGTAGTTATTTTATGTTTGACAAATAGTACAATTGCCAAAAAATGCATTTTTCAGTGAACAAAAACATTACTGCACACTACTGGTGGCGGCATGTAGGGTACATGCCACACTGAAAAGTAGGATGCATTCACACTGCAGTGTTTAGCCACATGGGACAGTCAAAGGCTCTGACAGGAGGGAGGCAATAGGAAAAGGGTCCTGAAGCAGCCTTTCCCCCTGATTCTCCTTGCCAGAGCCTTTTCCTGCTGCCATAGTCTTTTTCTGTCGCAGGGAAAGTCTCCAACCCCACTGCATGGAGCTGCTAGAACCTTTCCCTGCTGCTGGAATTTTCCCTACAGCAGAGGGAGGCCCTGGTGGTACGGAGGGAATGGGACACTACATAGTGCTAAAAATAGCACTGTAGACAGGGGAAGCAGTGCTTGGACATATAGAGATCTTTGCAGGGTACATACCCTAAGAGTTGATGAATGTCTTGACTTGCCTAAACAGTGCCTCACTGTCTACACTGCTATTTATACCGTGCAGTATATCTCCTCGACACACTGCCATAAGGAGTGTGCAGTGTTGATACCCCCTATATGTGAATTGGACATGAATTCACCATATAGTTTTAGCCACATTTGAGGCAAGGGGAGGAAGGGGCTGAGGCACTACTTATAAAATGGTGGGAGGGTTGTGTGCCTTCTTTATAACTTTTCTTCCCATGGTTAAGGTACTGGAATATAGGAGACCTGGGTTCAGTGCCCTTCTCTGCATGATGTGGTGAATAATTTGAACTTGGGTCTCTGCCATTACAGTAGAAGGGCCTAGCCACTGGGCTATGGCATATTATGATTTGGGGATTTCTCAGTCTCTCCTGTTGAAGATGTTGCCTGTTGGGTGGGTAACTAAATACTCACTGGACCAGGGATATGAACTTGCATCTCCCAGCTTGCAGGAGAGTACCTTAAGCTCTGGGATATAGGATTGTCTGAGGTGGAACTCTCTCTTTTTGTTTGCATAATTAATCGTTGGGCGAGAGAGAAAATGACACTGTAGCCTGGAAAGAAAGACTTACATCACCATAACCTATATCTCAGTGGCTGGGACACTCCCCTGCAATGTGGGAGATCCTTTCTGCACATCAGGCAGAGGAGGGAATTGAACCTGTATCTCCCACCTTCCAGGTGAGTGCCCTAACTGCAGGGCTAAAACTATTATGGGGGAGGAAGGACTATCTCCACCACCTCTTCTTCTTTGGCCATTTTGTGACATGAACCTTTTAAAAACACCCTTTTGTTTGATCCCAAATGGACTGTTAAGAGTTGCCAGAGCTTTTCAGAATTTTCATATTGGGTTTGACCTGGACCAAATTTTGTTTGGGTTTTTTGGAATTGCCAGTTATTCCCCTGGTTCTACACACATGCATGCAGAGTGAACCGAATGAACTTCACGCTCTCTTTTCTCGTAACTCACCTAAGTATTGGTCGTATCCAGTAAATTGTACCCCAAGATTCTTCATTGGATTCAGAACCAAACATCAGAACTGATCCTTTTTCTCTTTAGTGCCTAAATGCCACATTTGAACACTACTGTACTTTGGGGAAGTTTGAAATTGAGATATCACCTTGGCAGGATGGGACTATCTCTAGGTATTAATTTGTATGTCAGGTTTAGGGGGCTCGGGGTTCTTGTACCAACATGCTGACTTCCATGTTGTGGCATTTACTGTTAAGAGCTCTTTTAGGACTTATTTAAAATCACAGAAGTAAGTAATCATTTATGGGAAATGTCTGAATTGGATGGAACAACCAGTTGAATAAAGTCCTATTTACAGGAGGCATGGTTTGTATAATACAAAGGTCATTTTGAACTTGAAATACTTTCCTGTGGGATGGAGTAGTAGTAACTTTTTATGAATTATAGCAGGTTGCAGTTATTGGCATTTATGGTTTACAAAGATTGAACTGATGCTTATTCTCACTAATTTTGATTAGCTTACCTATTATGTGCATTATCCATTGAGCCAAAATTTGGTTTCTGGATATTTTCTTGGAAATTGATCTTTCCTTTGTGATTATTCTTGGGAAATGTTTCTTAAACTAAATATAAACTTCACTTTGACACTTGGAGATTGAAGTGCTTCTTGCTTCTTTACTCAGGTATACTACAGAAGCAAGATTGTCAGAAAGTGTTTTGGATAAACATTTGATCCAGTGGCATGGCTCCTTTGACAAGGAGAGAATTCCACTTTTCCTGATGTGGAAATGGTTATACTTTCTCAACAGGCTGTTTCTTTATTTGGACTTTATTATAGCAGGATGTGCTTGCACCATCAGGAAGGCAGGGTTTTTTTAAGATGGGGTTTATTCACGGGATATGGCGTGATGGCCAAGATGTAGCAGTGAGGCTATTTCTTTGTGTAGATTAATACTTTTTGTAAGACAGGTCATCCATCAGCAAACTGGCAGTGAGGAAAACTTTTATTTGCATCTTCCTTTCTTCTTAATGTTTTTTGGCTTTGAATTTTTTAAAGTGATTCAAAGGAAGTAGCTGATGTAGACTTGGAGCTATGGTCACTAAGTTTGCAATATCATCTCTTTTGAAGGTTACACAAACATACACATGGGTGCAAATACTAGGCTCCCACTAGCTTAAAATAAGAATTAACCTTTAATCTTCAAATACAATCTGTTTATCTGAATGATAAAGCATCGTAAGTGCCTCCCACTCCAGGAAATGCAGATCGTGTGAACATGGGATTTCACTTACCAATTACTTGTTATGAGCTTTTCTATGAAGATTTAAGTTATGTGCTTTTAAAAACCATTTAGAATAACATTGACCTCCAGAGTGACACATCTTGCATAGGGAAAACAGAAGTTGTATCCAGTTATCACATAAAAAGACATCTTGATCAAAGCAAGACAGAAGTTGCATTTAAACAGATTACCTTAGATGTGGATGTCATCACAGATATGTATCACCAAGGGTGGGGGGAAGTACCATGGACAACAGTTCCTTCCCTTCCCACTCCCCAAAACCCTATGGAGTTCCATCCAAAGCTCTCTGAAGATTCCTCATGCTAATAGAGTAGAGGACGATGCCTAGGATGATCAGACATTCTGTTTTTAAAGGGACAGTCCTGTATTTAAGCTCTCCTGCAGGCTTGTCAACTTTTTCTTTAAAATGGGCAAATCATCTTGTATTTTCCGTCTCCTCTCCTCCCCATCAGTAGTGGCGGGTCCTGCTGTAGACCAGATCCCTGCTTGCCAGCTGCCAACAACCAGCAGTAAGTGGCGGGATCCAGTGACAGATGATGGGGGTGGATGGATTTGCAGGGCTGGTGGCAGGGCAAAGCTGCAGCGGGCAGGGCTGGCCACTCCCCCTGCTGGTCTCCACTGCATGCTGGCTCTCAGCCAGCAGGGCCCCACCCTCGTCGCATTTGTGGCCGGCACTGGCTGTGAGCTGTGATGGATGGTGAGTGCAGGTAGGTGCCAGGCGATGACCAGTTATGTGTCGCCTCTGCTGCCTACCCACAGGCCCTTTATGTGCTCCCCTTCTCACAGTCCTCTCCCTGCTTTGCCCCTATACTCACCCACAGCCCTGCTGTTCCTCCATATCAATCCCTGGGTGGCGCATCCTTCTCCCAGCACTGTGCGGAGAACCAGCCCCTGGTTGGAATAGTCAGTTTACCAACAGCCTGGCTTCCTTCCTTCCCCCACTCTGGCTGGCACCCCAGGAAAAGCCCAAGACCAGGGCTGTCCCTAAGGAGGTTCGGGGCCTGGGGCCAAAGTGACATCACTTCCAGGACTGACTGTGCCAGGGGTGGATAGGGGAGGCTGGGGCGGGGGGGCGCCTCCCCAAATTGCCAGGCATGACCCCGCCCACACTTCGTCCTCCCCTGGGCTCTGCTTCGACGTCAGCGCTGTGCTCCAGGTGGATGAGGCCTCGCCTCCTGCCTTCCTGGGGTTGGGGAGGCTGCAGCGCTGCTGCCGCTCACTCTCCCTCCTGGGTGGAAGGGGCAGGGCTGGGAGTAGTCACCCCCAGCCAGCAGTTCTCGTGCAGCCCATGTGGCACTGGCCAATTGCGTCAGCCCACGGGGCCGCCCAAAGCATGGGGCCCAGAGCGGTCACCCCAATTCACTGTCCCCTAGGGATGGCTCTGCCCAAAACCGTCCATCCCAGGGCACTGCCCAGGAGAAGCCAAGTCTTGCGTGTGCCAACTCCCCGCACAGAACTGCAGCAGGGAAGCCTCTCCGCCTCTCTGCTCTGGAGTGTGATGTGAAGCAATTTACAGTCTGTTTGTGCTCTGACCCTGCAGACACCACGGCAGATCCCCGGGCATGAGTTTAGTACCTCTTCGCTTGCTCGGTCCCCTAGGCACCATCCCCTGCTGAGCCAACTCTCTGTCTGGGTTCCCTGAAGCCGCAACAGTCAGGTTCTCTGGGCCCTGGTGCACAATGTATCCTTAGGGATTAACCCCTTCCTGCCCGCACTATAGTTGAGGGACTGGTGGTGGCTGGGTTACGTCGGTGGCCAGCAGCAGCCTGGAGGTGTTGTCTGCCTTTCGACACTGCGCGGGCCAGAAGGGACCAGATGCTTCCATCCCCTGAGGAGCAGGGAGAGTGGGTGGGGAAGAGATGAGTTCTGCAAAGACATGGGCCAGATCATCCCTTTCCCCCTCCCACTCCACGGCTGGAAGCAGCTCCCACCCCATCCCTCCTGCACATGCTAAAGGCAGCTGCTGGCCACATTCTGTTGTGTACCCTGGCAGAAATCTGGGGAGGGGGGGCATGTGACCCTGTGTGCCCCCCCATGTTGCCTTGGGGGCACGTGGCACCAGGAGAGACAGGTCCTTCCTGGGGGCCCAGCCAGGCATGGAGGATGGAGAGTGCAAGCAGGGAGGGTCAGGCCAGTCGGTCACCTCCTCCGTATGAGAGAGATCTACAGGAGTGTGTCTGTGTCCATGTGGAACCATAAAGCCTTAAAGATAAGAAGGTAGATAAAAAGAAATACTGCATAGTTGGATTCTTTTTAGCAGGGGCTCAGTCAACTTGATGTTAATTTGAACATTTGTACGGCATAGTTTTGACTGATTGTCGCTGAAATCTCTTGAATACGAGTAGTTTTACCAGGTGTCCAATATTCAGCGTAGGGATGTATGGTCACCCTAATAATGCCATAGTGCCTGCATTCTTCTTTCTCCTCCAAATACACTAATTTACTAATTGTTATCCACTAATGCAAGTATCCTATTGGCAGGAGTGGAGGGGCTGAACAAAGCCTTAGTTAACATCCTCATGAGTTGTACTGGGGATCCTGCTCCTACTAAGCTCTTCCACCCCTTACCAGACACAGAAAACACCAACTGCACTCCCATGCAAAAAGAATCTTTTATTTGATTTTCTAACACACAATGATGTTTTCTGTTCATAACAGGGCAGAAGGAAAGAACACTTGGTGTAGATAAATCCGTACCTCAAATCTATGACTATACCATTTTGTCTGTAATTTAAACTCCTGATGCTCAAATTTTGTCAAATGTATAATCCTTTGAGACCTATTTTAAAAAGCTATGTATTACACAACAACATGTAATGCTTGCAGATGAATTTGCTTATTGTTAGGAGCAGAGCTTCTTGATGACTGGCACAGGTGAGATGGCCCTTTACGGGGAGTCAGCTTTATCCATGGCCTAGCAGGTAATCATGATATGGAAACTTTATTATAATAAGTGACTCTAGGTGTGAAAGAGTTGGGAAGACTATCTAAAGGGGGAGGATAACGTAGTTAGAAAAGACCTGGGAGAGAGGAAGGTAGAGAGTTTCCTCTTTCTGGAAAGGGCCCAGGGAAGGCAGACTTAGAAAAGGACCAAAGATGGGACTAGTTCCTATGGTGTGCCCTGGAAATGGGGCAAGGCATAAAGAGGCAGCCCTAAGAAAGTAGGTTTCAGTTGAGAAAGAAGAAGCTGGGAGAACCTAGGGAAAAGCCAGCAGCCTGGGGATCAGGGGAATGGTTATGTTAAACACAGGCTGCAAGGAAGCAGCACAAACATCTTGAGTAGAAAGTGGCCCAGGGAAATGGTGACACATCTGATGGAGCATACCTAGCTGCTTCATATAGGGTCCCAGGACTGGAGCCCAGATACAAGGTGAGCCTGGATTCTGTTACCAGAGTGAGGAAGAAGTGTCCAAGCCCAACGTAAGTACTTCTGAGCCCAGGGTGGGGCTGAAGACTGAGCTTAAAGGACAGGTCAAGGAATAGCTCCAGAGGAGGCAGAAGAATCTTTTGTCATTGGGATGTTTTCTGGACTGATTGGTATTTTGTTACCCCAGAAGGGGTCCAGACAGAATCAGACCATCATAGAGCTAACAAGAAAACCAACAGGGGAAGCAAGAGGCAAAGACCTCTGCAGTGCCAAGACCTGATACTAGGGGGTGCTACAACAGAGACTACAACAATTTACAGTGACCAAAGAAATTAATAGAAATAGGTTGACAGGGTGTTGCACTCCTTCTTGGTCTGAAATGACTCCAATCTTGTGGACTTCAGCATACATTGCAAATGCCATCTTTTTTGCTAGATTTTTCAATAACTACTTTACTTTGTATCATATAGAGCCAAATAAAAACACATACAGCCTCATATTTAAAATAATGAACTTTCTATTAGCAGTGTGTGATCCTCAAAAGATTCATGGAATAACTATGGTCTGAGTATGATTTTTTTTTTCCAGGTCTGACTTCTCTGGTGACAATTGAGAGGTTTCAGAATCTGAGAAAAATGTTCCAATATAATTCTCCCCCCTTCCCCCCAGTGCCATTGTCTATGAGATAGTCAAAGATTTGTTACTTTCTGGTGAAGAATATATTCAGAGGCAGAATGAAATATAGATTACATAGGTCAGATCATTGCTGGTGTAAATTGGTGTAATCTGTTGACTTTAGTTTCACAGTACATTTGAGGATCTGGTTCTAATACGTTGGGTTTCCCTGCAAGTTTCTACCTGTGCTGGATTTGTGCAAGAGTCTCAGAATGCTTTGGTAGAATGGTTAAAGGCTGTAGGAAAACTTGAGCACTATCCCATGCATACCTGTCATTTCCTATCAAGGAAACTCCTCATGATCAGGTCACGATAATGGGTGACTCGGCCAATATGAGTGACCTAAGAAGGCCTAGTGCTTTTATTATTTAGTTTCAGTTATTTGAAACAAAAAAGTATCTCACACAGGCTTATCTGAAAATGAAACATAAATTTCCATTGGCTTTTAATTTCCCCAGTAACCCTGTGTTTGACAAAAATGGGCAACTTAGAGAAGTCACTTTCTGGAAAATGCTGCTTCCATTGGCTGCTTTTAGTGGGGGTTGAGCCACAAGTACTGCTGCCAGGTTCAGACCCAATGCTAGAAATAAAGTACTACCTTCATCTTCAGGCTTTGAACTAACCCAGAATGGTGGTAGAGAAAGATAAGCAGGAGCTATGGGGGTTATAAGGTTTTGTCAACACTGTAACCAGAACTGAAATAATTAAAATGATTGTAAAATTCACATCTTTAGTTATTACAGTGCAAATCAGTGTGTGGATATTCTTGTTTCAGAATATGAGTCCAATTTTGACATAACTTGACCATTTTTTCATTACTGACTTAAGTTGTATCGAAGTAGGGCATGCTTATTCTGAAATAAGTCCCCATACAGATTTCCACTGAAATAACTAAAGATGTGAATTTTACAACCCTTTTAGTTATTTCAGTTCGTTACCATGTAAACAAAGCCATAATGTACAACTTGGCATGCTCTTAGGCAAGAAGGATTTCTTTGATCAATAGTAAGAGGTCAGACTAAACGATCTGATGGTCCATTCTGGCCTTAAACTCTGTGAAAAATAAGCTGTCATAAATAGGAGTCACAGCAAAGTTGGAGCAGAACAATTTGCTTTGGAAGGAATAGTTTGGTTTCCAACATGCTATAATTATGTACAGGAAAAATTATAGACAAAAAAAATCTTTGAATCTTGTCATTTTTAGAGACTTTAAATATTGCTACATACTGTTTTCTGTGAAATCTATGATTCTGTTGAGTTTTCTTTTACTATTTAAAGATATCAAGCCAATGGAGACAAAATTAATCTAATTTAAATAAGATAATCTATTCATTGGGATAAATTACTTAAATAACACAATTTGTATTAAAAATAGCTCAACGTGGGAAAATTAGAAGATCACATTAATTACCATTATTAGCTACAAGTAATGTAGTTAATCAAGGAAGACATTACCTCTTTTGGCACAGTTGCCAGTTCATCCCCTTTAAAACCCATCAACATTTTTCTGCTTGTTTGGAAGATGTCCTGATTTTTGGGTCTTTTTCTTATATATGCTCCTATTACCCCCACACCCTTTGTCCCGATTTTTCACATTTGCTGTCTGGTCACCCTAGGTTTATACCATTTATGAGTGTGCTGCAACAATGTCCATGGGATATAACTTTATTGAAATGGATCTTAAAGGCTGTTGTCAAAACAAGGCAGTGAGTTGACCTAATTACCTAATCTCAAGAATGCTACATCTAGAAGCATTCTTAACAGTGTCAGAACAAGGTGAGGGAGTTTCCTGGTTGGGAGTGAAATTTTAGCTTTTCGGTCTTTTCTCTAAGTAGTACTTTTTTTACCTTTTTAGCCTGCCATGCTCACTTATCGATTATGAAACAGTGATCAGTAGAAAATTCTCTTGTATCAGTGTTACTTCTGCTACGAGGCACCTCTTCTAGGAGTTCTTTCACTGACATTGGCATCCAGCTCTCCCTGCAGGGGAGTGAAGTGGATAAAATGAGCCCATTTCCTGCCCTATGATGTATAGGCGCAGCTTATGGGTTTTGAAATTAAACTTCCGATTCATCTGGTACTCACACATGTGAGTAGTCCCATTCACAGTTCAGGTAGCCATGTGTTTAAGTATCTTACTGAATTGGGTTTTAAATGGACATATAAATGGATTTTAAATGGGTAGCCTCACCCCAGTCCACGGAAATATCATGGAGCAGGTCCTCAAGGAATCAACTTTGAAGCACTTTGAGGAGAGGAAAGTGATTAGGAACAGTCAGCATGGATTCACCTAATTGCCTTCTATGATGAGATAACTGGCTCTGTGGATGAGAGGAAAGCAGTAGATGTGTTATTCCTTGACTTTAGCAAAGCTTTTCGTACGATCTTCCAAAGTATTCTTGTTAGCAAGTTAAAGTAGTATGGGCTGGATGAATGGACTATAAGGAGGATAGAAAGCTGGCTAGATCATCCGACTCAACGGGTAGTGATCAATGGCTCCATGTCTGGTTGGCAGCCAGTATCAAGCACAGTGCCCCAAGGGTCAGTCCTGGGGCTGGTTTTGTTCAAAATCTTTATTAATGATCTGGAAAATGGTGTGGATCGCACCCTCAGCAAGTTTGCAGATGATACTAAACTGGGAGGAGTGGTAGATAGGATACAGAGGGACCTAGACAAATTAGAGGATTGGGCCAAAAGAAATCTGATAAGGTTCAAGAAGGTCAAGTGCAGAATCCTGCACTTAAGATGGAAGAATCCCATGTACTGCTACAGACTAGGGACTGAGTGGCTAGGCAGCAGTTCTGCAGAAAAGGACCTAGGGGTTACAGTGGACGAGAACCTGGATACGGATCAACAGTGTGCCCTTGTTGCCAGGAAAGCTAACAGCATTTTGGGCTGTATAAGTAGAAGCATTGCCAGCCGATTGAGGGACTTGACCATTCCCCTCTATTTGGCATTGGTAAGGCCTTATCTGGAGTACTGTGTCCAGTTTTGAGTTTCACACTACAAGAAGGATGTGGAAAAACTGGAAAGAGTTCAGTGGAGGGCAACAAAAATGATTAGGGGGCTGAAGCACATGATTTATGAGGAGAGGCTGAGGGAATTAGGATTATTTAGTCTGCAGAAGAGAAGAGTGAGGGGGGATTTGATAGCTGCTACCTGAAAGAAGGTTCCATAGAGGATGGATCTAGATTGTTCTCAGTGGTACCAGATGACAGAACAAGGAGTAATGGTCTCAAATTGCAGTGTGGGAGGTTTAGGTTGGATATTAGGAAAAACTTTTCCACTAGAAGGGTGGTGCAGCACTGGAACGGGTTACCTAGGGAGGTAGTGGAATCTCCTTCCTTAGAGGTTTTTAAGGTCAGGTTTGACAAAGCCCTGGCTGGGATGATTGAGTTGGGGATTGGTCCTGCTTGGAGCAGGGGGTTGGACTAGATGACCTCCTGAGGTCATCCTCCCAACCCTGATATTCTATGATTCTATGATATGGGGGGCAGGAGGAGGTACTTGTTTCTTCATATCTGTTAGAGTGTGATTGTTAAGATATATAACATATAGGAGCGCTTTCAAGTGATACTTTAAAAATGATCATTCATATGGAGAGGTCCAAATACATCCCCTGTTAATTTTAAATTATGTTACTGTCTCTTTGACTACTCAGTGGAGACAAGGAGGTACAGACTACACAGTTCTTTGTTGGAATATCAAAAGCAAATATGCTCTGGCCTACAGCTGAAGTTTGAATAATTCAAGAGACAGGTCTTTAAACTGTAGTAACCAGTGTAGGGAATTTGTTCATTCTGTTTCTCTCACTAGCTTGAAATAAGGCCTGTGACTGAAATAGTAATGTTCAGAAATCCAGGGACAGATTTACAAAGATAAACCCAAGAAGTTAGATGAAGTTGGTGACCGTTACATACATAGCTGCCTTGGATGCTTTTGTAAATCCTGCTAGGCACCTGGGATGGGGTACAAGGGTACTCCCTTGTCCAGGCCCTAAAGGGTTAATACAGTAGTCAGTTAACTTTTTGATGTCTTAGAGGAAGCAGGGGAAATATAAAGGCTGCCTCAGAGGCAGCAAGGAAGAAGAGGGATGGAGGGAGAGAGGGACAGCTGGGTGTGAGCTGGAACCTCACCCACAGGTCTGTATGGAGAGGCTGTGTTTATGGCTGCTGTCTTTGTTTTGTTACTGCTGCTTTTCTTCTGATTAGACTCTTTATAAAGTCTCATACAGGTGGACCTGGGAAGAATGGACCACAACAGATTGAAAGCTGCCTGTTTTATTTTGTGGGCCGGGAAATCCCTGCATCAGTCCACAACATGTGAGCTCCTTTTGAGAATCTGGCTGCCAATCTGTATGTATCAGCCTATATAACGCTGCAAAATTCTATGAAATGTGAAAAGCCAGACACCCAGTGCTTAGAAGTCTCAGTAGCAATTAAACTGTCTAACCCCTTACTAGTTGTGGCTATAAGGATAGTTCTCTGAAAGTCTGATCAAGGCCATCAGCAGAGAGATGTAGCTATACTGAGCATCAGAAAGGGAAAATGTTTTTTTTAAAATAGTTAAAGATGTTCTTTTCCCCTTATTGTAATAACAAGGATACAGAAACATACCAGCTGGAACTTGTATATGGCTCTATTAATCAGTTTCACTAATGGTCTTAAAATGCAAAATTCATTTCCAGTTCAGTTCCAGAGTTTGAATGACCCAAAGTTTGGGTTATGTTTCCTCGATCAGGGTTTTGGTTCAGGCCCAGATGTAGTCTATTAATGGATAACTGCTAATAAACTTTAAAATTGGCTGCTATTTATTTTTTTGCTTCTTGGGGCTGATAAGATTTAACAAATGGCAGCTGACTTATAAAGGGAGTGTTCTGAGTGTGCATTAGTGATTGTATAAAAATTTCAAGACAGTCTGGCACACTTGTTAAAAAAGATTCCTATTTTCTTATCTCAACTTGGCCTCAGAGTTCCCTGGTGGCTACACAAAACCTCCCCTCTTCCCATTTTAACTTTGAAAGAATCATGACCCCCACCACAGTCTTCCATTAGCTACCTCAGCAACCAGGCCTCAGCTTCACACAAGCCTGGCTGCCTCCAACTTCTCAGGTAAAGTTCTCACAGCAATATTTTTCTACTAGTTGTAGCCTCTGCTGTGAATTTGAAGTCCCTTCATACTGCTGCTCCTGCTGATGTAATTTCCCTTTTCCTACAGTAACTCACATTGATTTTGTTTTATATGATTTAGCAATCAGTTGACTCATTTATCCTATGTTGTTCTATGTGCATAATTGACTTGTTTATCTTGTTCATCATCCAATGCATATTTGGTGGATCTCTCCAGTTACGTTTCAATTGCATAACAAATTGTTTCCGTTTCCCTAATTGTATCTGTTTGGCACTATCTTGTGCTAAACATCGAACTCCCTTCCAGCTCTCTGTCACCGCCACACCTCCCTACTTGCCTGCTCTGCCACCTTTGCACCCCTCTTGGATTCACTGTATTCACCATTTTTGCTTTCTGTTCTCTCTCCCCTCTTCTTCTTTCCTTCCATCCTCCTGTGATTCCATATCTGGATCTCATCCTAGAACTCATCCTGTACTCTCAAATCTTCATGTTACCTCCACCACTTCATTGATCACATCCTTGTCCACCGTATGTCTGGTAACATCATCTTAGCCTGACCCTCCCTGCATACCATTCGTCTGTTTCTCTTCTTTTCTTTCAGTCTTGTTTCTCACTTTCTCCCATGCTGCCTACCCCAAAGCCTGTTGTCAGTGCCATTGGTTGTCTTCTTTCACTCCTAATACAAGCTGCATGGCCATCTATCTTTTTTCCTCCCTTCTCCCATGGCTACCCATCATCTACCCAAAAGCCTTCTCTTTCTCTTTTCAATTGGGCCACTGTATTTTAAGGACATTATTCCTCTTTCCCTTGTTCTCATTCTCTTACCTGATTGTCTCCATGACTATCCTTCCCTTCCCATTGTCTTTGTATGCACCTTTAAAGCATTTTGTGCTCCAACAGCACTTCAGAAATCCAACATTAAATCTTGTATTATGACTTATGGAGTTTGCACTTCCACTGTCTTCCAGTGTTGCTGATAAGCCCTAATGCATTATTTGCTCTGTATTTATCTTTGCAGCAAGCATCTGCCCTCACCTTTAGGAAAGTGCCTGAATTGGGCCTACTGCCAGACAATCACAATAAGATGACCCCATGAGGGATTTAGATTTACCTACTTAAAGAAATGGGAGTTCTGAGGCTATTTCTGAGCTCAGTTTCCATAAAATGCACTCTCAGATTTCCCTATACCAGTCAAGCTGCTGTCTTAGTTATAAATTCTGAGCAAAATTCTGGTCTTTTAATAATCTGATTAAAAACGATGACCAGAGTCAGAAGAAAACATTGGAGCTGCAGTAAAACTTCATACATGACATGTCAGGATTTCTTTATTGCCAACTTAGATAATGTCCTCTAGGAAAAAATTGAGTTGTCTCTGCTGTTTCTGTGGTATGTAAAATATATTAACCAACTGGCATCTGTCAAGCTCTTTAATCAAATGGAATCTGGTTTTATGCAGCATTAAATCATTGCTTGGCTTACAAGAGACATAATGTATGATACATTTTGCCTGTACTTGAAACTTGTAGGATAAAAAAAAATTTTCCTTTAGAAAGGAAATGAGCCAATAGGAATTTTGAATTTGAAAGAAGAGAACAGACTTCTTAGTCTATTTACTGTTACATGGCACTTTATAGCCTTAACTATGGAGTGTCAAAAGTTTTCAGCTCATTATATAACTCCTTTTCTGGTTGCAGACTTTCTAACTGGTTTGAGTGCACTAAGAGTTTGGAATTAGGGAAGATGTAAAAACAAAAAAAGCTGTGTATGTGTGTGTATATGTATGTATCTGTAGGGACGGATTTAAAACATTTTGTAGTATATCACTATCTAAAAGTTACATAACTTTGCAGTATGAAAGGTAACCTTTATAATTAAAATCATTTTTGCATATTTTCATAAAATAGAATATTTTTATAGAAGATCAGTTAATTTACAGGAACATTGTCTATTTGTTCTGGGAAATGTATTTTAGGTGATCTTGGATCACATCTTGTTTGATATTTATATTTGGCATTAGAAACCCTGTTTTTATATTTGGCATTAGAAACCCTCTTTGAAACACTACAAAGAGACCAGTCCAGATGTTATTTACACAACTTTTTTTTTTACAAGGGTACTAATATTCATAGTTTGTATATCACACCCTATCTTAAAACATCAGGGTAGGATGGCTGAATGAAACATTTTTTCCATCATAGATTAAAATATTCATCTCTGCCCTGACATTACATATTTTTTGTTCAGTTATGTTTTTCCCCCATTACACAATAGCCACTGCTGAGATGTTTCTTTCATCATGAACACATGCACCTAGAACCTGATCCAAAGCCTATCAAAGGCAATAAAAAGGATCTCATAATTTCAATGGGCTTTGGATCAGACCCATAAGTCATAAAGCAAAACATTTGGCTGATACGTTAGCACTGTGGGCAAGGTGAATAAAATATATGCTTCAAGGTCCTCAGAAAAGAAAAGAGGTTGGCTGGTGAAAACATGAGAAAGATAAGGACCATAGCAATAGAGCTGAGCATGATTAATTTGCTAATGTAATAATATTTAGCCCTTTGTCTAAGGCTTTTCATCCGTAGATTATAAAAAAGAATTTATACCCAGCTCTTACATAGTGCTTTTTTTTTGTCTGTAAATCTCAGTGCTTTACAAAGGAGGTTAATATCATTATCTCCATTTTACATATCTCAAGTAATGAATGCCTGCAGCTCCCATTAATTAATTTTATAATCATGTAAAATGCTTCTGTTATAAAGAGTTCCCTCTATCACTTGCTTTGGAGCACTGCACAGCAATGAAAATTGAAAGAGCAATTGTATATAAACACTAGATACTGAAATCCAAATATTACATCATGAAATATGGGGAATGAGAGAATGCTGTGTTGGGAGTCAACATTCAATTGTTCAAAAAACCTTCTTGAACTATATGTGTTTTGGGATTTTTTTCAGTGAAGAAGGATGGACGGAATCAGATGTCTGTGAGGATACCATGGCAGACGTTTGGTCATCCACAAAACTGAGATGCAATGATGAATACTCCAAAAGTAAGGGTTTTTTTTTCTGGATTGTGATAAACATGCATGCTAAAATATAAGGTCATGTCCAGATATTCTAAAGAGCTTTTTCCAAACATGGGGTAAAAGGCTAGTCCAAAAAAATTCAAATAAAACAGTTTCCAGTCAGAAAACTTGTCTAATCTGAATTTTTCCATGAGGAAAGATGATGTTGGTAGAATTTTCCATGAGGAAAATTTGAAATGAAACATTTTGTTTTGAGTTAACATTAATCTCTGCATTTGCCTGAGCAACATCTGTGCCTCATTGGACCTGTAGCTCTGGGTGCCTTATGCCTCTGTCTCTACTATGGGTTCTGCTTCTGGCTGGGCTATATTTCCCATGATGCATTGTGGTCTCACCTTATGGCTGAGCTGCGTGCAATTGAGCATTATTGAGTTCTGATCAGTTCTAATTGGGAGCGTCTGAGTGCTCTTTAAAAAAAAAAAAAAATCTGGTCATTTCATTTAGGTTCCTAAATGGAAACTGAACTCTTCTGAAAATCTCGGTTTTAATGATTCTATCTTAAGAGACATGCAAAACTCTCTGAATGGTAACCAGTTGTGAATTAGCAAATTAGGCTATGAAAAACATAAAGTAAATATGGAAATTAAGCATGAGCCAGTTTTCTGGGCATTTCAGGGACACAATATATATTAATTATAAAGCAACTATTTATAACTTGTGAAGACAAAGTGTATCTATATATTGCCAGCATCATTCTGTAGTTGTCTGTAAAGATAGCAGCAAACCAGTCTCAACAAATTTTGTGGCTGCAGCTCTTATTGAGGCAATACAATAATAATGATAATTCCCGGAATACAGCATTGTTCATAATAGCTTAACATATGTTTTCAATATAGTACAACATATGGTTTCAAAATATGTTCGTTTCTGTACAGATACATCTTAAACAGTAGCTCTGATACTGTTCCTGGGAAGTTTTAATTTGATTCTTACTTGGGAGGGTTTGTAACAATGGAAACTGTCTTGTTACAGGTCCTGTCATTCTTACTCATGCCAAACTCTGATTTATGTTAATGGACCAAATCAATCCCTGGTAGAACTCCACTAGAGTGAGTGCAGAAAATAAGGTTACACCTGGGATGAGTTTGGCCCATTGCCTTAAATAAGAGTTTTGAGTGAATAAGGGCAAAAGTCAGTGGAGTTACCAGACGATTGAATTTGGTCCAGAGGCAGTTGTGACTAAGGAAGGACTAGAGATGTCTGTTTCTACTAAATGAAATAAACCATTGGTGGTCTTTCAATGTTAATGATGCTGTCCCCCGCAAAGAATTAGTTTGGCATTTGTACTTGAAGAGTGAGCTTCACTGCTTTTTGCATCATCATCAGACTGGAAATTTTAAATTATGCTAAACTCAGCGGTGGTAGGAACAATTTCAAAACCAAGACACAGATTCAGACTCTCTTCTGCATAATCATAAGCAGAAAAGGAGCCTAATGGGACAGAAACTGAGGGTCAGTTGTTGCTCTCTGCCTTCGGGGGACAGCATTGAACTACTTCAGCTAGGGAACTTTATAATGCCTGTTTTAACCCCATCATTTTTTCTTGGATACATGGTTATATTAATCCAATCACTGCACATACTTGGTTGAATTCGCTGAAACAAGATAAATGGGGGACGAGAGCTATGAATTAAAAACAAATGTGAGAACATCCACATTATTAGATAGGGATAAAAAAATTAGGTTTTGGCCTAATTTTTTTGTGTGTTTTCACCAAAAAGTCAATTATCTGTATGGGGTAGGGGAGAGCAAGGAAACCAATTTTTCATCCAGTTGTAAGAAACTAGTTCTAACAGCTAAGGGAAAGATTTTGATATCTTTATTATTCAATTCAATGGGCTACTCATGGAAAAAGCCATATATAAAAACGTAACGTGGGGAAAGATTTTGAAATATGCCCTCAAATAATTACCTCTTGTAAGTCTCTGTTTACTAGCCAAAATAATCACTAAAATCAATAGGTTAAATTACATAGGAAGTTTCTGGTCCAAGAGTTAAGAGGTGAAAAAAAAATCATAGATAGTGAATCCTTACAGCTCTGAAACCCACTTGTGCAATTTGCTCCACACTTTCCAGTATAATTCTACACTGGCATACTATCATGGCTGAAAAATATCAGGTGAATTGGCTTGGTTTTGGAGAAGTCAGATTCAGTTTGGAAGAGCTATAAAATTAATTTTGTAATGAAGTGTAACCTTATAACTAGGTTAGCATTTTCCCCTTTTACAAGTTTTTGTGTCAGGGTTGGTTGTCTCTTTCATTAACTCATCCACAAGCTTCTTACTTTGCCTTACTTCTGGATATGTTTAACCAGCATGACGGAGTGGCTTGATTCTTAGTAATAAGGTTAGTAAATCAGAATAGCTAATGACAGGAGGCTTACAGACTCCAATAATGGTTTTGAGCATGCAGAGACAAGAGGATGAATATATTCCCCATCATGTGATGATAGGATGATTGCACCAGCATAAAAAAGAAGTCATTAATTTAAAAGACATTTTATTTTATCACAGAAGATTAACTTGGACTAGAATAATTATCGTTATGTTTTCCTTATGTTCATGAAGAACAGTGGGTAATATGATTACAAACATCCCTTTGGTTACATTCTTTTCAAGGCTGTACTGCAAACATTCCAGATTAGAATGAAATATAGCAGAGAGGTGGATGGAAATGTTTGGTGTGTGGGGAGTACAATTCTTGTCTTGTTTAGACTGGTGCTGCATGTTTTTCATTGTGTAATATGTTTGCTTAGCTTTTGTGTCTGTTAATAGGTTTGTCCCAGTTACAAAATACAGTCTTAGTAAATATGAGGAGAGGGAACCAAAACCAACAGTGTTCCATTTTTCTGGGTGTGTTTAAAAATGAGCAAAAGCAGGAAAACAGAAAAGACATGATAGCAACTTTTATTATAACTTTAAAATTGTACATATTTAAATGTTGAACGTCTCTGATGAAAATTGTGCAGACTTTTGTTTACTAATTGGTACTGCATATAATATTAAAAATATTTCAGCATTGCTATATCATGTGTTGGATGCCTCAGTCCAGTTTTAGTACTTTCCTTTTTCTATTTATTTACTACATATTCTATGAGTTCTCTCCCACCTGTAGAAGCATGGGGAGTTTATTGCTGGATGTTTCTTAAAAATAGCTGTGTGAATGTATTTGATTTTACAAGATGCTGCATGTTTTACAGAGACAGATCAATATGTGAAGGTAGGAGTTGGTATGAATGTTGGAAGTAATATTATTTACAAATACCTGTTGCCAAAAAAGATATAATAAATCCCATAAAGCTATGGAGGCGTGTATGAGCTGAATACCTGGTAAACAGCAGAACAGTGTCGCAAGGGAATTAATGACTTCAGACCAGAGCTGATCATATTATTCACTGAGAATCATTTATTTGATGACTTTGACATTTTTCTTCAGACGAAACACAGGAGATGATATGGTACAGAATAACCCTGCCTTGGAAAAAAGCATGGGTAAGGTGTCTTCAAATGTGTTCTCCAACTCACATTTCTATTCAAACTACTGTACTTAATTTTAGGGAGGGTGTTCCATTATCTACAAGCCCACTGGTGTCTCCTCAAACCCTTCCTCCTCCACAGTGTCTAAGAAGTCATGCTAGTAATGATGGCTTGAGGGAGAGATACACTTAGCTGGCACTTTATCCATTTATAATAATTTTAAACAACTACAAATCTATGGGTGTATAAAAACAGTAGCTATTTGATTGCATTCTTCTCCCCTCTGTGTGTGTGTGATAGATGATACTGACTTCCTTTGCAAGGCGCTTTGAGATCTACTGATAAAAAGTGCCAAATAGCTGAGTGGTATTATTCCCTGATGCTTCAAACAGACAGGCATGTACTTAATGTTTAAGAGTAACTATTTGCAGGATTTGAGCTTTAGCTTGGAAACTGTTTGCAACTGAGGTTATGTCTCAGGATAAGTCTACGCAGCAGCTGGGAGGTGTAATTCGTAGCTCAGATAGACATACGTGTGCTTGCTCTGCTTGAGCTAGCATTGAAAAATAGCTGTGGCTGTGGCAGTTGAGACGGTGGATTGGGCCAGCTGCCCAAGTGTGTACCCAGGTGACAAGTCTGCACTGCTGCCTGTACCACTGTGGCCACACTGCTGTTTTTAAGCATGATCTCAACTAGTCCACATGCATTTACCTAAGCGGGTAACCACACTTCCTAGCTGTTGTGTAGACATAGCTTATCTGTGCACCTAGCACAGTGTGGGCCCCCTGATCCTGATGGCAGCTTATGGAGCTACTGTCCTATAAACATTTAATAATGGTAAACTGCCATCCTGAAACAGGTTAGCATGGATTTTCCACAGCACAGCATTGTGGAATCTTACCACAAGGGAAGGGAGGGATTACAATCAGTTGTAATTGTTGACATGTGTCTATGTGCCTTTAGGCAACCCTAAAGGACTCACAGACATGCTTTCTAATTATCAGGAGACTTACAGTACTGTCTCCTGCTAACCCCACATCAGACACAATATTTCAGTAATTAGTAATCAATTACAATTTTACTTTTGAGACAAGCTTGCTTCCTACTCAATTATTCTTAGCTCATAAAAGCTGTGCTGACAAGTAGTTGAGTCATATCTTTTACAAGCCTGCCAAAAGCCACACAACAAGCATAGAGAAGGAAGATTTTTAAGTAAAACCATGTGCATTGGATCCAAAAGATAATTAGATAATTATCCATAACACTAGCTGCTGCTATGAATTTAGGTTATAAAGCCATAGGTTTCACAACAAAGATGCTGATGTCTGGAGAAAAGGGTCTCCTGACGTCCAAGAAATAAATTACAAGTGCTGTAATGCTGCCATAGTATCATAAGGGATATCAGGTGTTTTTTACACATGATTTTCAGGTGCTCAAACCCCTTTAAATACGCTGGAATTTCTTTATAACACCCAAAGGAATGGAGGTGGAGGGCCCAAGATCATTCATGCAGTTTGGGTTCTTAAAATTGAATGTCAGAGATCTTTTCTCTAAACTCATGCCATGGACCAGCGGCCAGATCCTAAGTCCATAGAAAACAATGGGAAGATAATATTAACTTGAACTGAGTTAGTCAGACTCCTGGTATGTTCTTCCTGAGTAATGCATCCAAACTGTGCCTTCACCTCTTGCCACAGCTGACCCACTCCACTTCCCGTGCTAAAGGGAACCGTCTGTGGCTATAGATTTAAATGGAAGATTTGCTACTATATAGTATTATATTTAAGCAGGCAGAGTATATCGTGGTGCATATGCACAGTGGAGCACGATGGATGCACATTCAACCTTAATTTTCCCAGTTCCTGACTTTTGATCATTTAATTGTGCAACCTTAGTGTTGTAGTCAACCTTAATGCTGACTAGCTTCTTTTTTTAGTGTAATTAAAATATCCAGCTCTATATAAAGCTAACTTGCATTTTACTTCTCCGTATAATCTTCATAAGAATATAAACATATTGACATGAATATACTTGTTAGCCAAATATATTTGAATTCTTCATCCCAAATCCTTGAAATCTGAGCCTGCTTACAAAATATGGTTGAATTTTATTACTCTGAAAGCCTATAATGGAACTGAATCACTGATATTTTTGCCTTAGAGTTTTGTCTAACCTTATGACTTTGTACATATGGGTTTTTTGGAACATAATGTTGTCAAATACAATGTAAAATGATTGGAAATTAATTTCATTTTGTTGTTTTCTATAAGATTTGTTTGCTTTTGGTGAGGAGTCTTTCATATTTAATATAATTTCATACTTCATTTGTAAGTATGAACCTTTGAATTTTACTATAGCCCATAATTATATTTTATTAATTAAAAATACAATTGTGGGTTATAGTAAAATTCACAGGTTCATACTTACAAGTGAAGTATAAAATTATATCTATTTTTAAAAGTTCAGAGGCTATATCATTGTTACCCAGGCTAGCAAAATCGTCTATTAAAATGATGCATGTCATAGTAAAGGAAAGTTTTAGTTCAAATAATCTGAGCTTTATTCATAGACGTCTGTGAAAACAGTCAGAAATAATGAATCACTCTTGCTTTGTGGCTAATCCTTTTCAAGCGGCGCTTCAAACAAACCTCATTGCTAATGACCCTTTCTAATTGGGTCCTTGTGGTTGATGCTGGTGCCTAGTGAAATATATTTGCATTGGATTCACTGGTGATTCTTTCATGAATCATGAAACTTCATTTGCAGGTCTGAATCTAAAATTAAGAGATCCATGTACTAATTAAAAATACCACTCTCATCATGACTAAAAAGACATGCAATACAGAGCTCAAGTAGCCATTCTTATTATATGAGAATTTCCCTGAGGGATTGGGGGGGCGGGTATAGAGGAAGCAGTTCCCACCTACCTTGGTTTGTGGAATGGTAACACAGCCATTTCAGGGCTGTTCCTGTAACCTAATTCTATTGCAGTGTTACCGAAACTTCTGAAAGTTCGGGCCCTCTCTGGGAAAGTAAAATCAGTCAGTTTCCCTTTGAGTTCATTTTTCTTCCCATATTTCACCTTGGATGGTCCACCACCACTTCAAACTTGGTGAAAACTGACAATTGTCATTTACCTTTTCAAACCTTCTCCTCTCCCTTCTTTTATCATTATCCGCAAACCCACTGTTTGGTTGTGTTCAACATCTCTCGCTTCCATTCTCCCCATATCCAGGCTTAACTTAACTTCCTTTACAATACTTCTCAAATATTTTTCTTCCAATCAATTCCACCAAAAAAACCCTTGCTCCCTGCCTTGGTCATATTTCAGCTTGACTACTGTGTAACCACTTCTTTTATGGCGTCCCCACATCTAGTCTTGCACATGCAAACATTCACCCTTAAACAGAGATCTGGCCTGGAAAATGTCTGCTTGAACAGTGAAAGTATGGCAGAGTTAAACGCAAATAAAAAACTGGTTTATAAGGGTGATACTTAGGCTTCCTTAGCTAAAGCTGTCCCTGTGTGCTCCAGCTGTACCAGAGGGTACAAAAACTAGAATTTCTTATGCATATAATTTAAGTTTGTAGTAGTGAGTTTCAAATGTCCTAGTTTTGGAAAGGGAAGCCTTAATTAAGGGCCATCAGAGTTTGGGACAACTTGAGTTTGGAAATGGGAAAACTGAGTTGAACAGTCTCCTGCAAATTATTCTCTCATTCGTACTTGTAATTCTTTTGCGTCACTACCATTCATCATAACTGAAGTATTATGAGCGTGGCTACTGTGAGAATGTTTTCCAAATGGGAATTTATCGATTACACATGTATTTGAGTGCAAATTTAATAAAGCATGGTAATGTGCCCATTAGGTTTTAGAGCTGCAGCGGTCTAGTAGAAGTGCTGGCTTTGGGGGCCTCTAACTCTGTTAGATGAAACTGCTGTTGTAAGCTTAAGGGAAGCTTACTGATACTCTAATTTAGTAACACAAGATGTTTCCTTCTTGTAACTGCTGGCACTTGCACTTTGTTGCCATTTTTATGTTGTAAAGATTTTAATCTTTAAACCACAGTGAGTGACTTCTGTGATTGATTTCACTGTTCTTTACTCACTAATTTTTCCATACTGTATTCTCCAAGGCATTGTCATTTCTGATCTGTCACAGGAAGAGAGAGATGTGAATAAATACTTTTATCCATTGCCTTGCCATATTTGTAACCGTTGGAATAAATAATGAATCATGAGGAAAAGAAATCAGAGGTAAGCCAAACACTAACTTTGATAAGTACTTTCCAAAACCAGCACTTGATTTAAACTTGAAGGCAATAAATTGACATCCTCTCGATTTCCCAAAAATTCTATCTTTGTCATGACAGAAAGCTTTAGTCCTCCAAGTTTGTTTCTTTCAAAATAATAATACAAATTATTAAAACATATAATCAGAAAAGTCCGCTATCTCTCCCTTTTCGATACATATTTCATATGTTCCACTATCAGTAACTTTGTCCACATCACTGACTAACATTCTAAGCTCTTGAATACCTTTAAACAAACACTAATTAAAAAACAAACAAACAAACAAACAAAACCAAGCACTGCCCCAGAAACCTGTTCTTTCTTCCCCAAACATGGAATTCTCCTTTGATGAAAAAAATGACACCTGCCTAAGGACTCCGAGGGGTAAGATTCAATCCGGTGCTATTGACAGCATTTCTCGTTATGAAAAAAAATCATTACTTTAAAATCTCCTATTTCATAACCCCACTGATCTAGAAAGGAGGAGGATTTTTCTCCCATTGGGAAGGGGAAAGTCTCATCTTTCCTTTAGCTTATGCACTTGTTTCTTAATTTGGAAGGCCCTGAGAAAATTAACTTCAAAGTCAGGAGAGCCAGAGCCTTGTACAGGTGGATTCTTGGTAACTAGACTACCTGGTTCTATAGGCAGAGAGTTTCAGCCAATACCATTACAATTAAAATAATAAAAAAGTCTAATATTTCTAATTTTTTCTGTAATATTTATGGTATATACAGAATACCTGACATTTGTGTGGGATACTTTGTATAACTCACTTATGCTTCACCATTCATCATGAATCCTGCCCTCCCAAATTCATGCCAATAATATCTTTAAATTCCATAATTATATATTTTATATATACGTATATAATGTCAGTCATCAAAGCCTATGTAGGTATAAAGACTGGAAGATCCCATAGTGTTCTGCTTCCTATTTATGCTTCACATGTGGGTTTTCCTCTTCTTTCTTTATTCAGTTGGTTGTTTCATTACATGATGGTCTTTGCAGTGCGGCACAATGCATGCACAATATCATTGCTTCGGGTTTGGCTAACCTGGAAGCTAAACTTTGAACCTCAGTCAGAACTTTCATGTTCCTCCACTGTTTTCTGTACTGATTTGGGAGTGGGAAATTGTCAGCAATATAATGTTATAAAGAGGGTTCAAAGAATAATGTAATTCTTTTGTCCCATTACCATTCCTCCTCACTGAATTGTCATGAAGGTGGCTACTGTGAGACGTCTTCCAGCTGGGAATTTATGGATTAAATACCTGTCTAAGTGCAATGGCATGAAGTATGGTAAGGCAGCAGCCTTTTCTTATCTACTTCTGCCACTTCAACTATGTGCCAGAAATGATGTTCACTGCTTTTCCTGGTATTCTTCCTTGTGACTGTTGCTACTCATGTCAGTGCCACTTCTGTGGGTTTTTCCCCTCTGAGCATTTCCGAGAACTGTGAAAGGGTTCAGTTACTCTAATGATGTGTTAAAAACAAAGCAGTTTACAGCTTATTTGATTGATGATTTTTATAGTCTTTATTTCTGGTTTTGGTGACGTAGGTATCTTTTATACATGCTTCATTAGACGGGGAAACAATTCCTTTTCAGTAGAGACTTACAGGAAATTTATCTTGGGTTTCTTCCCCTGCTAAGAACAGTAAACAGATACAGATACTGACATCATAGCTTGGGTAGGGACAGACAGCATGAATGATGAATTGTGAATCATTTGTGTCCATTCAATGGGGGACTGTGAACATGTCACATCTCACAAACTCAGCAAGGTTAGTAGTTGGATTGAAGGCCACCAGTCAGAATCGACCTTGTACAGGAAGTGAGTCTGGTGATTCAATGGATGGCACCCTTCCCTCTGAATCACTGCTGAGCCAGTAAAAGGGGCAGAGTGCTGCTGGAGGCGCTTCTTTCAGAAGAGATTTAAAAGCAAGTTCTTAATTACTGATATCATTAAATAACCTAGAGCAGCACTCTTTGTGAGAATTAACAATGTTTCACTCCAGTATTGTGACCAAATTACATGCTACGCAATTGCATTTTGCCAAACTTTAGTCACTTTGCATTCTCTTTTGGAGAAATTATCTTTCATACATTTTCCTGTACTATTGCTGTGAGCGCTTGATATATTTCCTGTTTCTGCTCAGTGTTTTAGTGGTAGGAATTAGTGTGTGTGTATGTAGTATATAATATTTATAATGTGTATACATATATCTCTATATGTAAATGTCAATCTAATACTAAATGTCCCTTGCCATTTCTGTGTGTGTACACACATATCTCGTTACATGGTAGTTTTTAAAAGCACTTGAGGAGGCTTCAGAAATAAAAAAAGATGCCATATACACGTCATTATTACCCTATAGTTCAAATGCTAGTTTACCAACAGTTTCAGTGCATATCTATTAACTTCTCTTCACCTGGGCTGGTTACTTTTTATACAGACGTGTGTACCTTTTTTATTTCTGGTTTTGCACCTTTTTAGTGGTTGAAAACTGGTACTCTTTGTGTGCCACATAAACACTTACCATAGAGTACTTGCATGACTTTTACTATTCATATTAGTTGCATTCATTTTGGAATTTGCTGTTTTCCACTGGAAAAAGGCAGAAGTGCTATAAAGACTGTAATAAAGATAAACAATGCCCTGAATTAAACCTGAAGATTTTAATAGAGCCCACTATACTTGTGAGATGAACTGGGAGCACACCTTTCTGAATGGTAGGATATTCAAGAAAGTGACTGGTGTTTGGTTTTTGAACACTAACACCAGAAAATTGCAGCTGGATTTTCCTCTACAAAATAAAGCTCTGGTTCTCCATTGTGATTGCAAGGCCACTCTAGTGTTCTGACATTTACACTCATTGACTTCAGCTGGAATTCTACACACAGCCACCTGCTTTCAGGGGCGGCTCTAGACATTTCGCCGCCCCAAGCACGGCAGCATGCTGCAGGGAGCGCTCTGCTGGTCGCCGGTCCCACCGGAGCCGCGGGACCAGCGGACCCTCTGCAGGCATGCTGCCGAAGGCTGCCTGCCTGCTGCCCTCCTGGCCACCGGCAAAGTGCCTCCCGCGGCATGCTGCCCCAAGCACGCACTTGGCGTGTTGGGGCCTGGAGCCGCCCCTGCCTGCTTTGCATGGATCACAGATAAAAATTAAACACTGAGGACCTGATTCACCATTGCGTGCAGCTTTCATAGTCATTTAGACAGGTCTAATGTGGTTGTAAAACATTGCCAGTCCAATCTGGTAGTGTTTTACACTGACTCTGCTTTGATATGTGTGCCTACTTGGGCTGCTGGAAAATGGTGAATAGCTCCTGTAGCACTCAAAATTCATGCAGCTGCAAAAATTTAAGTCAGAGTCATCAGGCTAAGTTCTTCCTTTATCCAGTGGACAGAAGAGATGGGATAGAAATATTAACAAAAACAGGACAACAAAAGCAAAACAAACCAGTGTTCCTAGGACCTCAGATAATATTAATTCATCCCTGACCATAACTATATTCAGGATTTGGATCAAAGCTGTCACAAGGTACTCTCATTTATGTAGGTGTCAAGATTTTAAATGCTTATATCTCCCCTTCAGTTTGTATTGCAAACAAGGAAACGGAGTGTCTGGCAGTGGCTTCCCGGGAAGATTCAAACTGGAAAGTCCAGCTGTTTTTTTACTTCAAGTGTGCGTGACTGAAAAAAGTGCCTTTGTGAGGGCTGCCGTCCTGCCCAAGAGATCAGGGATTGAAGTGGTGACCTCCAGAGCTAAAGTCATGAGCTGCTGCAGCTTGAGTTAAAGAACCAAAACTCTGTAATTGGGGTTGTAACAATTCATATCCTCTGTGGATCAGCTCCGAGAGGGGCCTGTAAAACACACTATCAGAGGGTACACATTAACATTTACTTTCAGGGGGAAAAGTTTTTGTTTTGTGTTTTAACCTTTTCATAGGCACTCTTTAAGGCAATTTGAAGAACTAAAGGATTTTTCTCAGACAATAAAAAGAAAAAAAAACTTTTCTGGCCTGAAAACTACATAGCATGATAAAATTTCATATGGCAAGGAGAAGTTTTACAAATTTTTGAGCATGTGAAAACAGGAAATTATAATTAAAGTCCTGTTGTAACCTTAACTATAGCTTTCATTAATATGAATGCTATAGTCTTTTCGTTTTCATTTCAGTGCTTTGTGCTGTGACTCTCAGATGATCATGCGACTGCTCTTTTATAAGAGCAGCTAAATTTTTCAAAGTGATACATTTTCAAGTTCACTGACAACTGTAAGCGATTTGCTTTGAAGATATATCAAGTCAGTTTCTACGCTAAATAATGGTTGTCCTGGAAATCTAAAACTGGAACATTCAGCTGTTCAAGTTACAGTGTGAATAAAAAATAAGCATCCTAACATTTATTTTCAGTGCTAAGAATTTTTCCTTTTCTGAGTGCCACCTCAGCAAGTGACAAATTTATAATGCTGAATAAAATGTCATGTAACTGAACCTTGTGCCATTTAAAAATTACTTTGCATGGATGCATTTTTACCTCAAAAACTCTAGTGTTCTAGGTTAATTTAGCAAAGCAAGGAGAGCTGGAAACTAGCATCCATTTTGTGCTCAGTAGTAGCTTTTAATTAGAGATGAGACTAATCTTATACCCCACATCAAAACAGTCACAAACTTTGAGAGAGTTGGATCTAAATCCAATCTTTGTGGCTTTGGGCCCATATCTACTTCTAATCAGAGCTTTGCTTCATTAAAATCAGTTGGAGGAAACTGAAAGGAAAAAAAAAATACACAACTGGCAGCCAGACTTAATGAACGAACTTTAAACAAATTGGAGTAAAGGGACTTACTGAAGAGACAGCAAATGAAGTAGGAAAAAAAAAACAGACAGAGAAATAAAAGTGAAAATGAAATTGAGACGAAAGAAAAACAAGAATAAGAATTGATGACTTTTCTAAATTATGTATTTTTCCCTCAGGAGTCTTAGCAAAATATAATGAATCAGCATTTGTTCACCATTCATTTCTCAGGCAGTGGAAGCAGTGATGTGCAACATCTAAAATGAGGTCTGATTAAGTTTCATGTAAGGGAATTCCTCTGTGAATGTCCTTTGTGTTGCCTTCACACCTGCTGAGCTAGGAGAAACATAACAGCCCCTTTCATTGCTTCAGTTAAAGCCTGTCACAAGGATGACATCATTGTTCTAACAGACATTTTAACTTAGGATCCCGGAGCCAGACTTTCAAAATGCTTGACAGATAAAAATCTGCACATCTTTAACTGATTGTGTTCAGTAACTTGCCAGAGTTGATTCATGCATACAGTAGGTTATCTGGCTTGTTTTAGGGAGTCATGTCTGTGGGCTAAAAAACCTATATTATGGTGGTTTTAGACAGAGATGGGTTTCTTGTGAAAAGTGACTTTATGCTCATCTGGTCCCTGGCTAAACTTCTCAGATACCTTAGGGGTTTGATTCTCGCTGACATGACTTCTTGGCCTCTTCTCAAATCCTCAAACAAAGAGCCCGATAGATGGCCCTAGTGTAGCGTGAGTTTTCAATTTTTTGACTAAGCAAAAAAATAAATAAATCATTAAGTGAGACTTATGAATACAGATTAACAGAACAGCCTATTATTCTGGGCTCTCTCAAGACATTTTAGTTAATTGTCACCATTGAAACAGTGTAGAATGAGAAGAAGATTGTCGGACGGAGGGGGGGTTGGGGGAAGGAGAAGGGTGGGGGTTGGAATGGAGTCACTGCTCACATCTTACTTAACTTTCAGATTAGCCTGAATGGCAAAGAGGGTTATCTCATCACTGGCATTTCTGAGCACAAAGTAGTTTAATTTTTGAGTCTATTGTAAAATGGAAAGAGAATTCTCTGATTAAACTTTAACTGACAGAAAGCACAATTTGGATTATATGGGGAAGAGGGATTTTAATTTTTGTTGGGAAAATAAGAACATTTGTGTGTAGTCAATAAGCGAAATCAAAATTAAAGCAGTGGATTTATTTTTTAAAAATGTCTCTAGCTGCAGAGCATTGTGAGGGAGGGATCTGAGCCATAAGTAAATCTGAGAAATAGCTTTCAGAATTAAAAACTACTTTCTGGTCAGTAAAGGGTCTGGGTAGTGGCTGTCCTCATATGTAACGTCTAATGCAGTATAAGTGCCTTCACTGGCTGGGGCTGCAGAACAACATCATAATCTCACTATTAGTCAATAAGAAGAATGGGAGGGTTGCATGAGTATAGAGTTCAGAACAGTGTTTTTTAGGCCTGCTCATGGTCCAGTTGAAGTCAAGTGGGAATTTTGACACTGACTCAGTATTAGAAGGATCAGGCCCGAAGGCTTCAGTCCTACAATGGGATAGACTGCTGAGTATAGTATTGTCAGTGGGATTCCACAAGTGCACAGCAGTCCACTTGAGTGCACACATTGTGGGATCGGAGACTTAGTTTGAACTCTTCAGGACCGGATACTGTGAAGAATGAGTGATTCCTGCATCCTCAATTCCTATGGAAGCTGATGGGAATCTTTCTTGAGTAAAGTTTGGCCCTTAGTGAGCAGCAGACAATTTCAGATTTTGGCTGCCTACTTAACTGGGATTTCAGTATGCTTGTTGTCCCCCCACCACACACACACACTGGAAGTACACAGCTCCCTTGTTTACTGTGACTGATGAAGGGCAAGGAAATCTGTATCAGAAGTTCTGTGATGATCCGGGGGAAAGCATGAGTTCTTGAAATTACTTGCTCATCGGTGTCACAGATTCTGTGACTATTACTTTGGTTAACTGTAAAAATCAGTAACCAGCATATATATAAACCTTTTAAAAACCTTTACTTTTTGTCACATCAGAAGCAACTGCATGGAGACTCTTTTGTACTACTTCCTGCTCCTCCTCTAGTCTCTGATACCCACAAATGCAACAAGTTGTAGAGTGTCATAATTTGGTAGCCTCTGCTACCATCCCCCATCCTAAAAAAAAAATCAGGATAAGTTAAGGCAATAGTAGCCCATTCTTGATATCCAGGGTGCCCTAGGATACATTAGTGTTTTTTCCATGAAAAATATATATTTCCACTTTCAGCCATAGCAATGATGATGAGGAAACATGGATCCGTTTTAAAAACAGAAGATTCGACTCAGGCAGGAACTAGAACAAACATTTGCAATGGCATTCTTGGCAAGAGTTCTCCTGTTTTTCATTCCCTGCCTTTAGCTAAGGCGAATAAACAGTTGTTACTCATCAATGCATTTGCTGAAGTGAACTGTGTTGTGTTTTGGATATCATCTTAGTAGTGTTTTCTGTATATCATTTGCAAACTGATTTGGAATCCTTTGAGATGAGCTGGTGTAAATGACCAAATTTTTACTAACATGGACACCTTCAGTTTTGCAAAAAGGTCCACATTTTCAAATGGTAGTACCCATATTTAGGCACCTAGATCTATATGCAGTCACCTAAATAGGTGACCTAATTTCTGGAGGTGCTGAGCATTGAAGCTCACATTGGTTGTATCTTTGAAAATCAGACCACTCTTTTGTGTCTAAATATGGATTTAGATGCCTAAACCTTGGGTACCCAAGTTTGAAAATGTCTTTCCTTTTCTGTCCTATCATTCGTGCATGTGTGCATTTGTGACAGAATTTAAAGTACAAAGTGCAAATCAAATGCAAGTGGGTTTTGCTTATGTAAGTTCTTTCACTGGACTGTGCACACACACACACAATCAGATGTAGGTGATTTAAGCATGCTGTGTTAGGGGATCCTTGGAAACTGTTGCTGTATAGGTGTAAAATATTAGTGTACTGATCCTGAGCTAACAGAAGTTCCAGTTTATCAGGCTAGACAACGTCCAGCTTGGTCTAGCTCCTACTGTCACATTTTTATTA
Organism: Chelonoidis abingdonii; assembly: GCF_003597395.2. NCBI lineage: Eukaryota > Metazoa > Chordata > Testudines > Testudinidae > Chelonoidis > Chelonoidis abingdonii. The sequence continues at coordinate 107,070,275 of NC_133770.1, read as the reverse complement.
GGGATTTCTACTTGGGTCTGGCTTTGAGATTTATTATGGGTGAATGAGTCATTTTTGGAGTTAGTCATGAGCCAAGTAGTACCAGTACTTCTAAAAATCTGTCAAAGATGAGGCATCAGAGTCTAAGCAATAATGGGCCTTAGTGCTGAAATCAAACTCCTTACATCTTTCAGTTCAATTAAGGTAAATTCTCATTAAATTCCCAAACTGCACCATCTTCCACAACCTTGCTGATATCCCACAGAATTTACTTTGGGGTCTTAGCAACTCTGTGCTGGACTGGCAGGTGCCTCCAAATCTTTCATAATCCAGGGCGTGCGAAAGGTTTGCAGTGCAGCCTGGAGTGTCTGTGTCCAGAGGAAGCCATGAGAGGATGTGAGATTTGAAGACTGCAGCTGCCTGGCTAGGACATCAAACCTGCTTTGAGACCCTTTGCTATCAGCAACTATTTGGGTGAGAGCATGCTTGTTGGGGCTTGGAGAGAAAGTAGCTAGACAACACCTCAAGGAAGAAGGAGACACATTACAATGGAACAATGGAGTTGTCAGTGGGTATAGGTCCATAGGACCAGTGAGGGAAGTGAATCACTTTAAAAAGAGAAGCTCTTCTGAAGTAAAACTAGGCCTATTGCTAAAATATAGCAATCATTCCAGTTAGATTAAGGGTGCATGTGGAAGAGTGTGGGGAGGTATGCATGAGGGATAATTGATGAGATGGGTTTGGAATAAAACTCCAGAACCAGGCATCAACCCAGTCTTTGAAAAATTTTGGCTCTAGATCTGAATATTGAAATGTGGCCCCTCTCTCTACTGTCAGACTTCAGAATGTGGGAAAGTTTGGATGTAGATCTGGACTACGTGGCAACTGGGGCCCTTTCTAGTCAATATAAATATTTCCACTGTCTACCACTTGTGTAATACGCTGCATTGTGTCACCTGAGAGCAAACATGAATAAAGGGTGCAGGGATTACCCTCTGTGACTATATAATACTGTAGGGTTAGAAATAGATTAAATCTGTCGATATATAGCAGCAGTCAGACAGAATACAGTATTCAGTGTCCAATGTAATTTCATAAATGGAGACTGCTATCATTGCAAGCAAAACCTAATCAGATTGTAAGGCTTTGTTTTACTGCTTAAGCACTACTCTGGATGGTATAGCTCTGTGTTCTGTTGAAATTAATGGACCAGTCTCCCATATCACATTTACATGAATAAAAGAACACGTTTGAATTGAATGCATTGGTGGGAAGCATTAATGGCAATTAGCATTTTAATATGAATGCTATAACATAAAACCATTGATTGCTCGACTGATAACTGAAGCATTCAAATCCAAGAGACATTCTGCACCTGTTGATCTGAAGACAATGGAAGCCCTTAGCAATTCAGCCTTGATGACAAAACAGAAGAACTACAGTGTGTGCAAACTGTTCTGAATTGAGGGCAATGTCTGCTAAGCAGCAAGACAATCCTTGACTGGAAGTAAAGTTCTAGTTTGAGTTGTGTGAGTAATGTTAATGTGAAACAAGTGTGATAGTTTATGATGTTATAGACTGAGAAGCAATAAAAAAAACCCCAACAACATAGCACATCATTGTGAAGTTCATGCTAATAAACTTTTAGTATGAATGCTATAAAAGGATTATTGGCTTAGTGTAATTAGGTTCAGGATAACTTGGCTAACAGACTTTTTGAGCATCATTTTTTTATGTTCCAATACATCTGTTAGTCTTAAAGGTGCCACAGGACTCTCTGTTACTTTTTTCTTTGTGTGTTTGCCAGCTCCCTACCTATGGCACAGTTACATATATTTCATACATACGTGATTGGATCACTTTAATAAAACAAATATGCATTTCCAAAATACACCATGTTACTCAACCTGCTACTCCTTCTCATAGTATCATCTTTGACACAGTTTCTTGTTTCCATATTTTGTTGAATTTAAAAGAGGCCTGGCGTGTGTTAGCTCCTGAATGTTAAAGTTTTGGCTGTTTGCAAAAGACTATAAAAAGAACTGCAGGAAAAGACCCACAGTGAAAAATCTAATTTCTACCAGTCTTGTGAAAAGGAAAATATTTTACAACTTCATCTCCAGTCTGTCCCTGTTTTCCAGCAAAAGGTGACTCTCTCAGGTTAAAAACAGTTTTTACTGCAAAAGCGGTTGTGGAAGTGACCATCCTCTGCCTTAGTGAAATGTGTTGGGAGATTTGAGATTTCTTCCAGGGTAGAATTTTGCCACTTTTTTATCGTGATAAATGTTGTGGTGATGGTGAACATTCACACAGCTATCAGGGGAAATCTTTTCTAGTACACACAAGGCCTAGATCAGAAATACTGAGAGAACAGTAAGTCAACATTTCTATCATTTCCTTTCTTAGTTGAAAGTGAGAAATGCAGGAACACATGACCATGGTTTTCTCAAAAAACAAAACAAACAAATTCACCAACAACAGCCACCCCAGAACAATTTGGTGATGAAGGGTATAAATGGGCCTGCAATGCATTTCTCTAACACTGGTAGCCTTTCAAAAGACTTCTTAAATATATATTTCATGTTTGAATATGGATAAAAATGTAATCTGCACCATTGTGTTGCATTCACATACAGCTGTCTTTGAAGCAGATAGATCTTTTTTTAGAAATATTTCAATAAATGGAATATTTATTTTTCTAAATTAAAGGTCATGAATATCTGAATAAATATTTGTGGCATTGTCTTTCTGATCCTTGAAGTGTTATTTCTCTGCTCTGTCTTTTTATTGTTAAATTTTAACTCCTAAAATATTTAATGACCTAACTTGTAAATTCTCAGAAAATTCATACTATGCTCAAAGAGTAAATGAAGATATACTGTATTTTTCATACACAAGAAAGTGGTTGAATACCAGTATTAAGCACAAAAATCAAATTAACTCTAAGTATGGAGTCACAAGCAGTGCTTCCACAATTTATATTCCTCCAAATATTTTGTTGCTGTCATTGCTGGGCCCTGAGGCACCAGTCAAGATCAGGTTCTCGTTGTACAAACCTACAATAAAAGAAAGTCCTTGCCCCACCTTATACTATATGTAGGGACAAAACAACAGGGAATGTAGAACATATAGGGCCAAGTCCTGAGCTTATCAACCATATTTGCAACCTCTGGAAATCAATAGGATGGGCCCTTTGAGTCATGAAAGCAGAGTTTGTCCCACAATGTATAGGACACATATTATAACACTAATACTCTCTATGTGAAACAGCCTGGTCTAGGGGGAGAGAGTACTGGGCTGGGACTCAGGAGTCTTGGGTTCCATTTCTGGATTTGCTTCTAGCCTCTTGGATGACCTTGCAGAAGTCTCTGTGGTTTGGCATCCCATCTGTAAAATGGGAGTAATAATACTGACCTCCTTTTTAAAATGCTTTGAGATCTACTGATGCAAATCCCTGTAAGAGCGGGGTATTATCAGAATGACAAGGTCTTTCTCTCTCAGGACAGGTAACAGTTGCAAGAGCCTGGAAGTCAGGGAAAGCTTGATCTGCTTGATATATATATATATTTACATTGCCTCATATTCTTTTTATTGAAAAGAATCTATGTACATTAAAAAACTCTCCATAATGACTAGAAGGCATGTACAGTTTATGCAGCTCTGTTTCTTTCTTATACTGAGAAGCTATTTATTTGAAATACGCGTAGGATCATCTTTCTTTCATTGTCCCAATTCACTGCATGTTGGCTGAGCTTTCAGCACATTCCATTATTTGTCTTCATTCTTGACAAATCTGCTCAGTTCTTAATTTACTATATTTTGGCTCATTTTCTGACAGCATGACATTCATAGCCTCCCTTCATTCATCATTGTTTGCCACGTGTCTGCTTGCCATATGTCATCTTTCTTCACTCATTTTTGCTCACAGCATGTCCTTCTAGAATTGTTCCTTTGTCTGCCTCCTTTCTGCGTGTTCGCTCAACATTCATTGATGTTTCCTCCATTCATTGGTGTTACTTGCACATTGGCTCAGCGTTCATAATTTTCTCTTCTACATCCTGTTCCCTTTGCATCCATTCAGCTTTAGTGGTCTTCATTCATCACCACTAAATTACGTAATTTGATTGACACCTCCTGGCCGTACACTGCAGAGTAATAGCATTTTGTGGTTTTAAAAATGACTTAGTGTGGCACAGAATTAGGCCTAATCAGTTTGCAAAGTTTTAAGTATCTGTAGATTAGAGCATGTTCAGTCTATGTATCCAAATGTAAGATCTATGTGTTATGTAGATTGGGATATTATTCTTAATATACAAATATTAAATAATAATTAACACCTAGAGGCTTCAATCAGGGTTGTGGCCCATGGTGCTAGAAGCTGTTCAAACAAACATGATCCTCACTACTGATTAACTTATGTGAAGGCTTCCCATGCCTCAGATGCTGCTCTTTTGTTCATGAGATCTTTCAGGAACTGAATGTTGCCCTTATTGTCAGTGTCATGGAAATAAAGTCAGAGAGGGAGGAAACCCAGAAAATGCTATGATTTTTTTAATACTACCAAAACTTTTAAAACTAGAGCAATGCAAAACCGTTTTATAGTGAAATCCAAAACCAGATATGTGTCACTTTGCTTTGGTTTGTGTTACAAGCTTATAATTCAATTCAGAAGTTTTTAAGTGTGTGAGCCTTCCCAGCAAACCTTGCATAAGCAAGGCTTTGATGAATTATGTCATGTCATGTCACTATTGTGCAGCAATGTGTGATTTCAGCATAAACCAGCTTTGTTAGTCTGTGGGAAGTATGAAGAGGATTTTTGGCCTCTTGTTACCTGTCAAGCGAGCAGACCTTAGAAGATATCACACTTGAAGTGGTTTATCACTAGGCATTTATTTAGATCTCTCAATCTGATTGCACATCCTCTAAAATTCCCTAGGTTTTTAGCTGAGAAACCAGATTTTCCCTCTTATGATGATCTGAGTAATAGTACAATCTCCTATGCTTCTGACTGGTGAACAGTATTGATACCCAACAACTGACTGATTATGGCTGATTCTGATAGAGACCAGCTGTGCCATAGCAAGCAGCCATCTTGCCTTTGAAAAATGTTGATCATGCTTAATTCTTCCCTGATGTCCCCTTAAAACTCCATAATCGATTGTATATAGCACAGAATTCATCACACAGGTGGAACTTGATGGATTCTTCTGGGGTCCTGTTTGAGTTCTGAGGTTCATTCAAAGCAAACGTCATGTGAATTTGTACATGCAACCTGCTGAACATCAAAAAAGGAACAGCATTTTAATGAACGCTTGGGAAGCAAAACTGCTGTGGTTTGGCTAGTCATTAGCTGGGATGCAAATGAGGGTAAATGGTCTGGAGCCACTGCCCTACCGGAGATCTCATGTTTTGTGCGGAATTAATCTTTAAATTCTCCCCCAGAAGCATGTCATGCTAGGCACAATATCTATACTTATCTCTCCAGTGGGCTTAAACTACAAATGCAGTATAAAGAGGCGGAGCCACTTCAGTAATATTTAGACCCAGATTTCAAATACCCAGATTTTGGGGCATTTTCAGATTTAGTATTGTGTGTTAGACTCATCAATAATGCTGTTTCTTTCTGGCTCTTTCTCTCTCTCTCTCACAAACACACACGTACGTATGTAGAAGTATGCAATGTGCAAACAGAGTTCCTTTTTCACAAGGCAAATAATTTTATGGATAAAAGTAAAGTAAAATAAATGAATACAAAAGAAGGTACAGTTTTTGGAAACATGCGTGGAAAATATCTTTTTCTGTCTGTGTCTTTTGCTTTTGCATTCTCAGGACTGATAGTGATTAAGTTAGTTTTTAAAAAGCGACCCTGTGTCTCTTAAGCATTTAAACGTTAATGTTGCAGAAACTACAGTGGAATGAACCGCAAAGTACCAACTTAGAACTGGCCATTGCACAAATACAAAAATATTTTTTCTGGAGGAGTCTTGAACTACTCATGGAAAAATTCAGTACTGTCCATCATGAGAGTTCTGATTGACTCAGAGAAAGGAATTAGTTGGCCAGCCCCAATATTGCTTTTCTTCTAATGGGTATCATTGTAATAAGAAAAATATAATTGACCAGTTAATAAAAAGTGTTTTTCTTGAAAGCTTTCTTTGCTATATCAATGTTTCAATAACACTTGCTGTTTAATGATGAACTAAAATGAATAAAAATATATATCCAGTGAATTAACAAACTTTTAATTATTTATATAATTAAGAAGCAAATTAGGGACTCCATGCTGTCATAGATAAGAATGTATTGACATGAGTAGTCCTTACAAAGTAATTGGGTCTATTTGTTTGAGTAGCTTCACATCAAAGGGAGTTTCATAATCTAGTCCTTACACAGCACGTGTGCAGAATTAAAAGTTACAATTTTGTTTTTTTAACTAAAGTAGTTGAAAATATTAGTTACTTGCCAAGACCTGGATTCAGCATTGCATGTTTGCCTGTATAGGTTAATGTCATTGTTAGTACCTAAAACAGGACAAGGAATGCTTACGAAGTGCTTAGCGTTAGCGGTATCATTAGCTGCAGCAGGAGTTGGAGAGAACCTTGAACTTGAAGTCCTGGCAGGTTTATTTAAAGAAAAAGGAAAGGAAAGAAAAAAACTTTTGTTGTCTTTTAAATCTCATCCAGGAAATGTCACACATTGGCTGTAAATAGGCAACAAGAAGCTGTGCTATGCATCTAACAGTAAATACAGTCCTCAGGACAGCAGCAATCACAGAGGGGGGGCAGCCTAAGAAAAAAAAAACCCTACCACACCGAACACTACAGCATTTCTGTGACCCAAGCCCCTTCTAACCCAGCTATACATTCAGGCCTGCATTTGAGCCTTAGTAAATATGTATGGAGAGGAAGAAAATGGTATAAGGGTCAGCTACTTCATACACTCTGTTGTAAACAGAGAGGAGTAAAAAGTGTTTCATTTTCATGGATGAAGCTGAATGCAGGTTAAGTTGAACAAGTGGAACTTTCTTGAACTCTGTGCCCTGCTCTGTCCTAGGGTTGCCAACTTTCTAATGGCACAAAACTGAACACCCCTTCCCCACCCCTTCCCCACAGCTCCACCCCTTCTCCAAGGCCCCACCCCCACTTGCTCCATCCCCTTACTCTCTGTTGCTCACTATTTCCCACCCTCACATTCACCAAGCTGGCGCAGGGTCTGACTGGGGGTGTGGGCTCTGGCGTGGGGCCAGAGAGGAGGGGTTTGAGATGCAGGAGTCAGGGGGTTGGCATGTGGGAGGAGGGAGAGTGGGGAGGGCTCCAGCTGGGAATGAAGGCTCTGGGGTGGAGCTGTGGATGAGAGGTTTGGAATGCAGGAGGGGCTCCTGGCTGGGGCTGGGATATTGTGTGGAGTGTGGGCTCTGTGTGGGAGTTTGGATATGGGAAGGGACTCCAGGCTGGGGGAGGGGGTTGGGGTTCAGGATGCGGGGTCACAGTGGTGCTTACTGCGGTTCCTGGCCAATGGGAGCTGTGGAACCAGCATTTGGGGCAGGGGCAGCATGTAGAACCTCCCTGGCTGCCCATGCGTCTAAGGCCCACAAGGACCTGGCGTACGCTTCAGGGAGCCACACGGAGCTAGGGCAGGCAAGGAACCTGCCTTAGCCTCCAGGCCCCGCTGCACCACTTACCAGACATACAACGGCCCAGTTGGCAGTGCTGACCAAGCTGCAAGGTCCCTTTTCAACCGTGCATTCTAGTTAAAAACAGATGCCTGGCAACCCTACTCTGTCCATGTGGCTGCATTGCTTCCAGGGTAATTTCCCATATTTAATGTTTTTTCCTGGAGTCTCCTCAGTAATGGTTCCTCTGGGGAACATAGGCCCCGCTGACTCCACTGACTGTGATCCAGGAAGGAGAAATACAGTGCTAAATCACAAAATGGGTTTGATCTTGTACTCCTCATTCAGAAACAACTTTCACTGAAGTCAGGTTAGCAGGAGTAAGAGGTGATAGGGTGAACAAAGAGTGTACATTTGCCTGATAGTGTTAAACCAAAGAGGTCAGAGTTTGATGTGAGACCTGGCAGTTTGGAATCATGTGAGTCAAGAAGATTTAAATAGACACTTAGATCCCACCAAATATTCTGGACCAGACTCTAATTATTTCAGGGCAGGAGAAATATGAACAAAAAAGAGCTTAATGAAGTGTCTTTAAAAGAAAATGGTCATTGTGAGGCTTAAAATGAATAAGAACAGAAACAGAGGATGGGCAAAGGGAATCCAAACTATTAAATATTTATTTCCAGGTGATTTATTGTTTATGAAAACAATGTGCTAATAAACCTGACTAGAATCAGACAGTGTGGTCCCGAGGAAGCTTCCACACATGGTTCTTACAAACTGTACATAACATTCCTGATCCTCAGCAACTCTGCTACTCAGACCTGGCCTTTCTTGAACCAAGATGACTGATGTCACTGATTGCATATTGGTGTGGTGTATCGACTGTTAGATGAGACCAGAAATCTTATTTTCAGTTGTGATTTAAGACTTTCAATTCCAGTTGCCAGGATGAAAAGCTAATGTTTTACTCACTGAATTTTAAAATGCTGTAAGTGACCCACTTCTTTTCTAATACAGTCCTCATTGACTCTACGGTGGGATCAGTCATGGATCAGCCCTTTCTCTGCCTATACTCTCCGGCATGCCTAGGGTAATGGTGGTGAACCGATGAAATGGGCTGGAGAGTAGGAGTGTTGTTTAAAGTTGGTTGTGCCCTTAACCTTCTCTTTAAGATAAATAGATTGAACTCCTTGGGTCTATGGAGATTTCCTAAACCTTTAATCATTCTTGTGGTTCTTCTGTGAACCCTCTTCAATTTATTAACATCCTTCTTGAATTGTGGTCTCTAGCAATGGTTGCACCAATGCCAAATACATAGGCAAAATAACCCCTCTACTCCTACTTGAGAGCTACCTGTTTATGTACCCCAGGATTGCATTAGCCTTTTTGGCTACAGCATTGTACAGGGAGCTCATGTTCATCTGATTATCCACTAGGATCAGGTGTACTGGACCACTGCTCTGCTCCACCACTACACCTCTGCTTTCTCCCCTTGCTCCCCTCCCAAGCTCTGCTCCTTCCTTCCCCATATACTGAAGGGGTGTTTAGTACAGATGACAGTGGAACCTCTCAGATTTTTGCCAATGGGGAGTTATCTATGCACTGGGAATTGTCCACTGGCCACTTAATGTCATTAAGTAACCTTTTCACACCAAATAATCCAGTACATTGAGTATATATATGAGAATTACATCTGATGGAGTAAATAAATTGACTGTTTCATGAGTACTAGGCCTTCAGCTCAATTTGATCTCATTAGAACACTTTATTATCCACTAACTTACAGTGCTTCAAACATGATCTATGTGGTGCGGTTGAATACATGTATTCAAAATCAAATCAGTATATTGGACTCACTAGTGACTCTCATGACTAATTTTGCAGATCACATCATAAATGCTACCTGTGAACAATGCAGAGCCTGCCAAACATTTATTTGTGGAATATTTTCAAATACAGAATACAGGTGTAATTACAGGACTGAGTTGCAAATATTTTTCAAAACTGAGATTTTCTGTATCAGTAAATACTATTCAGCGACCTCTAATAAGAATGTATTTCAGACATTGCCCCAAGTAAGCAGAGAAACATAAGCAAAGCATAGGACTGTTAGGCTTAGGGTGAGTGAGAATTCATCAGAAGCTGAGAACAAATGTATGAAGATTTGTGTTTGTGCCACTATAGCTCTTTCCCTTGACTGCTGGATATTGCTACAGAACTTGACCCATTCAGCTGATAGTTCAATACATCAGTGTATGGGCACCATAGGTTTTTTTTTTTTTTTTTTTTTTTCCTCACAGAGAAGAAAGGCAATGAATGACAATAATAATGAGCTTTCGGGGCAGACAGCAGAGAGCAGTTCGGATTAGCGTATTATTTAGGTGGATTAGTTCACAGGCACAGAGGTTTTGCTGCATAGCAAAATTAATTTACAGGCCTAGAACTAGCTTTATTGAGTTGTCTGAAGTGGTTTGATTTATAGGCTGAGGATTATGGATTAGAGTGCGCAGATCTAAGTCTCAGAAATAGCCTGTGTGGGGTTTTTTTTAGTTATTTTTAATTGACACAAAGACAGTTATAAATGTATCATCATTTTGGGAGGCCTGTGCTGCTTTAAAAGCTTCAGATTCTGGCTGTGTCCATGGGATAATGTGTTGTAATTTGTAAGAATAAGAACAATCCATTTTTTTAATACAGTATTAATTTCATAGAAAACCTGTGAAATGTGTTGGAAATCAGAACATTTTGTTTTTTTACAAAGCTGAGATGAGATTAAGCAGCTCTTCCCATCTTTTTTTTCTTGTGTATGCGGAATGAAATGCTTTTACCTTCAGATACTGTAGTTTCTGCTGGAGCTTTCAGACAAGGTCTGCTTGTTTCCCATATTGATAACTGGATTCCTAGGCATAACATCTGTTATGTACACAGATGACAATTATCAAGTCGAATTGTGCGGGATATGCTTCCCCTCCTCCCACATCCTGCAACTATTTTTGATAGTTAATTTTTCCCCCCAATTCAATTGGGACAGCAAGTAAAAAAATCTCAAAAATCTTCATGAGCTGAAAACTTTATTATTATTATTATTATTATTAAATATTATTATTTATTATTATTATTATATTTTATTATTTTATTATTATGGGTTAATCAAAATTAATGGTTTAGGTAATTTATAAACATTTCAGTTTGATTTTTACCTTTAAACTTTTTTTCAGTCTAAATAGTTAAATTTCTAAAGAAAAGGTCAATTTTTTTTAATTGGAAAAAGAGAATTTTTAATTTAGAAAACATTGAAATGAAACATTTCAACAATTTTTAAACTTTTTTCTTGACTTTATTTCAAGTCTGGACATTCGTTGAATCTGATCCTGTTTCACAATCAGTTTCAGTTTTAACAAATCGACATTTTTTGAAAAACAATTCATTGAAAAATTCCCAACCAGTTTTTGTGTCAAGTATCTGGACAAATCCTATAATATGGATAGGAAGTATGCCCTGATAGACATATGAATGAAATCAAGTCATTTATGCTGTTCACTAGGAACGTGGAGTCCAATCCTTTGAGGTACTAAGTTCCCTAAATTCCCATTAACTCTAACTGCCTTGATTTAACCTCTTTTATTTTTTGCATTCGTTCTCTTGCAGACTGCTTCACAGCAACTATCGTGGTGTGGAGGAAGGGAGAGAAATTTCCAGAGAGTGTAAGGAGGTTAAATTATTTTTGTTTTTATATTACATTAGAAGTTACTGTGCTCAACTTCCTTTTATTACCATTAGAACTGGATGCCTGAGCAGCTTCAAAACTGAAGTCAAGCCATGTGCTTGAGGTACAAATTACATAGTCTGCCTCTAGAATGATTACTATCAAATGAAGATTTGTGTCCATGAATAATCTATTTTCAATGTTCCTTTCATCATACAGATTCCATTTATGGGCAAGTTCAGTCAATATGTGACGCATAGTATCTTTTCAATTTGTGCTTCCCTGGGTCTGGTGAAAAACTTTCTTTTGTTAAAATGATTAAAACAATTTCTAACCTTCCTTGCTCAGCAAATTATTACAGCAGGACATTTTGCTGCGTAGTGGAAGCGGTAGAATCCTAGTAATCTCTTATGGATTCCAATGGTTCCCAACCTTTTGGGTTGGTTTTTACAGATGGGGAAGTAAAGCTCTGAGCTAATTGTGTTTTACCACAAGTCATAACAGAAACCTATGAGAGAGCTGTGATTAGAATTTAGATCTCTTTGGTCCAAGTCTGGAGTTGTAACCATGAGACCATCTTTCCATTCATTTTTGTGAATAATATCCCATTAATAAACCACAAATGCAGTATGTCATAGCTACTAATCTGAGACCTGGTAAGAAAATTTCTATCAAAACAAAATTCCAAAGAAATGTTAAATATATTTCACAAATGTTTTCCGTGTTCTAAATAACGTTATTTATATATATGCACATAATATGATAGTGTACAAAAGTGCCAAGGTTCTTGTCATTGTTGATTCTTCCTGTATGGATGACAGGAGGGCACATTTCAAAAAATGGAGGATTTGAAGTGCACATGCAAAAAATAGATGTCTGATTTTCATGCCCACTTACTGTAACTGTGTGTACAAAGAAGTTGATGTGTATGATGCTAGTTAGATGTTTACGTGGCTAGTTTTGCTCACTTTTGCTTAGGTCCTGCTTCTGCACTGAGATACATGCATGCAGATACACCTGTTTGTGTCATTTTGGCTCCACTCAGGCAGAAGGGTGTGCCTTAATCTCTGATCCTGTAAAGATGTACACAGGTACTAACTTGGCACACATGGGTAGTCCCACTGAAATCAATGAAACTACTTGTGTGTGAAGTGGAGCGTGTACATAAATCTTTGCAGGACCACAACCACTGTTTGAGCATTTAGTTACAGGCAGGTGGGAGGGAACAAAAATCATATACTATGTCATTTTCTTTACGTGCATGTTATTCCTCAAACATAAAAAGAAACCCATTATCTAAAAGTGTTCAAATTCGTGAGTGAAAAACAAGAACATGAGAATTTTGGCCCCAGTCTGACAAGTAGTAAATATAGACGCAGTGGACCAGTACCTAAAGCACTAGCTTGTGGTATCATGTGATTACATCAGAACTCAGCTTTGAATTTAATACACCATACATTTTTAGCCCTCCTAGATGGAAAGGAAAAACTTTAAAATGTGACCTGAGTGACAGATGTGGTAATGCCTGCCTGAGTACGCAGACAGCCTGAATCAATACCTGTAAGAGGGGTGAGCTCCCCTATTCATCTCAGTGGCTATGTCTATACTGCACACTAAGCCTGGGCTCTGACTCAGGTTTGAGCCCAACTCCCCCTCCTATCCACACACACATCAGTCTGACTCAGATCACAAACACTCAAGATGCAGGTCCTAGGACACTGGTAGTGGAATGGGCCAGAGCCCTAGTCCACTGAGACATAGGTCCAAACCATGTCATTTTGAAGTGTTGACACAGTTCAAGCTGCAGATCTGAGTCAGACAGTCTGCATAGTGCAACACGGACAGATTAGCACAGCTGGGAGACCCAGGTGCAGCAATTGTAAGCCCAGGTTTACAGTGCAGCTGTAGAAACTCAAGAGCAGACTTGGAAACACCAAGTCCTCAAGCCCAGGTCCCACAGATGCAATGCAGCGTAGATATAACTAGTAAGATGTTAGCACTGGGTCTTGATGTTATGAGGGGCCTGACAACATTATTCAAGCAGAAGACTCTGGTTGCATCAGGGTGCGGTGCAGACCTGTCCAGTCTGGAATCAACAGCACTGGCACTTAGCTACTCCTCTTCGGAATATGCCTATGCAGAGTGAGCATGACCCTCTCGCATAAAGAAGCTAAATCCTGTACTTAACGCTGCCTCCCAGTATATTACAGGATGTATTAAGCCCACACTTGTCAACCGGCTCTACATCCTCACAGGTATTGCCCCTCCTGAGAGATGCTGGGAAGTTGATAGTAGAGTAGAGCACACAAGATAATGCACAGATCTAAGATATCTGCTATATGACCAATGCTCAGTTGACTGAAGTCATGACAGAGTTTTCTTGCCACCATTAAACCGATAACATTGTCACCCAGACAAGCATTCAGTTATGGCAAACAAGAATTCAGAATGACCATGTAGTCTGTGTGCTCTGGCTCCCACCAGTCGAGCACCAACCTCCCAGTACAAATCAACCCTGGACTATATGGCACTGCCTTAATCAACTCCAGACTGGAGTTGGCCAGTCTAGAGATGTGATGATCAAGTGGGGTTACATCACTGGTCCCAATACCTAACAGTGGCAGAGAACCTCAGAATATGAAGCATCTCCTGTGATGCCATATGCTTGAGCTTGAATACTCTTCCAGTGACCTAACAGCATACAATGGCTGGGCAACCCCTTGTGCACAGATGTGGGAGGAAGCTGTGCAAGAACACAAGAAGTAGAGCAGAGCAACAATGTAGGGGGCCAAATCCACCCACCCAAGATGCACCCTGGTTGCTGGGATAAGTAGTATGTCCCCCTTTTGTCACTCCTCCTCAGGGTGGAAAAGGAAATTCTGCTGCCACTCCGGTCCAGGGGTGGGAGAGACAGAAGCCTGATACCATTGGGAGAAGGGAGAAGATTCAGATGGGGATTGGGGCCACAGGGGACCCTGTTTCATGGTATGTCCAGGACACGAGATTGCCTTAATCCACCCTTATTCACTGCTTTTTTGTGTCTTCGCTAGACACCAATATACTTTTACCTATGTATTTGCCTTTTCTACATCTAACCTATTAAAGATGTTTGACAAAATAGTCTGACAATGTTAAATGTAGCCTGACTGACTAGGACAAGCAGGCACATGAGTGAGAGACAGGTGGGATGGGTTTAAATGTCAGGCTGCAACTTTATTAATTATACATCAGACAGGGGTGCTACATTGCCCGCCCCTTGCTCTGACATACCAGGCATTTAATTGGTTCCAAAGCGGGTTACAGGGTTTTAACCACAAACCACACAATAACTGGAGGTAGACTCTCCTTGATCTACCCCACGGACTCAATTCAGTTGTGAAACCTCTCCTCCTCTCCTTCCCCCTCATAAAGGGAGTGGAGTGAGAGAGGCCACATGGCCACCAATCTGCAAAGATTTCAAGCTCCTCTCCGATTATGAGTGCAAGGTCCAGCTACTCAGACAGGTCTCATTTTACCTCTGGGAGATAATCAGAGAGTAAGAGACTTTTGAAAAGGCTGGGCTTAATTTAAATAGGCAAGGGTGGGGAGAGAGGCACAGCAGCCAATTAGCTGGCCCAAGGCCCCTTTGCCCAGACCATGGCCAAGCATAGAATCAAAAGGAGGGGAGGGTTGGAAGGCAGCCCTGTCTCCATGCCAAGCATGCATTTGGGCCTTCTCTCATTCCCTGCTCTCCAGTTGTAACAGGGTGAGGGTGGCTTGCCCTTGGGCTGGAGAGCCTGGGGCTAAGCCAGCCCTGGTTACATGATGAGCCCCATGTTAGGGGAATCAAGTTCTCTGAGGTTAAAAAGCAGCAGGAAGCTGTAGGAAGTGGGGGTTGAGAGAGTAATTGTGACTACAAGAAGAAGGAGAGCTCTTCTCTAGGTAGCAATACTTGGGAGAGACCCTGCCCAAGAAGTAGGGGAGACACTGACAGTAGACCCTCAGGGAGAAGGGGGCTTTGCCCAGATGAAACAAGTGAAAACTGTATAAGTGTGTGGTTTTGATTTGAAAGACCTTGTAGTGGACTACTGGGAGAGAGACACCGAACGAGGGTTAGGGGGCCTAGGTGCACCTGACCACGAAATAAATGGGATCCCTTCTCGCGTTTCTTTGAATAACTTAGTGAACAGTGAGTTCTTAACAGGCCACTGAAGAGACAGGATGGCCACAGATGTGGGGTGCTGTAGGGTGACCTCTCCCTCTCAAGCACCCTGTCGTGGACAATAAGCAGCCATACTGCAGCACCGGTCAAAGTACCTCACCTGCTAAAACTGATAGGAGGGTGCTGTGATCCAACGAATTAGGACACACTCCTTAGCAAATATAAATTGCTGTTAGAAAATTTAGCTCTTGAGTTTTAAATGCCAGAAAGATAGAATTTTTTAAATGGATATGATGATTTTCCCATATAATTGAAAATTTAAGGTTGGCCCCACTTTAAATTTCCATGCTGAAACCAAACTATTGAGTAAAAATAGGTCCCAGTTTGAGTAAAATCTTAATGATGCCTTAATGATAAGACTATGCATAAAGTTGCAATTTCACTTCTTTAAGCCAGTCGACTGTCTTGTGCTCACTTTAGCCAGCTACACGCTCACATACATAACAAGCCATAAAATTACCTGTTTGTTACTCCTTTTTTAACCGCTTTTTACTTTTTACTGCTTTTTTTGCCTTTCTGTTTGCCAAAGCCAACGTATGCTTTCTCTTACAATGGAAAAATACAAAAGATCAAATTACAAAAGATAAAATGTCCCCATGTAGTACTTGTACAGGCTTTTAGGGGCCAGCTAGGCAGTTCAGATTAGGCAAAATGCCCATTGCCGTATCTGAGATGAGTAATTTTTAATTGATCACCATTTTATTCCCATAGTTAAAAACCTATCAACCACATTCAGAATAAAAATAATTCTTATATATTTAGAGCATTGATTAAAAAAAAAACCCTTAACATATGCTGAATAAAAACACATCATCATTTCCTCATTGCGACATGTTTCAATGTTTGGGTACGTTTTGTATGAAATGTGGAGAAAATTGTAACTTTGTTCTCATAATTTTTTTGCTATATTAAACACAAGTTGCATTTTTCATTTCAAGACAAAAAATCTGAGTTGTGCTATGGATTTGTGACTTTTAATCATATGTCAGTCATGGCATCTGATTCTCCTTCCATTGAAGTCATTGGTAAAACTTCCATTGTCTTCAGTGGGAGCAAGAGTTGGTCCCAGGTTATGAAAAAGAAATGGATTTCAGTGGAGTTGCACTGGATTTATGCCCTTTAAATTAGAGAAGAATTTGGTTCGGTAACTTGAACACAACCAGTAGCATAATTTATTATTATTATTCAGTATTTAAATGAAAAG
The DNA here is from genome assembly GCF_003597395.2 of Chelonoidis abingdonii. Classification (NCBI taxonomy): domain Eukaryota; kingdom Metazoa; phylum Chordata; order Testudines; family Testudinidae; genus Chelonoidis; species Chelonoidis abingdonii. The sequence goes on along the minus strand of NC_133770.1, from coordinate 107,053,570 downwards.
TTACAGAGACTTTTGCCAAATATTTCTAAAATATGCGGATATGGTCTAGCCTCTATTTTGCTCTTTCCTGTAATGTGCTTTTTGGCATCACTTGAGGGAGACAAGTTCACTTCAGGACAGGTTTAGAATGGAAGCTGTTTGATAGCTCTTTTTCCCCCTAAGATAATATTTTTGCTATGGTTCTTTGTTTCTTATATATTTATAGTTCATTTAACCAGTCACTGTGAGGTTGTGTGCATTTTCATTTGTAAGAAATCCATTGGCATTGTAGTTTGACATTCAAGTAAATGCCACTTTCTACCTGCTGAAATTTCAGTGGAAGAGTTGGATCCAACTCAAATTCCTGAGTCCTTCAAAGTAGAAGTTGGTTGAAAATGTAACTATAGTGGTGTCAGTAAGGCCTTATTCACACTGAGGATTTGTCCTGATTTCAACCATCTTGTGACAATGATTTCTGCGGTTAATGATGCATTAGGTTAAAAATATTTCTTTAATTAGATTAAAATTATGTTGCCTTTCATTTTCATTGAATGTCCCCAAGATCTTATATTATGAGAGGGAGCAAACAGGAGTACCAAGTTTTAATTTTTGTGCATATCTCTATCATGTCTCCTGAATTGTTCCTATCTTTTCATTTTCTTTTCATATGGAAGTCTTCTCAAGCTACTTATCCTTTTAAACACCCATTGCTGAGCACCTTCCATTTATACTATAACTTAGGGTATGTCCAGACTGCCTGGGGGTGATTGCGGCTTGAATGGACATATCTAAATGAACTTTAATCTAGTTAGCTCAGGTCCCAAAGCTGAGGCAGTGCGAGATTCAATCACACCTTGAGAATGCTACATAGATATACCCTTAGTAGGATTCCAAAAAATATAAATGCCTAATAAATAATGAGACTGTCCTTAGGATTTTTAATTTTTAAAGGAATATTAATTCATGTTTCAGAACAAAACTCATCAATTTACTAATTGAGTTATGAAGATACTTCCTCCATGGTCAAATTATGTTAAATTTGTCAGCTGTAGCCAATCGTGTCCCTTTGTAGCATCTGATATTAACCATCAATAGAAACAGAGACTAGATGGACTGTAATTGGCCCAGTTCTAAAATGCTCTGACAATTCTTGTATTCCAGTAAAGACAAAATCCTGGATGTAATCACATCCTAACTATGATAAAATTCATCTCCTGATTGTGTCTGTCCATTTTCTCCAGGACAGGCCAAACAAAGCCCTGGATTCAAACACCTCATTGAGCGCTCGGAAAATTCACATCTAGACAATGTGTTTCAGATGTGCATCTAATTCCAACATTCCAAATATTTATATTTGCACCACTTATAGGTACATGATTCATAAGATGCATTTTTTGTTGTAAATGAAAAAGAAAAGAAAGAGAAAGGAAAACCCTTAGAGGCACAAAGCATATCTTTCAAGAGCCTGACATTTAGCAGAATGCATTTGGTTAGCAGCAGTATGGGCTGTAGCACTGAAGTATTTGGGAAGAAGCAAAGGGCATGATGTGTTTACATGGATTGTTTCTCCAAAATAATAACTAAGTTCTTTTTTTGTTTGTTTGTTTTAAAGTGAGTATTATGGGAAATAACTTTTGTTCTTGTTTATAAAACAGCTGTTTTAAGTAAATGCTACTTCCAAGAGTGTGTGTCTGTGTGTGTGTCTGACATCTCTTGTGGCCTCTTCCCTAACATTACAGCTGCAGATGACAAAATTCTGTGAAACTAAAAAGAGTACAGAAAGTCCATGCAAAGAATGCATCAGGAAACTTGGTTCTTTTTACAGTCCCAGCCCCCATAACAAGAAAAATAAGTGTATAATGGTCATGTGCTTCCTTTTCTCTTTTGTCCTCTGGCTCTAAATTTAGAAAGTTCATTTGACATCATTTCTTTCATTTGTTTTTTTTAAGGAGGGGGATGGGGGAAGTCCACATCTGTTAAGAGGAAAGGACTTCTCTGGTTGGAGATAGTATGGGGAAACAGATTTTTCAGCTCACTTGTATTTCGCCCTAAGACCAAGTGAATCTTTTCACAAAGGGCCCAATCTTGTTCCCAGCTGAAGCCAATTAGAGATTTATCATTGATCTCAGGGAAAGTAGGACTGAGCCACTCACAATAAACCTTTAATAGATATTGTGCCCTGAATACACCATAACCAGGACTGATGATGTTATCACAGCGGTTCTCTTTCATCAGTCTGGTCTCTCTTTGGTTCTTCAATAATGCTATGATAAATTTTTCATTCACTTGATTTGCCTAATATCTTGCATTTTTGAAATTTCCTTCTAACACTGTTACAATATCTGGGTTCCCATAACATTTATTGTAATGAAACAGAAAAATTAAAGCTCTTCAGCATACATTCCTGGCTGTGTTTTCTGCAGTCTGCTAATACAAAGAGTTTTATTATAACCCTCGTGAAGAGGATGAATATGTTTGGGAGCAGGTCATGTGTACACACAACTCACAAAGTAACACAACTGAACTGACCAGCCTCTCATATAGGCACACCACCTGTGCATGCGCTCACACACTTTTTTTTAAATTCCAAGCTAAATCTGCCACATGGGATTGTTTGTTGTTTCAAACTAATGCAAACAAAAGCTTTCAGTGTAACTCATTATTGATCCATGTAATGAGACGACATCAGAGTTGACATTACAGCATTGTTCTCTGACTTATGCATCAAAATGTTAATGTGAACAGTGAGCACTAGCTGTTGTTCAGAAGAAACCATCCAGAAGCTGAGATCATGAATCCTACTTTGTCTTAATTACTGGAATTTAAAAACTCCTCCCCCTCCCCCAACCACCACCACTCAGGCAGATGAGACTGAATGACAGCTAATTAAACAGGGAATCTAACTTTGTCTCTAAATTGACAGAACTCACATGGATATTCAACTGACCAAAATGTTGCTTAGTCCTGGATCACACTAGTGAAATTCTATGGGACCTAAAATGTAAGTTACCTTTTCCCAACTCCACTTCTTTCAAAGAACACAGTAGGTTATGGACACAAACTTCACAATAACCACAAATTATTATATAAAGAATTTGAATGGAATCCTGGCCCCGCTGAAATGAAAGGCAAAATTGCCATTGACTTCGACAGAGCCAGGATTTCATCCATGGTTACTACTTCGCAGCTTAGCATTAATGACGACAGAGCAAAATTTGGTAGTGTTAGGGGCCTTTACAGAAGTTCTTAACTGAAGGGCTTTTAAAAGAATATCCTTTCAGATCATGACAAGAGACAAAAACCATGCCCAAATTATATATTGGCAGATGAATATACACGCTTCTGTGTATTACTATTGCTAATCTCCTAAACAGGGTACATATCAAAGGAAAAATTTTCTTAAAGCTAATGTTAAAATTATATAATACACAGTAAATAACACACTCTTGGATCACTGGATGGCTAATGGGATGGGTAAAGAATTACATAACTTTTCGCTGCTAGGCAATATATCCAATGTCAGCAGTGGCCTAGGTCCCAGACATGAAGCTGGTTATTGCCTTCTGGGGAAATGTATCATTAGTTCCTAGTGTACAGATATCCATAAAGTGAAAACTGCCGTGAGATTTGGCTGCCTTGCTGTAAATGCTGGAGGAGAGGTTAAGGGCTGAGTGGATGAAGAACATAATTGTTCTCATGCCCGAGTCCCTCAAAATCAGATGATAAATGTGTTGATGGGGTGATTTAGTGATTCTTGCATGAAATTTTGAATGGAAGCACCACTTGTGGTAAAACAGTGAGTTTAAAGGACTGCTGGACCCTGCAGTTGGCTCCTCAAACGCTTTGTGCTCATGAGAAGTAGAGAGGAGTCTAAAGAAAGATGGCACCCTATTCTGAAAAAGATTCAGATGAGTATCTGAAATGAATGATTTTAAATGTTTTACTAGTGGGAAAAAGCAAAATTTGGTGCATAATATTTTACCTCACAGAGAGTCTTTGTGCTTAGCAAACTCTGTGAATAGAACCTTTGTTTAGTGACCCTAGGAGAAATGAAATACCTTGATGAAAGTTTTCCTATATCTTACTATGTATCCTTCATATTAACTTCTTGTATTGAAGTAACTAGTTTCATGTAATTCTGTATATTGTTAGATGCCTAACATATTCTAAAAGTATATTCCAAATGCAAAAGTACCCTTAATGACAGGTTTCTAATTCCATAATAGGTAAAACATGCTTTTCACCAAAGATGCTCAAAAATGTGTAATTTTAAAGTTTTTGTATGCACTCTTCCATTTTTTAACACTATATTTAGTTGTAATTTCTACTATTACATGAAGCAATGGACAAATGTTAGAATTGTCAATTTCTCCAGTATCTGAATATTGGTGGTCTTGATTCAAAATTTTATGTTTTTTTGTTTGTTTGTTTTTTAACTTTAGCCCATTGTCATCATGAGAGACTTTGTCAGTGCTGGTTGGATCCTTTTTGTTAGATAACCTGGAAAATGTCTAGGAAAATACCAGTTATAGTTTCTCCTTCATTTTACACTCATTCCCAGAAAAAAATATAGTTTGTTGCTACATTGGATTTGGTTCCTCAGTGGATCATTCATAAAAGAAATCCATCTTGTGAAGGAATAACTTCAGGGTCCCTGTTTTTTTGCATTTTTTCTTTTCAAAAGATAATCTTGTGAGTTAGGATAATGATTTTACCAAATGGAAGCATATTCTGAGCATTCCCATTTTAAAACAAGTACTAGGATAAATGTTTGTTTTCCCACATATAATATAGTTCAAGATGCATGTGTGTGTTGGGGGGGGCGGTGATAGGAGGAATATAAAACATTTCTTGAATAGTTTTTAGGGCACAAAGGGATAAGAACAAAGAGATAATGGGAAAGAGTAAATGCTTTTTAGCATTTGTGAAAGATACTAGTTTGACAGTACTGGAGATGTAAGTCAGCTGTTATCTCCTGAATGGCAATACCATGGAGTAGTTGCACAGGTTTCCTGTTAGCCCTTCCTAAGGTACCTCATTACTGCAGATAGAAGAGAGTATATTTCTCCTATCCGTTCAGTCTTTTCCTTCTCTGATAAGGCTACCTAGTGTCATTTATGACAATGTTTTAGCACTGTGGAGATTTGTTCATTCAGTGACCTTTGTCAGGATATATCAACACTGCATTTAATATACTTTTCAGTTCAATGTCTCCTATTTAGATTCCTTTTTCTCCCCACCACCATTCTGACTGGGCCATCACACCACCATAAACCTAGGAAATGGAAAAGATTGTTGAGCACTGTTGGATTGGAACAGGTGTAGTTAATGTTTAGAGAACTGGTATGTGCAATTTAGTTTCATATCTCATAGTTAAGACATATTTTTTTAAAATTTGTTTTCCTTCTAGATTTGGCACAGTTCAATTTTTAGTTTATTGTAATTTTGATGGATAATGTCAATGCTTATTTATAAGCACTTTTATTTATCTTTTAATTTCACAAGTGTGCAAATTTGGGAGGGTCAGGTAATGGGGGCTTAGACAAGAATTTAATGACAGTAGATGGCGAGATTCAAAAAGTTAAAGCTTAACTGTTAAAACACAAATTATATATTTGTCATGCAATGTTGACAAAATAAATATTCTTAAATCAAATTAATAAATTTTCAAGCAGCATTTTTCTTACTTTGACTATCTATAAGTTTGATTATTATCAATGGAAATATTTTTTCACGTACATGTTTTTGTGTGTGTGTGTGTGTAATAAAATCAAAATGTACTAATAGAAATCTAATTCTTCCAAGTCTACTTATTTCCAGTCAGAGACTTGCTGTGTATTTTGGAGACCCAGGTCACAACTCCATATTTGAGGGTGAGTTCTCTTTTGCACTTAAAACATGGGGTTCAGTTACTTCTTTGATTTCTATGAAAAATACAGTGTGCCCTCCCCAAATTTACACCACGTATTCTTTGAGTACAGAATAAATCTTAATTTAAGATTTTATTAGCAGATGTATTTTTGGGTGCATAGTTGTTCTGATGAAAATATGTTTACATGGACCCATCAAAACAAACTTCATTTTTACATTTAAATTACTTTTAATATTAAGCACTTAAGAAGAACATAAGAATGGGTAGGTCAGACCAAAGGTCCATCTATCCCCGTATCCTGTCTTCCAACAGTGGCCAATGCCAGGTGCCCAGAGGGAATGAACAGAACTGGTAATCATCAAGTGATCCATCCCCTATTGCCCATTCCCAGCTTCTGGCAAACGGAGGCTAGGGACACCAGCCCTGCCCATCCTGGCTAATAGCCATTAATGGACCTAGTCTCCATGAACTTATCTAGTTCTTTTCTGAACGCTGTTATAGTCTTGGCCTTCATAATATCCTCTGGCAAAGAGTTTCACAGATTCACTATGTGTTGTGTGGAAAAATACTCCCTTTTGTTTATTTTATACCTGCTACCTATTAATTTCATTTGGTGGCCTCTAGTTCTTGTGTTATATGAAGGAGTAAATAACATTTCCTTGTTTACTTTCTCCACACCAGTCTATCCCATTCCCCATTAGTCGTCTCTTTCCCAAGATGAAAAGTCCCATTTTTATTTCTCTCTCCTCATACAAAGCTGTTCCATACCCCTAATCATTTTTGTTGCCATTTTCTGAACCTTTTCCAATTCCAATATATTTTTTGAGATGGACTGACCACATCTGCCAGCGGTATTCAAGATGTGCACATGCCATGGATTTATATAGAGGCAATATGATATTTGGTGTCTTATTATCTATCCCTTAATGATTCCCAACATTCTATGTGCTTTTTTTGACTGTGGCTGTACATTGAGTGGATGTTTTCAGAGAACTATCCACAATGACTGCAAGATCTTTCTCGAGGGCTAACAGCTAATTTAGATCCCATCATTTTATATGTATAGTTGGAATTATGTTTTCCAATGTGCGTTACTTTGGATTTATCAACACTGAATTTCATCTGCCATTTTGTTGACTAGTCATGCAGTTTTGTGAGATCCTTTTGTAGCTCTTCACAGTCTGCTTGGCACTTAACTATCTTGAATAGTTTTGTATCATCTGCAAATTTTGCCAGCTCACTGTTTACCCCATTTTCCAGATCATTTATGAATATGTTGAACAGGATTGGTCCCAGTACAGACCCTAGGGGACACCACTATTTACCTCTCTCCTTTCTGAAAACTGACCATTTATTCCTACCCTTTGTTTCCTATCTTTTAACCAGTTATTGATCTATGACAGGACCTTCCATCTTATCTCATGACAGCTTACTTTGCTTAAGAGCCTTTGGTGAGTGACCTTGTCAGGCTTTCTGAAAATCTATGTACATTATATCCACTGGATCCCCTTGCCCACATGTTTGTTACCCCCTCAGAGAATTCTAGTAGATTGGTGAGGCATGATTTCCCTTTATAAAAAGTCATGTTGACACTCCCCTAACAAATTGTGTTCATCTATGTGTCTAGTAAATCTGTTCTTTACTATAGTTTCAACCAGTTTGCCCAGTACTGAAGTCAGGCTTACTGGCCTGTAATTGCCAGAATCACCTCTGGAGCCCTTTTTAAAAATTGGCATCATATTAGCTATCCTCCAGTCATTTGGTACAGAAGCTGATTTAAATGATAGGTTATAAACCACAGTTAGTAGTTCTGCAGTCTCGCATTTGAGTTCCTTTAGAACTTTTGGGTGAATACCATCTGATTCCAGTGACTTATTACTGTTTAATTTATCAATTCGTTTCAAAACCTCCTCCAATGACACCTCCAGTCTAGGACAGTGCCTCACATCCTCAGCCATGAATACTGATGCAAAGAATTCATTTAGTTTCTTTGCAATGGCCTTATCATCCTTAACTGCTCCTTTAGCATCTGTAGTCCACGATCCCTCTGGTTGTTTAGCAGGCTTCCTGCATCTAATGTACTTAAAATATTTTTTGTGTTTACTTTTTGAGTCTTTGGCTAGCTGTTCTTTGGCCTTCCTAATTTTTACACTTCACTTGCCAGAGTTCTTTTTTCCTCACTAGGATTTAACTTCCACTTTTTAAAGGATGCCCTTTTGCCACTCACTGGTTCTTTTACTTTGTAATTTAGCTATGGTGGCACTTTTTTGGTTCTCTTACTGTGCTTTTTAATTTGGGGTATACATTTAAGTTCAACCTCTATTATGGTGTCTTTAAAAAGTTTCTGTGCAGCTTGCAGGGATTTCACCTTTGGCACTGTACCTTTCTGAAATTAAATGTTACCATGTTGGGTTGATACAGTGTTTTCCCCGACACAGGGATGTTAAATTTAATTATATTATGTCACTATTGCCATGTGGTCCAGCTATATTCACCCATTGGAACAGATCCTATGCTCCACTTAAGACTAAATCAAGAATTGCTTGTAATTTTTATGATAAAAAAATGAATTTACTTGAAGTAATATGAGCTTCCTTCTCCCCTACCCCCTTCATATAAATTATTTCTGTTCTGATCATCCTTGAACATTTATGGTACCATTCTGTTTAAATCAAAATACACATTTCCCTATCATACCTAACAGATTTTTTTTGTTGCTGTGGTTTTTTTTGTTCTTAATCATGGCACCTAAAAGCATAAGTTTGAATTTATTCTCTGTATTTTGTATTTATAGGTTGTCCCATGTACATTTTTTTAATCCAAGAGTACCCCTATCAAATATCCCTTCCTTTGTTATAACAGAGACTCTAGATGATCTAGATGATCTGCTGCTTTGGAATACAAATCTTGTCTTGTTATAACTGCATATTGTGCTTGTCTGTAATGTTTTAATGTTGAGAACAGTCTCTGTCTAGCCAACCTTTTCTGCAGTATTTCAAAATCTGTCTCTCTATATATCATCATCTTGTTTACTTCTTAGTAGTTGTTGTCTTCTTTTCCTGTCACTGGTATTCCCTGGACTAGAAATCACATAACATTGTGTTTCTTCTCAGAATTTCTTGTCTGCAGATGTTGACCTAATATTGGAGGCCTTTACAAGGTATCTTCCTTATACATACTTTTTCCTGGATCAAATCCAGCAGTGTTCCGAAATCTCATTAATTTCATTCTGAATCCTCAGCAATAGCTTATCCAAACTTTTTTTTTCTGGCTAATTCTAAGAATATAAGGGAATGCTAGGAATATGATGTCTGTCATTCATGAATTGGACTTCCACAAGGTTGAATCATGTTACATAATCATGTAGCATGATCCTCTTTTATTCCCTATCTGAGAGTGTCTGCACAGTATCGTTTGCTCACTCGACAACCCTGGATGCATACTGCACAGCTCTCATTTGCTCTTTGTTTGATAACTGGGCTGTAGATTTTTAAGACCGGAAGGGACCATGAGGTAGGGACCATTCATAATATTTAAATCTGGACACTCCAGCTTGCCTCTTCCCCCACCTCAAGGCTCCTGCCTCTCCCGAACCCCGTTTCGCTTCTCTTCTCTTCTCTCCCCATCTCTGACTGCTCTTCCCCCCATCCTCCTGGGTCAGGATGGACTCACCTGTGGAGGTGGGGCTGGGAGCTGCATCAACCCAATTCAGGTAGGAGGCAGTTGTGTCCTGTAGGGGCTGGAGTGCATGATAACCCAGTGTCTCTCTGCCTCCTCTGCCCACAGTAACTGGATTTTTGGTGTCTGGTCAATAGATCTGACTGGAGACACTCAGATCTCTTTTCAACCGGACTTTCTGGTCAAAAACCAGGCACCTGGCCACTCTAACATTAGATCATCTAATCTGACCTCCTGTCTAACACAGGCCACCGAATTTCACCCAGTTAGCCCTGTATTGAGCTCTGTAACTTGTCTGAGTAAAGCATATCTTCCAGGAAGATGTCCAGTCTTGATTTGAAAACTTCAAGAGATAGAGAATCCACCATTTCACTTGGTAGTGTGTACCAGTGTTTAATCACCCTCATTGTTAAACTTTGTTGCCTTATTTCTGAATTTGGATACATACTGATCACAGTAACCTCACAGAAAGCTGCACTTTTGGGATGTGTGAAAATTTGACAAGTTTCTTGGAAGGGACAGGAGACAATATCATAGCCCCAACTCACATGAGAAGTAAAAAGACTGTGAACTAGGGCCTTAGGGTATGGCTACACTTGAAACTGGCAGAGCTTTGAAGTGCGAGTGTGGTCGCAGCGCCAGCGCTGGGAGAGAGCTCTCCCAGCAGTGCATGTATTCCACATCCTCTACGGGTGTAGCTTGCAGTGCTGGGAGCCGCGCTCCCAGCGCTGTGGCACTGTTTACACTGAGGCTTTACAGCGCTGTATCTTGCAGCACTCAGGGGAGTGTTTTTTTCACACCCCTGAGTGCAAAAGTTGCAGCGCTGTAAAGCGCTAGTGTAGCCATGGCCTTAGTCTTTTTTATTCCTGTTCTCTCAATTCAGTATTGCACTGTTGCAACAGTAGAAAGAAGGGGAGAGAATTCAAAGCTTTTAAACAAATCAGTTCTTAATGCTTTGGCATATTGAGAGTTAAATATTGCAACAGACTCTTTACAAAGGATCCTCAATCTCTCTTGGCTGCCACTTTCTGGAAAGTGAGAGTACATTTAGAGCCTCTAATAAGCCCCTGCTGGGTGGAACAGTGTGTGGGAAGACAGAGCCCTAAACAGTGTAAATATGCCTTACAGAAGGTTTCCACTGTTCCTTATTCCTCCTCAGAAGAATCTAAATCTAATATGAGTTTAGGGTCTCCTATGACAACACCAGTATTCTGTTCCATAAATCTTCTGCCATGATTAAGTCTTAGTCAACAGTTGCCTCATGACTTTTAATTAGGTTGAAGTGGAATGCACTCTTCCCCTCCCCCCACGCCCCAGCAGCTCTGTTTTTTTCTCCTCTGTTGAAAGACTGATGAAAAGAAGCTGAATGTTTCAACCTTACTGCTCAGCACTTCTTCCTAGCCATATTTCCTCAAGCCCTTTTAATGGCTAATCGCCCTTTGAGAACGTGTGTGTTTTACTTATCCCTCATTGCTTTCTGTCTCAGTGATGTCATTTTGTTCAACCTAAGCTTCCAGCTTTGTTGAATACTATTATTACCATGCATATGGTGAAGGCCAGTAGTGCTTGTAATGTTTGCTTTGTAATGTCATGAATAAGACTTCATTGTTCATGTTCTTTGAATAGGTTTTCTGAATAAAGGTACTTATTAACCTAACAACTTTCAAAATAGCTGGCTGGAGGTCATGGCAGAAACAACAGTAGCAGCAACAGCCAAAACCACCACCCCAACAAAACACTAAACAAGAGTTGAAGAAAGTTGCCAGTCACGTAGTTCCCACACTGACAACACGTAATTCATTTACTATTTTTTTTGGATGGGAGGGGCTACAATACTGCCTATTTTATTGTGAATGCTGTTTCATCCTTGCCTTTCAGTAGCCCTTTTGTCTACACAGCAAATGAAACCAGACTTGTCAGCACACAGGTACACACGTATACAAGGACAATAAGGCCATTGTTAAGAGCACGTGTTAATCGACATGTGGGATAAGAATAACACAAGTTACTAGTGACCCCTGCCTTTATTGTGTAACAACCTCTGTCTCTCTCAAAAAAAACCCAAACAAAATACTGCCATCTTAATACAACCAAAGGCAGAGATTATGTTTTGTTGGGAAACTAGATGGAACTGGCTGTCAGTGTTGTTTCTGTATAAACATGTGCATGAAGAGCTGTCCCTTGTCTGATCTCTGTGTGTGACACTTCTGAGAAATAAGGTTGTTTCAAGTCCCTGCTAGGTATCATGCTTGCAAAAGACTGCATATAAGCAGACCTACCTTTCTGGTAATCATTGCTAAAGCACATTAGAACCACAAGATGAGGATATTCCAAAAATATACTCTACTCATTAAAGTCTCAATGATTTATACATAGATTTTTTTTAAAATCACACTTAGGGCCCTTTCCCTTCTACTACATAAGGGATATTTTCGGAAGTAACTTCCGTCAACATGAAAGGGTTTCTGAACAAGGGGTTGCTGTGGCCAGCAAGAAAATAAAGTGTGTGTGTTTAGGCAGGGAGATGGCACAATTATCTGGGAGAGGTGCAAAGCTCCCTACCACAGGCTTTAAGTGGATAGGAGCCAGTGGGGATAGGTATAAAACGATGCTAGAGTCCTTGTTAAGCTTGAAAGAGTAGATGCCATTTCTGAAGGCTGAAAATCTTTTAAATTAAATCTTTAAAAAACCTTAAAGAAACAGGCAAAGAGGCAATGCTCCACTAAGCTTGCATAATTGTACATACTGTGCTTTTCATATATCTGGCACAGCAAATGAGACCGCCCCAGATTATTTTTGCATCAGTGTCATCACATGTGAAGATTGCTTCCTTTGTTGGCTGGAAAATGACAAGTTTACAGACTTGCTCCCTGCATATTTGAGTATAATTTTGGCCAGACCAAATGACTTCTTGAACCTGTCAGCACACAACACAGGAGACTGGGATAACTGTGGAAAGGATGGTGGAGGACTATTGTTACATTATATCAGTCTTGACGTACACTGAGAGCAAAAGAAATGATGACTGGCCAACCTACTCTTTATTGTTAACAACTTCAGAGACGGAGGGAAATGACTGAATGTTCAATGAAAGGAGTGAGTTGAACCAAAGTTAATGGTGATAGAAGAATATACCAACTGTAGCTGAACATTGCCTGTGGGTCACAAGTTTCTGCAGGTGTAATATTTCAAACCAAATGCTGATGACTAACATCCAGAAATAACTACATAACTTAGGGAGCTGGGAGGGAAAAGAGGTCAATGACGAACAAAGTGGAATGTAAATTAAAAATCAATGACCTCTGTCCCAGAGCTGATTGATATGATAGTTGAGAAGTTGGTGGAGATGCTAATGTGGGTTTTTGACTGGAAGTAGATTTGATCACTTAGGCTGATAAAACTGCTGCCATGATCCGAAAACAGTTAGCTAACAGAAATTGTGAACACAGCAATGCTGAGAGGCCAATCTGGTGTCTACCTCTGATTGGGAATCCAAACATGGAATTTTATTTACGAGACAAAGTGCGTTCAGAAATTGCTAAAGTTTCAAGTGTTTATCAACAGGGTCTACCTAACACAGGAAAAATGTATAATAATAGACTAAAATAATTCTAGTTCAAAACATCCCTGAAAAGGACAGTTCAGGTGCTTCACCCTTCTGTTTCTACCATATTTTTTGTAATCTCATGCAGTTTACACCAACCTATGCTACATCCCCTTGTTGTAGTCAATAAAATGAAAAATAAGGATTAAAAACTAATGTAGTCCTGCATTAGCATATGTTTGCTGATACTATGAGATGATGTTAATTGAGTGACATGACTCTTTTTTTAAATTTAAAAAAGGGGAAAACATTACAGGTTCTGGGGTTATGGAGGCTGCTGTATTGTAGAGCATGCCAACCACTAATTAACATTCTGTGCTGTTTTAAATAAAAGCTGACTATATATGTAACAGTACTTTGAATGCAGACCCCTTGGTAAGGAAATTGGATTACAATTTCTTCCTAATGTATCAATCTATGCTTAACATGCGTTAATACAAATTAAGAAGGGGTAAAGTTAAGTTACTGCAATTTTTTTTGTGAAATTGTCTCTCCTTGCTCAGAAGCATCTGTTAGTATTTTTGGAAGGATTAGAAGGTAAATTACAAAGCTGCATAACAAATGATTTTTGTTACCTCATACAAAGGTAAGCAAGGAAGGAGTTCACCTGGGACTCAGTAAAGCTGGGTTATAAAAAGAAGTTAGTAGACTCCTAAGGCCTGGTCTACACTAGCCTGTTATTTTGGAATTAGCCGAGTTATTTCGAAAAAAAATGATTCCGTCCACATGACCAAATGGGTTTTTTTCGATTTAAAGGGATCTTTAATTCAATTTCTATACTCCACCTCAGCAAGTGGAGTAGCGCTTAAATCGAGATCGCAATCCTGGGTTTAAGGACACAATTCGACATTGTTGGCCTCCGGGAGCTATCCCAGGATGCTCCCTTGTGACTGCTCTGGTCAACGCTCTCAACTCCAATGCACTATCCAGGTGGGCAGGAAAAGCCCTGGGAACTTTGGAATTTCATTTCCTGTTTGGTCACCAGCAGCACAGGTGACCATCAGCACAGTCCACTATCAGAAGCAACCATGCAGAGTCCACCCTCACAGGAGATCACGCAGTCACAGATTCACAGATGAGCCCCAGCATGGTCCAAACGGGAGGTACTGGATCTTATCACATGCTGGGGAGATGAGTCTGTTATGGCAGAACTACGTTCCAAAAAAAAGAATGCAAGTACCTATGCTAAAGTCTCCAGGGCCGTGACAGAAAGAGGCTACTCCAGGGACACAGAGCAGTGTCGTACAAAAATCAAGGAGCTCAGGCAAGCATACCAAAAAGCCAGGGAGGCAAACGGGTGCTCTGGGTCACAGCCCCATACATTCTGCTTTTACCATGAGCTTCATGAAATTATGGGAGGTGAAGTCAGCACTACCCCACCACTGTCCATGGACACCTGCAAGGGGGGAGTTGCATGGAGCGAGGACATTGGAGAACGAAGAGAAGGAGGACAGTGCACAGGCAGCAAGTGGGAAATCCATTTCCCTCCCCAGCCAGGAACTAATCCTAACACTGGATCCAATAGCCTCTCCTCACTCCCAAGGCGGGCTCCTGTTCCATGATCCTGGAGAAGGTACTTCTGGTGAGTGAGACCCTGATTGGAGCCATGCAGTGGGGATCAGAGGGAGGAACCCAGCCATGCTGGGTTGTTTGCATTTAGAGTAAATGGCTCAGCTCATCCCTGCTCTGCGCCTGATTGGAGCCACGCAGCGGGGGGTGGGAATGGGGGGGTTGTTGTGTGCAGTGATCATCCCAGAGAGCCTGCAGGCCCTCCTTTTCTATGGCAAGACATTGCTTGCTGTGGGAAAGGGGGCCCAACAGTTTGAAAGCATTGAAATGAATGTAGAAGAAGCAGAACCGTGCATGTTCCTAGGGGCTGCCAGCAAACTGAATTCTGTTGCCCAGCTGTGTGTGATGGCTTACTCATACCAAAGTGCCCCCTTTGTTCTCTGCAATGTATTTTTTAAAATACTACCCTCCCTTTTTCTCCTCCCGCAGGTGCAAATGTTTCAACTCAGCCCCTATCTACTCTGTCCCAGAGGCTGGTCCAGATTAGAAGGTAGAAAAAATGAACTCGGGAGGACATGTTTGCCGAGCTCATGCAGTCCTCCCGCACTGGTAGGGCCCAGCTGAATGCATGGAGGCAAACAATTGTGGATTCCCCTAAAGTATTATAGGAACACAAAGAAATGAGGGAGGGGCACGATGAGAGCAGGCAGGACACTATGGTAAAGCTCATGGGGAAGCAAACTGACGTGCTCTGCTGTATGGCAGCAAGACAACAGACTTCCGCTGCAGCCTCTGTATAATCAAACTCCCTCCTCCCAAAGTTCCATAGCCTCCTCACTCAGACACCCAAGAACACAAGGGGGGAGGCTACAGGGACCCACACACTCAACCCCAGAGGATCGCCCAAGCACCAGAAAGCTGGGGTAAGTGAACATTTGATTTGATTTCTGGACTTGTCCTTCCCTCCTCCTCCACCCCCCTAACCCAAGCTCCTTCCATTTCCCCAGTCTACCTTCTAATTTCTCTCAATGCATTATGCATGAAATAATAACATATTTTAAACAATTTTGACTTTATTTCCTTTCATATATATAGGGTGTGGATAACTTCAAGAGAAATCACACCGTACCCAGGCCAGTCATGAAACTGGCTTTCAAAGCTTCTCTGATGCGCAGCGTGCCCTGCTGCGCTCTTCTAATCACCTTGTTGTCTGGCTGTGTGAAATTGGCAGCCAGGCGAGTTGCCTCAACCTCCCGCCCCACCATAAAAGTCTCCCCCTTACTCTCACAGATATTGTGGAGCACACAACAAGCAGCAATTACAATTGAAATATTGGTTGTGTTGAGATCTAACCAAGTCAGTAAACTTCGCCAGTGCCCTTTCAAACGTTCAAAAGCACATTCTACCACCATTCTGCACTTGCTCAGCCTATAGATGAACTACTCCTTACTACTGTCCAGGGTGCCTGTGTATGACTTCATGAGCCATGGCATTAAAGGGTAGGCTGGCTTCCTGAGGATAACTATAAGCAACAACACTTCCTCAGCTCTTGTCCACTCACGCCCCTTCTCTGCCTACGCTACATTGATGACATCTTCATCATCTGGACCCTGGGAGGAACTCTGGAAAATCTCCACCATGATTTCAAACAACTTCCACACCACCTCACCTCAGCCTTGGACCAATCTTACATGAGAGATCCATTTCCGAGACACCCGGTGCAATAGTGATGGTCACCATTAACACCACCCATACCGAAACCTCACGACCGCTATGCCTACTCTCATGCCTCCAGCTTCCATCCGGGCACATCAATGTCCGTCTTGTCTTTACAGCCAAGCACTGAGGTAACAACCTGCATCTGCTCTACCCTCGACAGAGACCAACACCTACAAAATTCTCCACCAAGATTCTCAAACTACCAATACTCGCACGAGGAAAAGGAACAGATCAACAAAGCCAGATGTGGTACCCAGAGCTCCTATCTGCACAAACAACCAAGAAAGAAACCCAACGGGACTCACTGGCCATCATACGTCCTCAGCTAAAACCCTCCAACGCTATCATCAGGGATCTACAACCCCACCCTGGACCAATGATCCCACACTTCACCAGCTTGCAGTGCAGGCGCAATCCTTGCCACAGACAATCCTGCCAACGAAACATATTTCACCAGTACTTGCACCCGCACTCGTAGTAACTCTGCTAAGGAACCAACCATGCATACATAACTCTGATGTCAACTTGCCCACTATCACACCCAGCGACACATCACAGGACCTACCTAACGCCGCTATACCACCCGGTTCATTCACCTCATGTCACCCAATGATGTACGCCTTCATATGCCAGCAAATCCCCTCTGCTTATTAGACCGGCCAATCTGGGACAGTCTCTATGGAAAATGGATAGATTGGGCACAATCAGATTTAAATGATCAATATACAAACTGTAGTGAGGGGAATACTTCAACCTCCTGGCCACACTTTAGCAGACCTTAAGTTGGCCATTCCGCAGCAAAAAACTTCAGGACCGAACTTCAAAGAGAACTGCTGAGCTTCAGCTTCATCTGGAACATTGGGCCACCATCAGGCTCAGGATTAAACAGTAGTACTGAAATGAGCGTTGCATATTACAAGACATTTCTCCTCGCCTTGGTTTTCACACCTTCAACTCTAGACAGGGCCTCTCCTCCCTGGATTTGACCTAACCGCTTTTTCTCAGGCTTTGCTTTGCTTATATATACCTGCCCCTGGAAATTTCCACTACATGCATCTGACGAAGTGGGTATTCATCCACGAAAGCTCATGCTCCAAAACGTCTGTTAGTCTATAAGGTACCACAGAATTCTTTGCTGCTTTTACAGATCCAGACTAACACAGCTACCCCTCTGATACTATAGGCATTTCAACATCCCCAACAGTAATTTTCTGGTCTAGGAAGTAAGTCCCTTCCTGCAGCTGTTCAAACAGACCAGAGTTCCTGAAGATGCGAGCATCATGCACCTTTCCTGGCCATCCCACATTGATGTCGGTGAAACGTCCCTTTTTATCCACCAGTGCTTGCAGGACCATGGAAAAGTACCCCTTGTGGTTTATGTATTGGCCGCCGTGGTGTGCCGGGGCCAAGATGAGGATATGCATTCCATCTATCGCCCGCCGCAGTTAGGGAACCCCAGCACATTAAAGCCATCCACAGTGGTCTGCACATTTCCCAAAGTCACTACGCTTGATAGCAGCTGCTCGATGATTGCATTGGTGAGTTGCAGCACAGCAGCTCCCACAGTAGATATGCCCACTCCAAACTGATTCCTGACTGTCGGACTTTGCAAGCTTCCACAGTGATATGGCCATTTGCTTCTCAACAGTGAAGGCTGCTCTCATTTTGGTCTCTTTGCACTTCAGGGCGGGGGACAGCAAGTCACAAAGATCCATGAAAGTGGCCCTACGCATATGAAAGTTTAGCAGCCACTGGGAATCATCCCAGACCTGCAACACTGTGATCCCACCAGTCTGTGCTTGCTTCCCAGGCCCAGAATCAGATTTCCATGGCATGAACCTGGCCCAACATCACCATGATCTCCCAATCGCCACATGTCATGCATCTAGGAACGTCTGTGTCCATGTCCTCATCAGTATAGTAATTGCACTGTCTTTGCTTCCTCGCCCGGTTTTGCAGGTACTGAACATACGGCTGTATAATGCACAAGGTATTTACAATGGTCAAAACTGCAGCAGAGATCTGAGCAGACTCCATGTTTGCTGTGCAATGGCGCCTGCATGGGTAATCTTTGAAAAAGGGCACAAAATGAGCTGTTCGGTTCAAGATGGCCAATAAAAAGCGGTAAATTGTTGTTTTCTGTAGCTTCCACGGGAGCCCAGGACAGCTTCTGCCACTTTCTCCAGATTGTCTGTGCGCTCTGTTCATGATGGCCGAGAAACAGCAGGGAATTGTTGCCTTCTGTAGCTTCAATGGGAGCCCAGAACTGACAACATGGGAACAGTGGCGAGAGCAGAGTTTGCGGCGGAAGTTGCATGGCTCTGTTCACAATGGCCGAGAAACAGCAGGGAATTGTTGCCTTCTGTAGCTTCCACAAGAGCCCAGGACAGACAACATGGAAAAAGGGGCGGAAGCTGTGTGACTCTATTCACGATGGCCAAGAAATGGTGGGAAATAGTTAGATGAAAGAGTAGATAGAAAGAGGAGAGGATATTCGATGTGGATTCAACATATCAGGAAACAAGAGGTGCACCATGCTGTACTGTCTGCTGGCAGCATGGCATCTGACGTAGCTTTCATGGAAGGAGGAGCGAGCGATGGCACACACCCAGAAAAACCCACAAGAATGTTTTTGCCCCATCATGCACTGGGAGCTTAACCCACAATTCCAATGGGCGGCAGAGAGAGTGGGAACTGTGGGGTAGCTACCACAGTGCAATGCTCCGCCATTCGATGCTAGCCTCGGTACTGTGGATGCACTCCACCGAATTCACATGTTTCAGTGGGGACACATAACATGGAATATATGGACTTGATACAGGAAATTTGAATAAAATAACTTCGAATTAATTTCATACTGTAGACATACCCTAAGACATGAGTCCAGAGGAAAAAGGAAGAGGAAAGGTTGCCCAGCTCACCTATGCCTCAAAATCAGGAAGCAAGAGGAAACTTGGAGGATTATACTGCTTAAAGATTTAGTGGGCTGAACACTGCTAGCTTAAAGTTACTTCTGCTGGGAACAAATAATCTATCTGTTGCTTGATGGAGATATATAGATAGTGAGAGAGATCAGGCTGAAGAAGGCTCCAGTGGTAGCAGCCCCACATGCATTCAAAAACTATGAGTCAGATCCAAAGAAGCATGAGATTAAAATAAATAAATCATTCTGGTTTTTAGTCTACCTTTGAACTTTTTTAGTAGGCTAGGTTCACTGATATCATTAGGATTCAAACCTGAAAACACTCCACATGCAGAAGTAAATAAATAATAATTTTAAAAAATCAATATGCAGGGAGCTTGCAGGATCAGCCTTTTAATTATCAAAGATGACTAATACGTAAAGTAATACAATGGCTGAAGTTTTGTAACATATTGCACAATTAATTGCATATTGATACAATTTAAAAGGGGGCAGTTTTCTTTCTACAGTGAATTTGTATAGCTGTTTCATTTAATAGCCAAAGTGGATCATAAGCTAACTGAATTTAAAGCAAATTAGCTTATTAAAATGGTATTTTCTAGACTAAATTACTTTGGAAAGAAGTTTGAAAAATATGAAATTTGTTTTCTGTGTTTGTACCAAAGGTCAAAAGGAACATTATACAAAGTGTACAAGCCAATATTCATCACATGATAGCTTGTATCTGCAGCTATGGAAACCAAGTTTAGAACAAAAAATTGGATTCTATTGCTAAGCTTCTTGAATAATGTTTATTACTTTAAATTTAAGAGAGAGAGGGAAAAAACATACATCTGCCAAATACTTGTTGTCTGATCCTGGCCAAATCATTTAATCTTTCTTGCTCACTTTCTCCATCTTTCAAACCAAATTGTAATACTTTTATACCTTACAGAGATGTCATGAAGATTAATTAGCTAATGTTTATGCAGCACATTGAACATGTGCCATGTATTTGTTAGATTAATATTGTATAGCATATATACTGCCATCATATTATTAGAAAGTCCTCAAAGATGTCGTCTTCTGATCCAGCTGCCATCCCCCATTTTCCCTATGTATTCTCTTTCTCTTGGGAGAAGAGGGAGAAGCAAAGAATTTGAGGCAAGCAATTGTGTTAAATGACTCCCATGGCAACCTTAGATCAATTGCCTTGTGAATATATGTAATGACATAGTCTGAAGATTTAGGAGACCTCTGTGCTAAGCTCTTCCTAACATTGGTCAAGTTGGCCATTTGTAAGTCCAGGAGGAAGAGCTGAGAGTAGAGGTTCTCTTGGACAACAGGGATGCTCCTGTGCAGATTTGATTTTTGTTGCGGGGGGGAAGAGGTTGTGTGTGTTTGAGGGGGTAATTATAGGACTATTTTGCTCTCTTTTCAAATAAAAATTGTAAAGTATAGAGTTCTCAGTGCTGGCATCAAACCTTACAATCATGGATCCACGGCCCAGTTCTGGTCTTAATTATATGAAGACATGTATTCATATTATATATTATTACCTGTAGTTCAGTCCTCTTGAACAGAGGCAAAGTGAGAAGAATGCTGGCCCTTATGTTAACTGGAAAATTTGGCTGAGTTGTTAAGGTTTTGCATTGTTTTTCTTTCAGCTCTTTATCTTCAGGTGTTTTATCACAACATGATGTAATTGTTAAGTTTGAGAATTGCTTCACTGCCAGACAATATTGAGTGATTTACTTTTATCAAAATATATTAAACAATGCATGTTTGGCAAACAAAACATGATGTACCATCATTTTGTCCCCAAATATGTGCACGTCTGATTGAAGAACTTTTTTTCTCTTCACTTTATTTTGATGTTTGAAACAGTCTTTACTCTGTCCTACACCACCAGAGTCCAATTTCTTTCTGACCCAGATGTTTCTATGACAATACAGCAGATCTTGATGGCTGTATTGTGCTGTCACCACAAATACAGTTGTGAAGCCACACTGCCCAATCACCACCTTTGTGTTTTATTTCCAATTAATGTTTTAATTCCAACTAACTGTGCTGCCTTTAATAGTCCCTGGACATTGGCTTACCTATCGGCTGCAGTAACTTCAGGCACAAATGCTTATTTGCATTAAAAGAATGTGTAAAAGGCCCTAGTGTGGGCCCCAATGTTAGGCTGTGTACAGAAAATTAGGCAGAAGACCCAATCCCTACTCCTAGGAGTTCACAATTGTGAGTGATGTGTTACTTGGTACATCCTCCAGAGCACACTTTGGTGACTAGCAAGGACTAGATTTGCCTCTTGTTCTTTCCTTGGAGTAGTTGTCTCTAGCCAGTGTTATTAGTTGCTTGCTTTTATAAGTATTAAGTTCACTCATCGATTTTAAAATGTAAGGGGAGTAAAATGACTGGTAACTTGAAATGTCTTTAAAAGACATGCATTGAAACTGATATTTGTATAGGGAAAAATCCTCTGGCTACAGCATTTCAGTATGCTAAGTGATCTGATTAGATAGCTATGAACTTGAATAAAAGCTTTTTTTAAAAAACAAAACAAAACACATTTTAACACCATAATCCATCTGATTTGCAAAAATATTACCAAAGACTTAACAAGCTTTAAAACTACTCAACCTAGAGTGTATAAGACAAACTATGTTACATGAGGTACACACAGATAGCTGGGAAATGCCATGAAAAAATTATTTCAAAAATCTTCCTCTTCTGCCTGAGAAGACTAGCCAGTAACCCAGTTGTTAGGGTACTCAAATGAGATGTAGGAAACTGATTAAGAGTAGGAGCTTGAACCTGGGTTTCCCTCATTGCTGATAAGTGCCCTAATCACCAAGTTATTGCCCATTCTTGGGTTTTTGTCTGCCTGTCTCTCTCTCTGGTTTTGATCAGAAATTCCATCCTGGACCTAACAAACCTTTCCCTACAAAAGTTTAGTCAAAACCAATATGTTCCTTTTAAAAGATTTGGTTTCAATAAATTAAAATTTTCCAATGAAAAAAACATTTTGTCAGAAAATTCCCAACCAGCTCTTGTTACATGTTTACTGACAACTGAAAATAAGTGGTTGCCTGACAGCTTCCATTTGCCAGTAATCACTGGGGGACAAATCAAAGTAACATTTCTTTCCCAGAAACCATATCTTTTTACTTTTGTTGTTTTTCTCCTGAGAAATGCAACTAAATTACTGTAACACTATTATAGCACTGTTGATGTAATACAGTGGGTGCATAAATATTAAGTCACATGCAACTATCTGGCATGCTTGAGGCAAAACTTCTCAGGGAGCTTTTATAACAATAAAGAAAAATATTCAAAATCACATGCCCAATCATGAAAGATGTGGGCCATATCAACTGGAGTTTAAGGCTAATTAGTTTAGGAGTGCTTTTCAGTGTTGTCATAGAAACATATACCTAGTAATAGCAGAGTAGCCTAGCGTGGTTTAGTAACTTTATTGAGCTTCACATTGCTCTACTCCCAGCAATACCATGGATCATGTCCAGGATTACTTTTTCTTTACTCATTATAAATGATACAATTTGCCTTACTAGCAGTATTTGTAGCAATTTATTTTTTATTGTCATTGCTAAATTATATTTTTTTAATAATAAAACCTTATGACAATTAAGAAATCTTCTGCCTTTGTCAGGTGTCCAAATGCTGAGATGCATTTTGTTTGTTTTAGAATGAAATTTGTGCACACCTTAGGAGTTTGTCCTAAGACAACATAAACCCTATTACGGGTCCCAGTTCCAGAAGTCCATTAAGGAAAAAATTATGGTGGCACAAAGTGGCTGCAACTGTTTTTCTCTGTTGTATTAGAGAATTAGAGTTCCAAAGCTGCCCCCAAAGTGGTACATGCTGATTGTGGGGATGCTTGGTGTTGAACATAGACCACATTTTGGGGTACAAATCTTTCTGCAGGACTTCTGTGTAAGATTTCTGAGGTGGTGTGTTGGAAAATCAGGGGGAGCAGGCAGTTTCAGCACATTGCCCAGCAGTCACAAGGGTGTGATTGTAAGCTATTAAGGCTGAATGAGTCTAAGTGCCAAACAATGCAGCATAATCTTGGATGACCTGGCTGGTCAACTGGGGAAAAACTGGTCAATGGAAAAGGTAGAGTTCATCCTAGGACCTGCAACAAAGGCCTTTGAGCAATATGGAAATTAGGTCTAGGCTTGCACAAGAAGGGTGGGACTTTGTGAAAACTGATTTTCTCTGAAAGCCGGAAAACAAAGTGGGGAACACACACACACTGGTAGGCAAACTGAGACCTGGTATACACTTAAAAGCTAGTTGCTTCCATCAACCTAGCTCCTGTTGCTCAGAGAGGGAATGTTCCTACGCCAACAGAAAACCCCCTTCTGTCAGTATAGGATGTGTCTACACTATGAGGTTGTGTCAGCATAGTCTCTATGGTGTTGACATACCCTCTGTCCTGGGTGAGGGGGTGGACCTTTAGTCTTGGGTCCCTCTCAGGACTCAGACTGAGTCCAGAACATCTGTGCTTGCTCAAAAAATGTAGGTTAGGTCTGGTCTGCTCTGTTCCTGTTAACTCCTGAGGGAGGGCCATCTAACTTAGCTCATAGTGAAGTGTACAATTAGATGAGTCTAAATAGGTGTGTAGGTTTCTTGTAGTTATAAAATCTTTTTCTTCACCAACACTTTGTTCCATTTGCTAAATTCACCTACTGTTTTAAGGCAGCAGTTTGTCACTGTATAGCACTGGTCACAAGAACCCAAAGGAAGAAACACAAGTGTCCAGTCAGACCTATTCAGTAGGCATAGACAAGGTGTTGAGCCCAGATTCTAGTGTACAAGTGGGAGAATTGCAAAATTTCACTCCAGATAGACCTAACACCACTCAAATAGACTAAAAGGGGGGCTTGGGGGCAGGCAGACCAATGACATTGACAAAGGCCAATGAGACAATGGAATGGGCCGATTCAGTGCATCCCCTTACTGAGCTTTAGTTGTAGGGTTTTGATAGTTCATGACCTTAGAGCTAGCTATTAATATGCATTAGCAGACTGAGGCCCTGATCCTGTGAATGTGCTTAGCTTTACTTGCTGAAGCTAGTCCCATAGATTTCAGCAGTACTACTCACTGTTTATAAAGTTCAGTAAAATTCTTATCAGGTTTGGGGCCAAAGCAAGCCTCTTCCAGTTCAATTGGTATAGATAAATGTTTTCTCACAAGTCCATCACTAAGTGGCGGTAATTTCAAGCAGGTACTATGCTTTACATGCAATCTGGCAGTAAAACATAGCCTGCAGGAGGGGAAGGGGAGAGGCAGGAGACAAACCTGTCTCCTCTTCTTGGATCTGAATCTGACATCTTTACACACACTTCCATCCTGTCAGTCGCTACAGTGTAGTTGCACTTTAAACAAGTGATTGGGTTCTATTAAGGATATGGAAAGGTATATAATTTTCCATTTTGAGTTATTGGAGAGCTCTTGAGATGGAAGAATGTGAGTTCTTTGCATGCATTTACAAGTGGAAAGAAGGGAAGGGAAATTAAAAACAAGCAAGTGAAAGATCAACAGATGTAATAGCATCAAGAGTAATAAAAACTCTTACCAGAAAACATCTATTGATTTTTTTTCTCCCTTTTCCTGTCAAAACATCAAAATGCAGGAAATATATTCAGTGAACAAAATCTCAGGTAACATTGGCATTGCCATAGCTGGCACAGCCCAGTAGTGCTGCCACGGACTGTGCAGTTTGCTTCATCAAGCTGTCTGACTCTCCCTCTCCTACCTACATGTTCTCATTCCATAAACCCTTTAAAACTTCTTCCACAGCAAGGCCCTGTGTGAGGCAGTCAAGTACTGTTGTATGAATAGAGTCATCCTCTCATCTACATGCACAAAGGAGACTGCTCTTTCAATTAGTTTCAATAAAACTTCAATACAAAGTTGTTTCACCTAAAAAAATAAATAAATGATATTCTGAAATTATCCTCAATGTGCTGAGATTGCAGCAGATCATTTCACTTCCCACATTTTGAGTGTGTGCTGTAAGATTCAGTGCCATACAACCTTTGCAGGTACATTCCTGGTGTGTCTCATTGGTCCAGAATGATGCATCTTCCCTTTCAAATTAATCTAATAGGAAAGAGGGCAGATGCACCGCTTTAATGTGCCTAGGTTTAATATCTGTGTAATATATGCAATACAGGTCTACATGTGTACCTTTATTAATAGTCCAAGTGTCTAGTGCCAATCACAACCTTTTCTGACACCGACTAAAGTTTCGAGGCTGTGGGAATGAGGAGAGCTGCTTCTACAGCTTCCTATGGTGTGTGCATCCAATCAGTGTATGATTTTCATTATTGAATGTGATCATATGGTGGCTCCTGAGCCAGTACACTTTCTTTAATAGAGAGGAGGAGGGCTAATTACAGTTATAACTAGACTATTCTAAGATGATTCCCTACTCAAAAGAGAGAGTGCTTAAAACATCGCTTTTAGTAGCTGGTGGCGTAGATAAATACCAATCTCTTACATGAGTTAGTACCCATGAGTTTAATTCCCAGAGAACCATTTCATCATTTTGTGGTCATAAAGCTATGATTGCATGCATGCATGGTATCTTGAGCTGTACCTGGTTCATGCTTTTCATAAAATACCCATAAATATTTTGGATTTAGTTAAATATATTCTTGTCATCAATAAAAGCTAAATACCTGTTCCATAGAATTTACCTGTAAACTCAACAGACCCAGTTCTTGGGGCGTCTTCTGACATTGAGGTGGCTGACATAACTGAATTTCTCTAGTTTCAGATGAACTGCATCAGTTCCTTTCTTAACCATTAGATGGTGATTTTGATTTAAGGGGTGCCTTTGGTAGCACAATCCTGTAATTTTTTAACTACAGCATGCTCTGTTGGTCAGCTGCAATAGCTTGTAAGGTGGTGCAGCTGGACTGTTTTCATTTGCAGTGAAATTAT
Organism: Chelonoidis abingdonii; assembly: GCF_003597395.2. NCBI lineage: Eukaryota > Metazoa > Chordata > Testudines > Testudinidae > Chelonoidis > Chelonoidis abingdonii. Next base: position 107,027,326 of record NC_133770.1, on the reverse strand, counting down.
TTGGCTAGCAATAGTTCGTTGAGTGGGACAGGAAGAATGGAAAGATGTTTAAGAGCATGCCAGGATGGGAAATGTAATCTGTTACATCATTTCACATAAACTGTTTTCTGATGCCTAAAAGAATGTTGTTCAGGTTTTAAAAAAGACATTAAAGTATATTGAGTGTGTGACATATCTGGGTCAGCTAGACCAGCTGATGTCAGGGTCAAGGTTAGGTAAGCAATATAGGGACTGCAAATCCAAAAGTAATGACAAAAATCTCTATTTGAGTATGGTAGAATAGGAGAGAATCACCACATATTTTTTTTTTTTGCATACAAATGCTATTTTTACATTAAAGAAGAACATTGTAGCAATCTGCTGCTACTTTCCTTCCTGAAATGAAGAACTCCATATCGTATCATAAGATAGATCTATGGAGCAGAGCTCAAATCTGAATTCTGATCCAAATGTCCCCAAATTTAGGAGTTTTCAGATTGAGTTTTGGTTCAAGCCCATTGGAAAAAGAGGCCCATGTTAAGTAGTTTGATTCCAAAGGGATATGGATTACCTATGCCAATGGGAGAATCCCTCCTGTTGGGGTAGGTAGCACCTTGGCAGAAGTGCTACAGTGGAACTGCTGTGTTTTAAGTGTAAACAAGCCCTTAGTTCTAAAAGGGATATTATCAGTGACAAAAGATATAGACCGACATGAGGAAATGTGAAAAAAACAAAATCTATTTTTTCCTTATGAGTATGCCATCATGTTTTCAGACACAGATGGGAAAGACAAATTTAGGCTTTGTCTACACTGGCACTTTCATCATTAAAACTTTTGTTGCTCGGGAGTGTGAAAAAACACCCACCTGAACGCCATTGTAAAGTGTGCAGTGTAGACAATAGCCTTAGTTCATACCTATAAAGGCTTGGTTTCAAAAAGGCTACTTCAGAAAGGCTTTCAGATACTGAGGCCCTTATCAACAGAGTGATGGGTTTCTCATTCCAAACATTCCCCAAAGTGATCACAGATCTTACTACATGGGTTTACATACTATTAGAAAAGTCCATGTGCACATTTCTGAAGAGAAAGTTTTCTTGTTTTAGGGAAAAAGCAAAATTCAGAACCAGACTCCCATTTTTTCTCTGAATTCACAAGACAATAATTAAACAATTATTGTCATAAAAACTCCTAAGTTTCATCCTTGGCAGCTCTCACCCACATCTTTTGACTTTAAAACGGCTTGTGTTCTCTATTATAAATAGTCCATCGTTTCTCAAAGTCTTTCTCTTCTAGTTTTAGAGGGCCATGATTTTAAAACCACCATCTAGTTCACTAACTCATCACAAATCATTCACTCGGAACCTGATACAACATCCATTGATGCTGATGGAATATCAGGTAGCTGAGTAACAAAACCAAGCAAAATAACAAATCCATGGTATGAAAGGGTAAGATTTGCCCCAAGTATACTTATAGAGAAATAAATGTGTGAATCTTTCATTAAAGTAACACTGAGCATATATACTGAGGTCTAAAATTAATAATATACTGTACAATAATAGAAAATACTATGTATGTACTTGAGTTGCTGTGGTTCTTTTGTAGTAAAATCTCATTGTGAATGTTACATTAAAGATGTGGACCTCTTTTACTGATTAATGGTCCCCCTTACTAAGTTCTTCTTGTCATTATAGTATCCTCCACACTTACTTTGATCAAGCTAATTCATCACCTTAGGTGTGAATTTAGCAACCTGTTTTAAATTAATCTCAACAGATATGTTCCAGTTTGCTTATTGAGAAGGTCTTGTGCTGTGCAGTCCTAGGAACAGATAAACATTTCTTCACTTTAAAAAAAAAAAAAAAAGTTAATCTACAAAAGTAAAATTAGCAACCCAGGGCATTTGATGATGAGCAAGGACTCTAACTTGAACTTGACAAATCTATTAATCATACTGCAAGCAGAATAAATACGGTGCAGTGGAGAATATTGCTAGTACAACAGCAAAGGATAATTTTTCTCTCAGTGTAAAAAATGAGACTCCTGAGTGTAGTTAGAGAAACCATGACCTGTTTATTTTAGGTCTCTCCAGGTGCTTGAACAGAGAAGGCATTAAGTCTTTTATCCTTTCTGTGTTTACTCAGCTATTGGAGTTACCTAATGAATTTAAAGTTAAGTATTGATAGGACATTTTAAAATTCACACTTAAAGCCTTATGCAACAAAGGCAAATTAAACTATCAGTGATAGTGGAGTCTGGGGTTCCAACAAGTTAGTTTCTTGATCAAGAATCTACAAATACAGGGCCAGACCCAAAGCTAGTCTAAATTGTCTTCAAATGGAGCTAATACCAATTTACACCAGATGAGTTTCTGGCTTTTCCTCTGTAAAGCTATCAGATAAAAGCCAAATGTGGATCTCAAGGCAGTAGTACATTGCTCACTTTTTCAGGTGTTGCAAAACAAATGAAAATGCAGAAGTTGAAATGTCCATGTGTGTTTTATAAGGTGATTTGAAATGGTAAAAATTGTCTGTTTACTCTCAAAAAGAAAATATATTTACTGCTTGTCAGAAGTCATAGCAGCTTCTGGGGCAATTAAGTGGTCCATATGTGGAGAAAGTTCAGGACAGACTTGCAGTAGCTAACCAGATGAATTTCCCAGGGTTTTCAGTGAGAGATTTGGCTGAATGAAAGTTCAGGATCTGACTGTTAAAATGGTGGTGATTTTCTAGATTTGAATCAGAAACAAATTAAGTGAAGAAGACTTCAGAGAACGTGTTCTGAGTATGTAATATGAAAATTTATGCAAGTCTGATCCTGCAGCCTTTAGTCACATCAGTATTCCAAGGCAACTTGAATGATTCATATGAGTAAAATCCAAAGCATGCGGTCTACATGCTGAAGTTACCTCTCTCCGGGTCAACCCAGTAACCTCCAGGTTGCCAACCATCCAGAGTAAGATACTACTTATAAATATGATTGACCTGTTTTTGTAAATGTGAGATTACAATGGTTGAATTCAGATATTTCCAGTAACACTTGGATTTTACTTTATTTTGAGACTATTTTGTTTGCCTGACATATAAAAGGAAAATGATGATAGTAGAGACTTAAGAAATTGTAAGAATCTGAAATAGAGGAATTGAACTATTTAGTCTTATGTTCTGCTCCCACCTATTGCTAGCATGAGTTGCTTTAGTGGAAGATGCAAAATCCTCCAATAATGCACCAACTCAGTTGTGCACTGCTGTACATGAAGAGGGAAAATTCCTTCGTTACTCCTGGAGATGTCTTGTTTAAGGCCTGAAGCATGATGTTGAATCACCCTATTTTAACTTGCATAATCCGTGGTCATAAAATTATCTAACCCTTTTAAAAAATTCACCTACACTCCTGCAGTAGAGACTTCCGCAGTGTAACTATACCAGAATAAAAAAGTAGTTCCTTTTGCTTATTATACTTTTTATTTTATGAAGGGGTCCTCTTGTTCTTGTATTATAAAATGGGAAAAAGGGATTAACAGACTACTGTTCACTACACTTTTTTTTTTTTTAATTTTGAATAAATCAATCAATCCCCTTTAACTATCCTCCATTCTCCAGAGTTTTTGGTTTGGTAATTACCTGAGTGAGCAATCTAAGTAAATAATTAACTTTAGGCATATTTTTCTATGCAGAGGCTTCCATTGTCTAATGTGTGAAGGTTTACATCGACACAGGTATCAGCATGCCTGTGTCACAAGAGTTCACTCACCTCATGTGGTGTCTCCTCCTGGCAGCTCTGGGGATTAGCTCTTGCCAGGCACTGCCCTCCTCTGAAGGTGTCTCCAGAGCTGGTGCTGGGCATAAGCAGACTAAGAAATTGCTAAGGGCCCCGAGCAGCACAAGGGCCCCCCTATTAATTATTAGTATGGGTTGGGTGTGGGGGAATATTCCTGATTAGGACCCCCAATGGGATAGCACCAGCACTGGATGTTTCTACCCGTCATCTCTTTCACCCTGTGACCTCTCACTCCTGGAACTGCAGCTTCCTTTTCATGGTTTGCCCCTCCAGGCAGGTCACTAATGTCCTCCCCTTCCAGGGAAGTCAAAGTTCTTCTGGAGCAGCTGTCCAGCTGGCGTCTTCAACACCCTGTGCCACTTCCTAGTGTCTGATAGGAGAGCCCAGGCCCTCCCTCTATCTTGGGTTCCAGCCAAGGTCTGTACAGACCTATTCTTACAGCTGTTTCCCTGGGTTTCTTCCTACCTCTCTGGCTTCCCCTTTCTCTTGGTTTGCCAGCCCAAACTTCCTCCTCCCAAGGAGTGACTGTAGACTACTTCCTTGCAGCCCCTGGTCTTTAAACAGGCCCATCCTGTTCCTGCCCAGTTGAGCCCATTTCCAATTGGTGGCCTACTCCCTGTCTCCTCCTTCTGGTGTAGCCTGGGCAGTTAATTGGCCTGGCTAGCCACTTTAACCCTTCCAGGCCTTTGGTGGAATAGGCACCCCATCACAGCCTGATATATAGACAGTCTTATATGTTTATTTAAGATTGTTGTGTAGCATTTAAAACTTAGCAATTTACTGAACTGACTGTAGAGAAGGGAAGAGGGCAGTCTTTGAAGAGACTACTCTTGAGAACTTCACACTGCACAAAGCTTGCTTTTTATGACTGTTGGGAAGCTGGTATCCCTTTCTCTTTCCTCATCACCTTGGGTCTCTAGATGCTCTCAGTGATAGGAAAGGATGATAAATCATCCTTTATCCTATCTCCTCTTCTTCTTTTAGCCTTAGTTCTGTCTATATGGAGTCAGCTCTTCAAGTCCTTCTCCGTTTGAGTCTTTCCTGAAGCAGTTCCTCAGAAATTCTGCAACTAATCAAATCTATTAGCATGATACCCATCCATCCAGTTTTGGGACTTCTAACCCTTTTCTTACTTCCCATTTCTAAGCTTAACATCCTGTTTCCTGTGTATTCTTGCAGTCCCCTTTTCATGTGATCAAACCATCTAAGCCTGGATTCCCTCAGCTTTTCTATGACGGGTTTCCCTTCATGCTTTCCCTAATTTGTTTATTTGAACATGGTTCCTCATTGTAATGTCAGGCATCCATCTTAACATTTTCATTTAAATTGTGTTCAAGCTATTCTCTTGTCTCTTCCTCAGTCCCCAGCATTTGGAGTCATACAAAAGTGCAGGGCTAATTACCATCTTGTAGATCTCACTTTTCAATTTGGTAGGCATCCTCCTATCACAGATCACTCCAATCACTTCTGTCCATTAAGTCCATGCCTTCCCTGCTTATTGTTGAGTTCAACTGTCCTGTTTTATCAAAGCTAGGTGCTTGAACTTCTGTACTTTTGGTAGAGACTGGCCTCCCATATTTATGGTCTTGTTGTCTTCCTGCAAGGTATCATCAAATCAATGGATAGTATGCTCTGTTTTATTTCTGCTGATTTTCATGCTGTTTCTTTCAAGTACGAATTTCCATCTCTCCAAATCGTCTTCCACTTCCCCTTTACTCTCCTCCATGAGCCCTGAATTATCTGCATTATTAGCATGCACCAGTCTGCCATTCTCAGGACATTTTCTGTAAGTGCATCAGGCAAGTGCAACATGAACAAAAGGGACCTTAGTGCTGAACCTGGGTGTATCCTGACTCTTACTAGAAACTATTCAGTTTCTCCACATGGCCGCCTAACTGTGGTGACAAGCATCCTCATACGTCTGCTGGATGGGTCTGATACAGTCTTCAGGTATCTGTCTCATTCGCATATGCCATCAGATGATTTCTCTTGGAACAAGTTCATAAGCCTTCTCAATATCAATGAATACTATGTGCAGGGTTCTCCTCTTTTCTCTATATTTTCCACACAGAATCTTAATGCAAAGATGCCTCCCATTGTTGACTTGCTTGGCATGAACCCAAACTAATTGTCACTGACCTTTACTTCTCTTTGTTGTTTCATATCAATAACTTTCTCCAAGATCTACATCATGCGGCTCATGAGTTTAGTACCGCAAGAGTTGCCATAGTCTTGTATATCTCCTTTTCTCTTAAATAGCAGTGCTAATGTGCTCTTTTGTGAGGCATCAGGCATTTTCTCAGCCCATCTGATACAATTAAACAGTACTCAATATATTCACACCTGTTTGCCACAGGCAATTCCATACTTCTGCTCCTATGCCATCAGGACCAAGAGCTGCCTTATTTTTCATGTTGTTTAATGGTTCTGCAACTACTTCTTCTAGGACTGGGGCCACCAGAACCTGGTTTGGTTTTATCATATGGTGTGGTTTTCTTGGATTATCTTCATTCATAAGCCATGTAAAGTAATTTCTTTGCTATTTCTTAATCTGGTTCTCATTGACTAACATATTCCCTCTTGTATCTGTAATAACTTTGATCTCACCAATGTCTTTAGTTCTCTTGTTACAGGTCTTTTCCAGTCTGTATATTTCTCTCAACCTCCTTTGTTTCAAGACAGACGCATAAGCCCTCCATGGGCTTAACCTTAGTGGCTGCCACCTCTTACTTTGCTATCTTTTTGTCTTTTTTATGCTCCAGAAAATCTTGTTTGTTGTAACATCACTTGCCAAAGTTTAAAACACCTTTTTTTTCCTTCACCACCTCTCAAACTTTCCCATGGAGGTTTTTGTTTCACCAAGCAGGATCTTTGCATTCCTTCATTTTGCTTGTAATAGATTTATATTTTCTGTTAATCCTTCTAAAAAGGTCTTCTTCAAAACTTTTATTTTAAAATTCTTTTTAACTTTGTTTCCACCACTTGGTTTTGTGTACTGTATTGGTCCATTTTCTTCTCATGTATGATACATATTCACAGTCAAGGCCCAGCATTCTGTGTTGAGTTGCAGTGCTTTCACCTGGATTACCTGACAGTTTCTGATGTTCTTCAGCTCAGCTTGATTTATCAGGAAATAATCTATCAGAACCTTGATACTGCCACTGTGATAGGTAACCAAAAGTTCTTCCTTTTTGGTGAAAAAAAAATATGTTAATGACTACCAACTCATGTCTGGGCATGGAACGGCCTTACTAGGTCAGACCAAAGGTCCATCTAGCCTTGTATCCTGTCTTCTGACAGTGGTCAATGCCAGGTGCTCCAGAGGGAATGAACAGAACTGGTAATCATCAAGTGATCCATACACTGTCGCCCATTCCCAGCTTCTGGCAAACAGTGGCTAGGGACACTATTCCTGCCCATCCTAGCTAATAGCCATTGATGGACCTATCCTCCATGAATTTATCTAGTTCTTTTTTGAACCATGTTATGGTCTTGGCCTTCAGAACGTCCTCTGGCAAGGAGTTCCACAGGTTGACTGTGTGTTTGTGTGAAGAAATACTTCCTTTTATTTGTTTTAAACCTGCTGCCTATTAATTTCATTTGATGACCGCTACTTCTTGTGTTATGAGAAGTAGTAAACAACAGTTCCTTATCTACTTTCTCTACACCAGTCATATTTTTGTGGACCTCAATCATATCTCCTCTTAGTCATCTCTTTTCCAAGCTGAAAAGTCCCAGTCTTATTAATCTTTCCTCAGACGGAAGCCATTCCATAGCTGTCATCATTTTTGTTACCCTGCTCTGAACCTTTTCCAGTTCCAATATATCTTTTTTTGAGATTGGGCAACCATACTTTAAAATAGTTTCCTATTCCTTGTTTCTGTGTCCATATCCATGGCTGCCATGGTACCTTTTGAATCATTTACCATCTCTCCACACATCACCATTAGGATTGGTTCCAGTGATGATTCTTTCATTCTGTATTACTTTCTCTACAAGTGTCAATTTCCCCCCAGAATTCCTTTTTCTTGTTTATCCTTTCTCTTCTATCCTATCTAATCTGTAATGTCTGCAACTCATTCTCTCCCGTCCCCCATCCCTCCATTTACAGGGAAGGAAATTGTGTATTGTAATAAAACTATAGTCAAAAGTGTGAGAACAACAATTCTATTCTTTTTTAACAGATTTGTGGTTATCTCCAGACATTCTTTTTGTTGTGTTGACTTATGGAAAAATAATAAAATATAACTAAAAAAAGTGGTTTCTGTACTGTGGTTACAACTGACCTTCTTTGCAGATTAACTGTACTTTACATGTGGTTTTGATTAAGAACATCTACAAATAAAATGAAGATTTATTTAAACTAAACTAAACTAATTTGTCCCCATGGTCTGCACAAGTCCCTGCATCTGAACTGCAGTTCAGTAACACTTGCATTTTCATAGGGACACCTTCTGTGGAGCACATGGGATGAAAACATTTTTTGCATTTAACCGCAACAAGCAGTGGACACATGCAATTTCACAGTGGATATGACAGCTGTCCCAGAAATTACTGCAAATAGAACTCTTAAATACATTGACAGCACATCTCTGTTTCCGTGGGAGAGTGAGTGGCCACAGTGATGATGTTAACAGCTCCTAAGAGCTCCTGTTTTTGCATACCATGGCACATATTTAGCATAGTCCTTTAGATATTGTCCATGCTGGTCTAAGTTACATGTGTGGGCAAAGGGAGGGAAAATATCTTCTGGCTGAGGATCTGGACTTCAGTGGTCCTCAAGGGATAATACAGTGATGTTATGATTATGTATCACATGCTACCAGTTCATTTCCATAGTTGTTTTCTCAGTGCTGAAAAGCAGCCAATCAGCAGGTTTTAGTGTTATAACTGACAACTAAAAAGGGCCTGACTGGCCTTTTCTTATTAGGGGAAAACTCTTTTTGACTTATTTGAGAATTGTCTGTAAGATAAGTAAAATTTTACCCAAAGTGGGCAAGTCTATATTCTTTCCATGCGATGTAGTGTCAGGCTACTACCCTAGCCATGCATCATAAGCATGTTGAAACTAGGCACCCTGAGGCTTAGCAAGAGTGTCTTGGTTTGGAGCCCTGTTGCCTTAAAATAACCACCTAACTTCATCCTACACATTCTTATTGTACTTTTTAGATTTTCATTTATTTTTAAGTAGTGTAGCTTAGTTTATTCCATTTTATGAAGCAGTGCTCCATAGCGTCATTATAGGTTTAGGTTTTAAGCGCTGCTGGGATGCAATTCCCTTCCTGCCCCCATTTTTAAAAAAATATTTTTGGAATCATGCCTTAATATGCGGATTCACAAGGATATCTGCTGACATTTCCAAGCTCATGGTATCAGACAAATATGAAACAAGTGTTTGTGTAACATTGGTGGTATTTTGATCTATGGCAGCGCTGGTTAGAAAATGTTTTTCCTATCTGTTTAATATTTCTGAGAGTTCAAATTTGGTACTTAATCTGTGAAATAGCATATGAAAATTAGCAATTGGCCTGAACCAAACATTCTCAAACCTTGGGAAATTTAAATTCCAAGTCTGGATCCAGATGTTGAAGTTTATGGCATTTATGACCAATGTGAAATTACCATACCTATTTCTTGAGATTGAGCAATGATTTATGAATTCAGTAATCCTTTTGCTTTGATCATTTCCTATATCATGGTTTATGATTTGTGTGAGGGATCACAATGTTCTTTGGCTGATGTGTTTTGCCAATTAATATGGGATATATGTTGCATTTTTCTTAATCTAATTTGGTCCAATTTTATGGTGTTTCTTAGGCACAGATCATTGTGGTGTCAAATTACTGATTTCTGGCATGTTTTCTTCAGTTTGGTCATGTTCTTCATTATTACTTGGGTTGAGTAGTGTTTTGTGACACAGGTTCTTGGATTTTTTAATTTTTTTTTCCAGATTGGGACTGCAATTCAGTGTTGTAGAGATGCCAGAATTCTGACAGGGAAATGCTGGTGGTAGGAAGGCAGTTATGCAAAGAAGCTTTATAGGAATTAATTTCCCCCAACTCCTCCCAATAATGAGTGTAAAATACAGACCCATAGTAGTATGTATGTACTGTGGCTATTCTGCAAAAATGACTATATAAAAACAAGATCTTCTAAGACAGAAAATCAGTTTCCTGCATGTATGCTAACGCTTGCCTGCTTTCCTTAGTGGCAAAAATATGTTTCTATCACTTTTTGAACCTGTTAGCTCAACTGAGCTAATGCAGAGATGCGTGAATGAGTTAGTTCGATTCCTTACCTTCTCAAATGTCAGCAATAGAATTATTAAATACGTTCCAATTGTAGGACCAAATTTTGCCCTTGTGTAAATGAGAGCAAAATCTGGCTTCCAGGATCTCTGTTACTAGTGATGTGTGAGAAAGAAGGAACCTAGCTTGACTTTCAGATCTCAAGACGAGTTTGCAAGCCTGATAGAAAAGTCATAGTGTTTCTTTAAAACTAAGCAAATTGGATCAGTGGTCATTGCGATGCAATAAACTTGAATCACAACAATCACAGTTTTAGGGTCACTTTTCAGATCAGAGTGCTATCTTAACACCAGCCTGTAGCTCATTGGGGGGTACCCACATCTGTATCTACTAATGCAAAACAATTATTCTTAAGGCTTGTTTGCTTGCCAGGCCTGGTCTACACTACGGGTTTATATCGAATTTAGCAGCATTAAACCGAATTAACCCTGCACCCGTCCACACAACGAAGCCCTTTATATCGATATAAAGGGCTCTTAATATTGATATCTGTATTCCTGCCCGACGAGGGGAGTAGCACTCAAATCGGTATTGCCATTGCGGAATAGGGTTAGTGTGGCCGCAATTTGATGGTATTGGCCTCCGGGAGCTATCCCACAGTGCACCATTGTGACCGCTCTGGACAGCAATCTGGAGTTGGATGCACTGGTCAGGTAGACAGGAAAAGCCCCGCAAACTTATGAATTTCATTTCCTGTTTGCCCAGCATGGAGCTCTGATCAGCACGGAATGTATGGGAGATACTGGATCTGATCACTTTATGGGCAGACAAATCTGTTCTGTCAGAGCTCCGGTCCAGAAGACGAAATGCCAAAGCATTTGAAAAAATCTTCAGACAGAGTCCACAGCAGGGACTCAACACAGTGCTGCGTGACAAGCGTAACGGAAAGCCAAAGAATCAAATGGACACTCATGGAGGGAAGGAGGGGGGACTGAGGACTCCAGCTATCCCAGGTTCCCTGCAGTTCCCTGAACTCCCAATGCCTGAAGGGTCAAAAACGTTATCCCTGGTAGTTCAGGGTATATCTCATCAATTTACCCCCTCCTCCCCCGTGAAAGAAAAGGGAAAAAAAATCATTTCTCGCCTTTTTTCAATGTCACCATATGTCTACTGCATGCTGCTGGTAGATGCGGTGCTGCGGCACTGAATAGCAGCATCCCCTTCCCTTCCCTTCCTGATGGCAGATGGTACAAAATGGAGGAAAACCGTCCTCATTTTCCTGTGAGGTCGGCCAGGGGTGCCTGGGCAACAATGGAAATGACGCCTGGTCTCCCAGCAGAGGCGGGCAGAAGGGATTGAAAACCGTCCTCAATCATAGCAAACTGGGGGCTGAGCTCCATCAGCCCCCACCTTTTATGTCTAGATGAATTCTGTCCTGCCTGGACTATGCATAGCAGCAGGCAGAACTGGCTCCCCCTCATTTTATCTCACTAAAAAGTACGAAGTTGGTTCTTAATTCCTGCATTCTTTTTACTCATCCACACAAATGGAGGACACCTCCACGGTAGCCCAGGGAGGGGGTGGAAGGGAGGAGGGAAGCCACGGGTGGGGTGTTGCAGGGGCACCCCCTAGATTGACAGTCATCAGTTCTGCGGATCTCTGGGACTCTGCCTGGAGCGCTGTGCTCTCTTTCTCTAAGATACACTTGCCCCATATTCTAGGCAGGACTGACTCTATTTTTAGACAAAACATAAAGAAGGGAATGACCCAGGGAGTCATTCCCATTTTTGTCCATGCGCCCCTGGCCGACCTCAGTGAGGCCAGCCAGGAGCACCCATGACAGCAGTAGACGGTGAAGAGGACTGATAACCGTCATCGCCAATTTCCAATTGCAAACGGTACAAAATGACTGATAAACATCATCACCAATTTCCAATTGCAGATGGTGCTATAGCTGGTAACCATCTCTATAACCTTGCAAAGGCAAATGAATGCTGCTGTGTAGCACTGCAGTACCGCGTCTGTCAGCAGCATCCAGCACACATACGTTGACAGTGACAAAAGGCTAAACGGGCTGCATGAATGCCATGCTATGGCGTCTGCCAGGGCAATCCAGGGAAAAAGGGCGCAAAATGATTGTCTGCCGTTGCTCTCACAGAGGAAGGATTGAGTGACAACATTTACCCAGAATCACCCACGACACTGTTTTTGCGTTGGGATCTTAACCCAGAATTCCAATGGGCGGGGGAGACTGTGGGAACTACGGGATAGCTACCAATAGTGCAACACTCCGGAGATCGACGCTAGCCTTGGTACATAGATGCACACCGCCGAAACAATGTGCTTAGTGTGGTCGCGTGCACTCGACTTTATACAATCTGTTTTAAAAAACTGGTTTATGTAAAATCGGAATAATCCCGTAGTGTAGACATACTCTCATTCTCCTTTCTTTACATCAACTTTTTTTTTTTTTACTTTGACATCTTTATTTTCCCAGGAAATACATCTCTACATCCTTTTAGATAATTTGATTTATTCTCAGTTAAAAAAAACAAAAGCATTCTATAGTTATTCTTTCCCCCAACTTTAAGTATTTTCAGTTTTAATGTTTACACTTGCAATTAGTCATCCTAGTTCTCTTTCTCATTTGAGTGAATAGCTATGAAAGAATTGAGTTGCCACATAAGTCTAAGGGTGAAATTCTAGCTCCATTGGAATCAATGGGAGTTTAGCCATTGACTTCAGTGGAGCCAGGATTTCAAGTGTCTTCATCGGACAATAAACTTTCAAACTCCACAATATGTCATCATCATGACAGTAATAGAAAACACATTCATCAGGGACCAAAACTGCTTTATATCTGCTTTTTATTTTAGCAATATTCAGTTTTGAGGGGCCAGTCTCCCACGTTAAACCCACATAGTGTGAAAAGTAAACACAATTCCACCAAATGTCTTAAAAAATCAAAAACAACACACACACACACACACACACACACACCCCAATTTGCAGTATTAGTTCAGCACTTCATTCAGAAACCATATTTTGTTCAGGACTTCCACTGCTTCATTTAATTTAGAAACAACAGTTCTGGTTTCTGTTATTTTTCAGTGGTCCATCATTTCATGTGAAAATGCAGGAGGCATCCATTTTTTAGAAGTCTGTCGGGAGTTGTTAACAAAGGATGCAGGCATGTGAAAGTTTACATATGTTGTTTCCTCAGTAAGAGAATACCATAAGGCCTGGTCTACACTATGCGTTTAAACCGAATTTAGCAGCGTTAAACCGATTTAACCCTGTACCCGTCCATACAACGAAGCACTTTATATCAATATATAGGGCTTTTTAAACTGATTTCTGTACTCCTTCCCGACGAGGGGAGTAGCGCTGAAATCGGTATTGCCATGTCAGATTAGGGTTAATGTGGCCACAAATTGACGGTATTGGCCTCTGGGCGGTATCCCACAGTGCACCATTGTGACTGCTCTGGAAAGCAGTCTGAACTCGGATGCACTGGCCAGGTAGACAGGAAAAGCCCCGCAAAGTTTTGAATGTCATTTCCTGTTTGCCAGCGTGGAGCTCTGATCAGCATGGACCATACGGGAGATACTGGATCTGATCGCTTATGGGGAGACAAATCTGTTCTATCTGAGCTCCGTTACAGAAGATGAAATGCAAAAGCATTTGAAAAAATCTCCAGGCTATGATATAGAATCCACAGCACAGTGCTGTGTGACAAGCATAACGGAAAGCCAAAGAATCAAATGGACACTCATGGAGGGAGGTGGGGTACTGAGGACTCCAGTGATCCTGCAGTTCCTGCAGTCTCCGAAAAGCATTTGCATTCTTGGCTGAGCACCCAATGCCTGAAGGGTCAAAAACAT